>NC_134354.1:448883925-449226425 GCF_048569485.1 Anomaloglossus baeobatrachus
TGAACGATCAGCTGATCACCCGGCGGCCGGGCGCTCAGCTGAGAGCTCTCAATAGCCGGCGGCCGGACGCTCACCTGAGAGCTCTCAATAGCCGGCTGCCTGGCGCTCAGCTGAGAGCTCTCAATAGCCGGCGGCCGGGCACTCAGCTGAGAGCTCTCAATAGCCGGCGGCCGGACGCTCACCTGAGAGCTCTCAATAGCCGGCTGCCTGGCGCTCAGCTGAGAGCTCTCAATAGCCGGCGGCCGGGCGCTCAGCTGAGAGCTCTCAATAGCCGGCGGCCGGACGCTCAGCTGAGAGCTCTCAATAGCCGGCTGCCTGGCGCTCAGCTGAGAGCTCTCAATAGCCGGCGGCCGGGCACTCAGCTGAGAGCTCTCAATAGCCGGCGGCCGGACGCTCACCTGAGAGCTCTCAATAGCCGGCTGCCTGGCGCTCAGCTGAGAGCTCTCAATAGCCGGCGGCCGGGCGCTCAGCTGAGAGCTCTCAATAGCCGGCGGCCGGACGCTCAGCTGAGAGCTCTCAATAGTCGGCGGCCGGACGCTCAGCTAAGAGCTCTCAATGGTCGGCGGCCGGACGCTCAGCTGAGAGCTCTCAATAGTCGGCGGCCGGACGCTCAGCTGAGAGCTCTCAATAGTCGGCTGCCGGGCGCTCAGCTGAGAGCTCTCAATAGCCAGCGGCCGGGGCGTTCAGCTGAGCGCTCTCACATGCCGGCGGCTGGGCGCTCAGCTGAGAGCTCTCAATAGCCAGCGGCCGGGCGTTCAGCTGAGCGCTCTCACATGCCGGCAGCTGGGCGCTCAGCTGAGAGCTCTCAATAGTCAGCGGCCGGGCGTTCAGCTGAGCGCTCTCACATGCCGGCGGCCGAGTGCTCAGCTGAACATTCAGCCACCAAGAAACAAAATAAAGTTTCTGTGATGTAAAAAAAAAAAAAATAAGCATGCGCAGTGAAAAATAAAGGTTTCCGCCGCTCAAAAAACATTACATGCTGCGTTCCTCCCGCTCGGCGCAGCGTCAAAATAACGACGCTGTGTCCTCCAGCGGATGCAACGCTGACACTTGCGTTACTGTTAGGACCAGGTGGACGGGCAGACCCAGGAGGTGGATCCACTGGGCTGAACACCTCACCGAGGGCAAGGTGCCCGGTAGCCGGAGCACTACGGGTAGCAGGACAGTCCGTGCAGAGGAGTGGAGTGAAGAAGTCCCTGGGACCACGGGGTCTCTGAAGGTAGTCCGGGTGACGGAGCTCAGGTTCGGAGGCCGAGATGACGTCAGGCAGAATCCGGAACCAACGGAGCGAGATGGTGGGTCACCACATGGATCGGAGATGGTAGGAACTGACGGGATGGCAGACAGTCACCGTTCGTGGTTCGGGTATCGTCAGGACCGGTTGGCGTGGCAGGAGCGACTCTACGAGAGAGATAGGTGAGTATGGCACAAGACACAAGGAGACCTGACTCCTAGCTTAGCAAACACGAAGAACAGGCCCCGCCCACTTGGAAAGGATCCCCCTATATACCCTGTACCTGATACTTCAATATCCTGTTGGAGGACACTGGCCCTTTAAGAGAGGGTCAATGACCGCGCGCGCCCTAATGCGCATGCGCGAGGCCCGGGTGCCAGAAGCCAGAGCAGGGAGCGGTGCACAGGAGGCTGGAGTGCCGGGCTGGATCAGAGTTGCCGACGGGCGCCGGGAGCGGGGACCGGGCTGCCTGGGGACCGCAGGTGATGGGGCATGGAGGCTGTGGAGCTGGGGACGCGTGGCAGGGGAGCCGGTGAGCAAGGCAGGGGAGCATGGCCGAGGAGCCGGGGAGCGTGACAGTTACAGTGCGTCGTCCATACAAGTCTATGAAGAATAGTGCAGTGCGTTAACGAACTGCGCTATTCTCCATAGTGACGGACTGCGCTGAACGCAAGTGTGAAAGTAGCCTAAAATGGAAGTAAAAATATATGAAAAAATACTCCAAAATGACCCCAGTGAAAATTACAGCTTTTCCCACAAAAAATAATCCCTCACACAACTGTGTCTAACAACAAGGAGGAAAGTAATAGCTCTTACAATACAGTGACCTCCCCAAAAGGAAAATAAAGATAAAAAGATGTATTAAAATGAATATTAATTATGTATTAAAATATGAATATTACATGAAAAGCTATACCAATTTTGAGTTGTCTTTATCATATTAACCTGTAGAATTAACTAAACAAAATAGGTGTTTGGTAAGGTCGAATCCTTGCTGCAAAACTGTTCTAAAAAAGCTTATTGACATAGAGTGCATTGTATTCATGCGATCCGACATTCTTCTATTTCACAGCTACCTGCAACATCCTCTTATTCTTCAGCTTCTAGCGCTATCTACATCATCCTCACTGGAGAGAAAACAACTGGTGTTCGAGCGGGTCACATTTGGCTCCTTTTACAACATTTTACATGAAAGGGTAACTTCAAGAAATGTGTAATATATGTGCATGATTCTTATATGATGAATAATAATAATAGTAATGCATACCGTGCCTCCTCATTATTAGAAGAGACACAGAGGGAATTACCGTATTTTTTGTTTTATAAGACGCATCGGAATATAAGATGCACCCCAAATTTAGAGAAATTGTTTTTTAAAAAAATATGGTTTCGGTTTTATAATTCAATGGTGTTTGACCAGGGTGGGCGGCAGCGGTGGTGAGGTGGTAGTCACAGGAGGCAGGGGCAATGCTGCAGTTTGGCGATGCTGCGGTCAGTGCAGAGGGAGGCCCAGATGCTCACTGCGGGCAGCGGCGCAGTGCTTGGGTTGCGGGCGCGGTGCTGGGGCTGCCGGCGCTGCTCTGTGCTAGTGCTCGCTGTGGATGGTGAGACATGGGCCACTCTGAAGATGTCCTCGGTGTAGGCTTCAAAGAAATGTCGGTGCTTGCGCAGATTGAGTTATCGGCTCAATGACAAGCTAAGATCTCATCTGCGTATGTGCCACTTCCGAGCACGATTTTCCTTAAGTCTGTTGCTGGGAAATCAATAGGCCGGATGCAGCGTATGCGCAGATGAGAGCTTGAGCCGAGAGCTCTATCTGCACAGTCCCTGACTCTGAGCTCCATTTTTTAAAGCCCTCACCGCTGACATCTTTAGGAGTGGCCCGTGCCTCACTGCTCGCCTCGCAGAGCCTCACCACCCGCCGCACAGAGCCTCACCACCCAACACACAGAGCCTCACTGCCCGCTGCACAGAGCCTCACCACCCAACACACAGAGTCTTACCACCTGCCACACAGAGCCTCACCACCCAACACAGAGCCTCATCGCACACTGCACAGAGCCTCACCGCCCAACACACAGAGCCTCACCACCCGCCACACAGAGCCTCACCACCCAACACACAGAGACTCACAACCCGCCACACAGAGTCTTACCACCCGCCGCACAGAGCCTCACCACCCAACACACAGAGCCTCACCGCCCGTTGCACAGAGCTGAGCGACACAGAGCTGAGCCTCACAGAGCCGACCGCACAGAGCAGCGCCCACAGCCCATGTCCTATGAAGAACGGTTACAGGATTTAGGATTGTTTAGCTTGCAAAAGAGAAGACTGAGAGGAGACTTAATAGCTGTCTACAAATATCTTAAAGGCTGTCACACTGTAGAGCAGTGATGGCGAACCTATGGCACGCGTGCCACCAGGGGCACGCTGAGCCCATTCTGGTGGCACGCGTGCTGTCGCCCGACCCTGCAGTTTTGATCTGCTAGTGCAGTCGCGCCGGCAGATCAAATCTGTGTTGGAGCAGAGGAGACATTTCTCCTCCGCTCTGACACTCCTCCTCCCCAGGCTGCAGTGGGTTGTCTAGGAGACGGAGGAGCGTCAGAGAGCAGCGCCGGCGCCGTCTGCTGGCCGCGTGGGAACTGAGGACCCAGCAGCGCGCAGCGGGGGAGCGTGTGCAGGTAAGTTGTGTGTTGCTTTTTTTTTTTTTTTTTTATAACTCGTGTGCGGCAGCGCCAGCATGGGGTGGGAGAGGGGGAACGCACATGGCAGCGTGGGGTGGGAGAGGGGGAACGCACATGCCAGCGTGGGGTGGGGGAATGCACATGGCAGCGTGGGGTGGGAGAGGGGGAACGCACATGGCAGCGTGGGGGGTGGGGGAACGCACATGGCAGCGTGGGGTGGGAGAGGGGGAACGCATATGGCGGGGTGGGGGAACGCACATGGCAGCGTGGGGTGGGAGAGGGGGAACGCACATGGCAGCGTGGGGTGGGGGAACGCACATGGCAGCGTGGGGTGGGAGAGGGGGAACGCACATGGCAGCGTGGGGGTGGGGGAACGCACATGGCAGCGTGGGGTGGGGGGAACGCACATGGCAGCGTGGGGGTGGGGGAACGCACATGGCAGCGTGGGGGTGGGGGAACGCACATGCCAGGGTGGAGGTGGTGGAATGCACATGGCAGCGTGGGGTGGGGGTGGGGGAATGCACATGGCAGGGTGGGGGAACGCACATGCCAGCATGGGGTGGGAGAACACACATGCCAGCATGGGGGGGGGGAGAACACACATGCCAGCATAGGGGGGGAGAACACGCATGCCAGCATGGGGGGGGGGGCATGCATGCCAGGATGAGGGGGATGACATGCATGCCAGGATGGGGGGGAAACATGCATGCCAGGATGGAGGAAACATGCATGCCAGGATGGAGGAAACATGCATGCCAGGATGGGGGAAAACATGCATGCCAGGATGGAGGAAACATGCATGCCAGGATGGAGGAAACATGCATGCCAGGATGGAGGAAACATGCATGCCAGGATGGAGGAAACATGCATGGCAGGATGGAGGAAACATGCATGTCAGGATGGAGGAAACATGCATGCCAGGATGGAGGAAACATGCATGCCAGGATGGAGGAAACATGCATGGCAGGATGGGGAAAACATGCATGGCAGGATGGAGGAAACATGCATGGCAGGATGGAGGAAACATGCATGCCAGGATGGAGGAAACATGCATGCCAGGGTGGAGGAAACATGCATGCCAGGATGGAGGAAACATGCATGCCAGGATGGAGGAAACATGCATGCCAGGATGGAGGAAACATGCATGCCAGGATGGAGGAAACATGCATGGCAGGATGGAGGAAACATGCATGGCAGGATGGAGGAAACATGCATGGCAGGATGGAGGAAACATGCATGTCAGGATGGAGGAAACATGCATGCCAGGATGGAGGAAACATGCATGCCAGGATGAAGGAAACATGCATGGCAGGATGGAGGAAACATGCATGGCAGGATGGAGGAAACATGCATGGCAGGATGGAGGAAACATGCATGGCAGGATGGAGGAAACATGCATGGCAGGATGGAGGAAACATGCATGGCAGGATGGAGGAAACATGCATGGCAGGATGGAGGAAACATGCATGGCAGGATGGAGGAAACATGCATGGCAGGATGGAGGAAACATGCATGCCAGGATGGAGGAAACATGCATGCCAGGATGGAGGAAACATGCATGGCAGGATGGAGGAAACATGCATGGCAGGATGGAGGAAACATGCATGGCAGGATGGAGGAAACATGCATGGCAGGATGGAGGAAATATGCATGCCAGGATGGAGGAAACATGCATGCCAGGATGGAGGAAACATGCATGCCAGGATGGAGGAAACATGCATGGCAGGATGGAGGAAACATGCATGGCAGGATGGAGGAAACATGCATGGCAGGATGGAGGAAACATGCCACGATAGGGTACATTTACCAGGAAGGGGTACATTTACCTGGATGGGGTAAATTAACCAGGATTGGGAACATTTACCAGGAATGGGGTACATGCCGGGATGGGGGAACATTTACAAGGATGGGCAATATGTCAGGATGGGGTACATTTACCAGCATGGGGGAACATGCAAGAATGGGTAACATTTACCAGGATGGAGGACATTTACCAGGATGGGGCCATGATGGGGACAAATATACCAGAATGTAGGAAATATATATCAGGATGGGGGATATGTTTACCAGGAAGTGGCCGAGGAAGGGGGACAGAACTACACAATGAAAGGGGAGGGGAGCAACTCGTACGTCTTTATGGGATTTCGAGATGTTCAGACTTTGAAATGTAGATGTGGATTACAGGTGACATCTGATTGCATTCCAGGCTAAAATCTCTGTCTAATTTGCTGCAATTTTTTTCCAGAAAGATCAATCCAACTGCTGTGTCTGGAAAGGGCAGGGGCTCAGCTTCAATGTGTGGTAAGCATGAGCGTGATACCCCCTGCTGAGGAGAAGACGGCAAAGGTAAGATTAAAATCAGTTCTTTATATAATAGGATTGGTTGGCACTTCGGAAAAAAAATTGGGTTTAGGGCTACAGTTTGGGCACTCGGCCTGTAAAAGGTTCGCCATGACTGCTGTAGAGGGATCAGTTTTATTCTCATTTTTACAAGGAAAGACTAGAAGCATTGGGATGCAACTGATGGGGAGGAGACACAGATTAGATATTAGAAAAAACGTTTTTACAGTGAGAGTGATCAATGAGTGGAACAGGCTGCCACGAGAGGTTGTGAGTTCTCCTTCAATGGAAGTCTTTAAAAAGAGGTTGGGCAGACATCTGTCTGGGATGATTTAGTGAATCCTGCTTTGAGCAGGCGTTAGATTAGATGACCCAGGAGGTCCATTCGAACTCTAATATTCTATGATTCTATGCCCCGGTACAGAGCAACACCCACAGCACAGCATTTCTCCTGCCTCCTTTGACCCCTCTTCACCACCCCAGTAAGTTACATTTGGATTATCAGACGCACCCCTCATTTTCCTCCCAAATTTTTGGAAGGAAAAGTGCGTTTTATAATCCAAAAAATATGGTATTATTGTTATTGTAAGGAGACACGGGGAAATAATGTTAACAATAAAAATAATACCCTCTGTGCCTCCTCCTAATAATAATAATAATATAATAATAATAAAATAATAATAAATGCCTCCTGTGCCTCCTAATCATAATAATAATAATAATAATAATAATAATAATTAATAATAGTAATAATAATACTTACTCACTGTTCCTCTTCCTTATTATAAAGAGGAAATGGGGCATTGTTCTTATTGTTATTATAAGGAGGCATCGGGGAATTATTATTATTATTATTATTATTATAATAAAACTAACCTAAAAAATTATGAGGACTGAAAAAATCTAGTCTAAAAATTGTGGAAAAACTGTATTGAATTTAGTGCAATCATAAATGCTAAAACAAATAAAAATTAACTAAAAAAGGGCCAAATAGAATCATAAATGTCTGTCCAGTCATACCACAACAGAAATCTGTCTCGTGTGCTAGAAAATTGATCTCATGTGCTTAAAGAGGACTTTTTAACAATTTTCTCATGTTAAATTAGACACTCAATGTAATATTGTCTGGAGAGTAGAATTAAACTTTTTTTTAATTTCATCTTTTCATTGCGGAATTATTAGCAATTAAAGTATTGGCACATAATGGGTTAACAGTTGTTAAGGTGGTGTCACACATAGCAACGACGACAATGACGTTGCTGCTAAGTCACCATTTTCTGTGACGTAGCAGCGACGTCCCGTCGCTGTCGCTGTGTGTGACATCCAGCAACGACCTGGCCCCTGCTGTGAGGTCACCGGTCGTTGCTGAATGTCCTGCTTCATTTTTTGATGGTTGCTCTCCCGCTGTGAAGCGAGGGAGCGACAAACTGAAGCGAGCAGGGAGCAGGCGTCTGGCAGCCTGCGGTAAGCTGTAACCACGGTAAACATCGGGTAACCAAGAAGCCCTTTCCTTGGTTACCCGATATTTACCTTAGTTACTAGCGTCCGCCGCTCTCACGCTGTCAGTGCCGGCTCCCTGCTGCCTGCATACGTAGCTGGAGTACATATCGGGTAATTAACCCGATGTGTACTCTGGCTAGGAGTGCAGGGAACAGAGAGCCGACACTGGCAGCGTGAGAGCGGCGGACGCTAGAAACTAAGGTAAATATCGGCTAACCATGAGAAGTGCTTTCCTTGGTTACCCGATATTTACCTTAGTTACGCTTCCACGCGTCGCTGCTGGCTGGGGGCTGGTCACTGGTCGCTGGTGAGATCTGCCTGTTTGACAGCTCACCAGCGACCATGTAACGACGCAGCAGCGATCCTGATAAGGTCAGATCGCTGGTCGTGATCGCTGCTGCGTCGCTATGTGTGACACCACCCTTACTCCAAGTGGGTGTTATCAGTGAGTTTTCATGGAGGCTGTTTACTTCTCCCTTTATGATGTTGACTAATCATGAGCTCGAAGTAAATGCCTCCACAATAGCTCAGAGCAGGTTTCGCAATGTGTGAGATATAATCACACTTAGGGGTATTTCTCACATAGCGAGATCGCTAGCGAGATCGCTGCTGAGTCACGGTTTTTGTGACGCACCAGTGACATCATTAGCGATCTCGCTGTGTGTGACACTGAGCAGCGATCTGGCCCCTGCTGTGAAATCGCTGTTCGTTACACACAGTGCTGGTTCATTTTTTGGACGTTGCTCTCCCACTGTAAAGCACACATAGCTGTGTTTGACAGCGAGAGAGCAACGATCTGAATGTGCAGGGAGCAGGGTGCCGGCTTCTGACAGCCTGCGGTAAGCTGTAACCAAGGTAAATAGAGGGTAACCAAGCGAAGTGCTTTGCTTGGTTACCCAATATTTACCTTGGTTACTAGCGTCTGCCGCTCTCACGCTTTCAGTGCCGGCTCCCTGCACAAGTAGCTGGAGTACATATCGGGTAAATAAGCAAAGCGGTTTGCTTATTAAGCTGATGTGTACTCTGTCTAGGAGTGCAGGGAGCCAGCGCTAAGCGGTGTGCGCTGGTAACCAAGGTAAATATCGGGTAACCAAACGCTTGGTTACCCGATATTTACCTTAGTTACCAAGCGCAGTATTTCTTCCACGCAGGGCTGGGGGCTGATCACTGGTGAGATCTGCCTGATTGACAGCTCACCAGCGACCATGTAGCGACGCACCAGTGACCAGGTCAGATTGCTAGTGGGATCGCTGGAGTGTTGCTAAAGTGTGACGGTACCCTTATGTCTGTTGAGATTTAGCAACTTGTAACCACTGCAGTGAGATCAGGGCTGTCATTATGTCTCACACAGGAGCAGTCTGTTCTGGGCTATTCCTGGGTGAGATGTAAAGACACCCTGATCTGCTCTCTTTGCAAAGGGATTACATGTTACCATGAGCAGAGCAAATATAGGTGCCATTACTGACACTTCTGCTGAGAGGCAGTTTGGGGGGCATGGCAGCACAGCAGAGGTGACTGTGCTAGGGGAGAAGATGAGCTAATAGAAAGGTTTGTAATGTGACACAGCTAAACTCAGATGTGCATCCCCTCCCTTGCCCCCACAGGGACCTTATTTCAAAGTTGTAATCATCTGTGCTTTCTAATCATGCTGGAGGTAACACCAGTGCCTTTAAAGAGTATTCTATGCCCTGTGAATTTTTCCCCATTTTTTCAAGTTAGCCTCACACAGAACTGTATTTTATTGAGATTTTATGTGATATACCAACACAAAACAGCAAGTATTTGTGACATGTAAAGGAAACAATACATGGTTTTCTAAATATTTAAAATGCATAAATCTGAAAATTGTGATGTGCATTTGTATTCAGCCTTCTGCATTCTGATACCCCTAAGTAAAATTTCAATTTAGTCTTAGAGCAGTATAATGTAGACGTTGAGACCCTTAATCCAGGGATGTGTCACTTATTAGGCTACGTGCTGTAGTTTCTATATAATACGTATAATCTATCCGATCACTTGCTCAGTTATTTCACCTTCAATCCATAAACATCACTTCAACTTCTCTTATCTTTGACTCTGCAAAACATCTCACTGTAGCTCTGATTCATTCCCATCCGGCCTATCCAACCCTCTAGTACTCAACCTCTATCTCTAAATTCTCTCATCTCCAATTTATAATGAATGCAGCCGCCAGGATCAAATTTCTGTCCAACCACTACACTGATGCCACCACATTGTGCCAGTCTTTTGGTTGCACTTCTACCGTAGAATACAATATAAACTTATCACTCTTACACAAAGAGCTCTCCACAGTTCTGCAATGGGTTACATCTCCTCGCTCTCCTCTGTCCACGGACTCTACCCATCTTTTACGTTATTCTAATGACCTAAGACTAATATTCTCTGTAATCCAAACTTCCCATTTCTGTCTCAAAGACTTTTCTTATGCTGCACACATTTTCTGGAGTGCGCTACCCCAGACAATCCGATTAATGCTCAGTATCTATAGTTTCAAGCATGCCCTAAAAACTATTTTTTTTTAGGCTGGCCTATCACCTCAGCTCACTAATTTAACTATCTTTTCCTTATTCTCTATTTACTTAATAGCTCTTTATACCTTTACTTGTGCAGACACTGGCTGCAGCATTTTTTGAATGTCCCAATTTATTGTGCTGTTGGTTTTACTGTACATGACAAGCACTTTATTTTTACCTTTTACCTTTGTGTTACCTCTATTTACACATAGATTGTAAGCTTGTACCGCAGTGTCTTCATTCTTCTTGGTATGCGTTGAACTGAATATAAGGCCCTGTGCGCACTGTAAAACGGAATTTTCTTAAGAAAATTCCGCAGGGTCTGAAAGATTACCGCATCCGCGGTAAAAAAAACGCGGCAAACTGCACCCGAAGACGCATACGGTTTGCCGCGGTTTTACCCTGGTATTGTTCGGTTTTGCCGCGTTTAGGTTGGTACATGTGTTTTAATGCATTCAATGCAATAAAGCACATTGAAAAAAAAAAAGTCATTTCCTTCTGAGATAGAAAGTAGATAGATAAATAGACAGATAGAAGAATAGATAGAGGGATAGATACATAGAGTCCCTGTGAACACACGCTGCATTTCTCCCGAGCGGTAATGTGTTGTTCACATTACCGGCCGTGGGAAATTACCTGTAATTACCTCTCTGCAGTCTGGCTCGTTGCGAGGCTGCATTCAGCGCTGTGTCAGTCGCGGCTGGATGCAAGCATCGCAGGACATGGTTTACGCCGGTTCACCCATTTTTTTTATTTTCTGTATGAGTTCTACTTACCATTCTAGGCGTTTTCTCTATTGGCTTCTGTTTCCATTTCTGGCACTGAGCGGCGCTATCCTGCACGCTCAGTGCCTTTCACATGACCCCCTGGAGCTGTGGCCGCCAGTATCCTCTGACGTCCCGGCAATTCCGGGCTCTCAAACTTGTCGGGTACGTCAGAGGAGGCTGGCACCACTCAGATTGAGTGACAGGGCTGTGGGCGGTGACTACCGCACGTCACAGCCCAGCATCGAGGGGAGGAGCCGGAGGACGTCAGTGTGGAGCCGGCTAAGCGTCCTGCAGATGGTGAGGCACGGGGCGCCAGGGTGGAATACACGGGGGGTTCTTCAGCTGAAATCCCCCCCTGCACGTAAGTATCTGATCACACTCTCCACCCGCCCGCTCTGCTGCGATGTCAGGAGAGCGGCCGGTGTCGGGCAGTGTGATCATGTGCTCCTCCCAGCAGCATTGCAGGACACAGCAACCAGCAAGACACTGACAGGCATGTCACCGCTGTGCTCTGCCACCTGTCCTGCTGCATGGGACCAACTGTCTGCACTCTGTCACCTGCACTACAAGTCACAGAGTGGAGACAGTTAATGACAGAGCACCTCTGCCCCCCCCTCTTCTTTCCCCACTGTCTTCTCTCCCCCCACTCTTCTCCCCCTCCTCTCTTCCCCCTCTTCTCTGCCCCCCTCTTATCCCCCTCCCCTCTCCCCCCTCTTTTCCCTCGCTCTCTTTTCCCTCGCTCTCTTTTCCCCCCTCGCTCTCTTTCCCCCCTCGCTCTCTTTCCCCCCTCGCTCTCTTTCCCCCCCTCGCTCTCTTTCCCCCCCTCGCTCTCTTTCCCCCCCTCGCTCTCTTTCCCCCCCTCGCTCTCTTCCCCCCCCTCGCTCTCTTCCCCCCCCTCGCTCTCTTCCCCCCCCTCGCTCTCTTCCCCCCTCGCTCTCTTTCCCCCCTCGCTCTCGTTCTCCCCCTCGCTCTCGTTCTCCCCCTCGCTCTCGTTCCCCCCCCGCTCTCGTTCCCCCCTCGCTCTCTTTCCCCCCTCGCTCTCTTTCCCCCCCTCGCTCTCTTTCCCCCCTCGCTCTCTTTCCCCCCTCGATCTCTTTCCCCCCTCGATCTCTTTCCCCCCTCGCTCTCTTTCCCCCCTCGCTCTCTTTCCCCCCTCGCTCTCTTTCCCCCCTCGATCTCTTTCCCCCCTCGCTCTCTTTCCCCCCTCGCTCTCTTCCCCCCCCTCGCTCTCTTTTCCCCCCTCGCTCTCTTTTCCCCCCTCGCTCTCTTTCCCCCCTCGCTCTCTTTCCCCCCTCGCTCTCTTTCCCCCCTCGCTCTCTTTCCCCCCTCGCTCTCTTTCCCCCCTCGCTCTCTTTCCCCCCTCGCTCTCTTTCCCCCTCGCTCTCTTTCCCCCCCTCTTGCTCTCTTCCCCCCCTCGCTCTCTTTCCCCCCTCGCTCTCTTTCCCCCCTCGCTCTCTTTCCCCCCTCGCTCTCTTTCCCCCCTCTTGCTCTCTTTCCCCCCTCTTGCTCTCTTTTCCTCCCCCCTCGCTCTCTTTCCCCCCCTCTAACTCTTTTCCTCCCCCCCTCGCTCTCTTTTCCTCCCCCCCTCGCTCTCTTTTCCTCCCCCCTCGCTCTCTTTTCCTCCCCCCCTCGCTCTCTTTTCCCCTCCCCCCTCGCTCTCTTTTCCCCTCCCCCCTCGCTCTCTTTTCCTCCCCCTCCTCGCTCTCTCTCTCTCTTTTCCCTCGCTCTCTCCTGGCATGGTCAGTACAGAAAGCTCTCCATCGTGGAGGGGTGAGAGGGAGTAATAAATATGGAGTCCCTACTGTGTCTGTGTATTTATTTCTAATACAGTATTTTTCTTTGTGTGATGTCTTTTTTTTTTTTAATTTTTTATTGGAGATTCTTAATGGCCAGGTCAAACTTGGCCTGACATTAAGAATCTCGGGCTTTATACCAGCTGATAAAACATAGCTGGTATTAACCCCTTATTACCCAGCGTGCCACCTGCCACCAGGGCCACTGAAAAAGTTGGATACAGCGCCAGAAGATGGCACTTCTATGAAAGCGTCATTTTCTGGAGCGGCTGTGGACTGCAATTCGCAGCGGGGGGCCCAGAAAGTTTGGGCACCCTGCACTGCGGATTCCAATCCCCAGCTGCCTAGTTGTACCTGGCTGGACTCAAAAATTCGGCGAAGCCCACGTCATTTTTTTTTTTAATTATTTCATGAAATTCATGAAATAATAAAAAAAAAAGGGCTTCTCTATATTTTTGGTTCCCAGCCTGGTACAATTAGGCAGCTGGGGGTTGGGGGCAGCCCGTAGCTGCCTGCTGTACCTGGCTAGCATACAAAAATATAGCGAAGCCCACGTCATTTTTTTAAAAAAGTTTTCAGGCAAAAACCTTTATAAAAAAAAAAAGAAAAAAAATGCTTCCCTAAATTTCTATTGCCAGTTAAAGTAACACCAAGCAGCGGGGGTTAGCAGCCAGTAGCTGCTTGGGTTACCCTTAGCAATAGAAAATGCAGCGGGAGCCCACAAACAATGTGATTTTTTTTTATTTTTTATTTTTAATGAATTTTTTTAAAAAAAATCGACATGGGCTTCGCCCATCGAGCACCAGAGCATTTTACTGCTCAATTCATCCCAAGTAATCAGATGACTCCAGTGTCGGCCGATTACTTGTTCTGTGTCCCCCTGCATCCATTGCAGCGTGTACGGGCTGTGAGGTCAGCGGAGTTCAGTCCAGCACTGATCTGAACTCAGCTGAACTCCAGCCTGCACACGCTGCGATGGATGCAGGGGGACATAGAACAAGTAAGGTCTAAGCCACACAGCGAGAAAAATAATGCGAGTGGAGTGCGATAAAACATCGCATTTCACTCGGACCAATATTAGCCTGTGTGTCAGCACACATGAGCGATTATTTTCTCAGCCCTAATTGGACCAAGAAAACAATCGCAGCATGCTACAACTGTAATGCAAGACTCTCTCTTTTACCCATTCAAGTGTATATGGTGAGAGAAAAATCGCGCTGCACTTGCTGTACATTGGTGGACTACGGAGGAGAGAGGGAGAGAAATCCCTCCCACCCCTCCTTAGTGCTGGCCCACCCCTCGAGTGGCAAACCGCCCCCCGCAGCTGAGGTCTGCTCGCACAGTCGGACCTCAGTCGCAGGGACACACGCATGACACTCAGCTCTGCTGTACTGAGTGTGAGCCGAGTGTAATGCGAGGGGATCGCAGTAATCCCCGTGTGGCCCCAGCCTGATAGGCCGACACTTGAGTCAGCTGATCTGAACTCAGCTGAACTCCTGTACACACAGCCCGCACACACAGCCCGCACACGGTCACATGTGATCGGCAGCAGGCAGTGACTGCTGTTAAGGCTACATTCACATGACCGTTCCGTTTTTGCGGGCCACAAAAAACGGTCCTTTTTTTTCACGGATGCATCCTAGTGGCATCCGTGTGACATCTGCGTGCCTTCCGTTTTCCGCGGACCGCAAAAAACGGAAGCAGCAAGAAAGATAAATAGATGAGTAGATATAGAGATGGATAGATAGATATAGAGACAGAGTGATAGAGGGATGAATGAATGAATGAATGAATAGAGGGCTGGATAGATAGATAGATAGATAAGAAAGACATATATAATGTCCTACCCCCCTGCATATTCTAAGCTGGCACCCTTTTGTGACTTTCATGTGGCACTAAGGTGCTTAGTCTTGTATTTAGCCAAAAAATAAATAAATAATTAAAAAGAAATGACATGCGGTCCCCCTATCTTTTGTAGCCAGTTAGGGTAAAGCAAACGGCTGCAGCCTGCAAACCACAGCTGGCAGCTTCACCTTGGCTGGTAATCCAAAACAGAGGGCACCCCACGCTGTTATTTTAAATTAAATAAATAATTTAAAACAAAAAACACGGGGTCCCCTGAAATTGGATCACCAGCCAAGGTAAAGCGGACAGCTGTGGTCTGGTATTCTCAGACTAGGGAGGTTCACAGTTATTGGACACTCCCCAGCCTAAAAATAGCAGGCTGCAGCCGCCCCAGAAGTAGCGCATCCATTAGATGTGCCAGTCCTGGTGCTTCGCGCCAGCTCATCCCGTTGCCCTGGTGCGGTGGCAAACGGGGTAATATATGGGGTTAATACCAGATGTGTAATGTCACCTGGCATCAAGCCCTGGAGTTAGTGATGTCAGGCGTGTATCAGATACCCGACATCACTAACCCAGGCAGTAATAAAAAAAAAAAATAGACAACAAACACATTTTTATTTGAAAAAACACTCCCCAACACATTCCCTCTTTCACCAATTTATTAGAAAGAAAAACAAATCCAGGTCTGGTGTAATACAAGGGGGTCCCACGATGATCCATACCATAGTCAATGTCCCAGTCAATGAAGAACAGAATGTTCCCTATTTGCTGGGAGAGCCGTGCAGTGACCTGAGCTAACATCAATAGGTCAGCCCAGGTCACTGCAGGGCATGACGAGTGCTGCTATCAGGAGGTTAGCGAGGTATATTACCTGCGATGATCGCTGAACTCCTGACAGCAGCGCTGTCACCGAGTTCAATGACCGCCGCCTTCACAAACAAAGTATCGCGAGCGGCCCGTGACGTCATCACTAGTCACAGTCTCAGGTCGACAGCGAGAGGTGATGTGACAAGTGGCGGGCATAGAAGGCAGTGACGACCTCTGACGTCATGAGGGCAGGACTTTATCACCGTAGGTAATGAACTTACTAACCTCCTGACGGTAGCACTTGTCATCCCCGCGGCTGCTGACACTGCAGTGTGGGCCGCTGCTGACACTGCTGAGCGGGCAGCCGCGGGGCTGGGGCTGGAGTGGGACACTGACTGCACGGGCACCCAACGGAAGTCACATGGAAGTGCTTCCGTGTTGCTTCCGGGAATTTTGTGGACCCATTGACATGTATTGAGTCACGGTTCGTTATTACGGAACAGAATAGGACATGTTCCATAATAACGGAGCGGACATACGGCATCCGATGTGTTTATTTTTTGTAGGATCGGATACACATGGAAGTGCTACCGTGTACCACCCAATCCTACACAAAAGACATTGAAAAGATGGTCCTGTCCGTGGGTCCGCAAAAAAACCCAGGAACTGACCAGGACAAACGGAACGGTCATGTGAATGAGCCCACCTGCAGCTATTGCAGCGTGTGTGGGCTGTGAGATCAGGAGTCAGCTGACTCCAGCGCCGGCCGATAAATTCTGTGTCCCGCTGCAGAAGGATCCGGTAAAATAACGGTTGCATGCGCTGCACATTTAATCCACAGATTCCGGTCATATGCGGTTTGCGGATGATACGGACGACACACAGACTAGGCAAGAGGGAAAAAATTATAAGCAAAAAACTCCTAAAATTACAAATTTTAATTTTTATATATACGTCTTAAAAGGGAATATCCCAACATTAATTTATAATATTGCCAAAAAAGTACAGGGGAGGGGCCTGACCCTTAATTCACCCTATAGATTGCCCCTTCCTTGCCGCGGAGGTCGGCGCCCTAGAGGCCTGCGCAATTGGCGCCCCCGCTCAACGAAGACTATCCCTCCGGGCCCTAAATTACCCTAACAAATTAGGTGATAGTACTACGAGGATTGATTTACAATATTTGAACCAACAATAATGACACAAATATGCATAAAAATAGATACACTGTCACCAATATGATTAGACCAGAAACAGTGATGGGGTGCAATGACCCAGAGGAAAACCATTCAAAGATGAACTAGTGGTTCAAAACCAAAAAACCGCCCGACGCGTTTCCCCTCATCCATATGAGGTTCTTCAGGGGTGGAAAATTTAGTCAGTTCAAAAATACCACAATAATTACCACAATAGAAAATCAAATGTTGGTAGTCCCGTTTCACACTGAGAACCAATTGCCCCCACAAAAACATACACCGTCCCAACAAACATGAGATAGACCTGTCGACTCACACCTGTCAGGTTAAAGAGTCCACCAGGATGTTCAATTGCATATATAATGCTGGGACAGGGGGCAAAAAACAACAACAATAGTTCAAATATACAGCATTAAATACTTAGCTTAAGCCTCAGTGTGTAATAGATAAGGACAATCTCCACTGGACTCCCTAGATAAAGAGCAGGTCCATTATCCCCATATCAGCAGCAAATATGTTCCTCTGTTTGCCATCCTCCGGTCTAGAGGCAACCACAGTGCTATGATGCAAATTCAATATTGGTTTTTTGGTTTTGAACCACTAGTTCATCTTTGAATGGTTTTCCTCTGGGTCATTGCACCCCATCACTGTTTCTGGTCTAATCATATTGGTGACAGTGTATCTATTTTTATGCATATTTGTGTCATTATTGTTGGTTCAAATATTGTAAATCAATCCTCGTAGTACTATCACCTAATTTGTTAGGGTAATTTAGGGCCCGGAGGGATAGTCTTCGTTGAGCGGGGGCGCCAATTGCGCAGGCCTCTAGGGCGCCGACCTCCGCGGCAAGGAAGGGGCAATCTATAGGGTGAATTAAGGGTCAGGCCCCTCCCCTGTACTTTTTTGGCAATATTATAAATTAATGTTGGGATATTCCCTTTTAAGACGTATATATAAAAATTAAAATTTGTAATTTTAGGAGTTTTTTGCTTATAATTTTTCACGTTTGTACTTCTAAGCTATCTTTCTTGATTAAAATTTACGCAAGAGGGAAAAAAGCAATCTCATCACCCCGTCACTTTTTTTTTCCCCAATTATTTTTTTCACATGTTGCGCCGACTAATAATCATAATTTCTGTACACTTACACACACACACACACACACACAGACACACACACACTCACACACACTTTCTTCCCCTGGTTGTGCAGAGCTGGGAGCTGCTGCTGTCTCTGTGTGATTTCTCTCAGTGCATCCACATAGGGAAGAGGCAGGGAGGAGGCTTTGGGTGGAGAGCTGAGGGGGGTGTTAGACACAGTGGGTGTGTTAGATATGCTAGACACCGCCCTAGAGCCACAAAGAATTCTGTGACTTGTAGGAACTGAACACAGGAAGTCAGAGGAGAGATTAACCACATCAGAGCTGGAGCCAGCAATGAGCATGTGCTGATAGTGCACAATAAAAGGTAATTTTGCTGAAAAAACATAATAGATGTGTTGAGGGGCACATATTAGCAAGATTTATCAGAAAAAAAAAATCAGTTTTGGTAACTGGACAACTTCTTTAATAAAGAGGTGAAACGGGCTTTTTTGTGTTTTATTTAAAATAAAGGATTTTTTGGTGTGGGTTTTTTTCACTTTACTTTTGGGTTGATCATGTCAGCTGTCTCATAGACGCTGCCATGATTAAGCCTGGACTTAGTGGCGGCGATCCGCTGCCATTTAACTCGTTATTACCTGGATTGCCACCGCATCACGGCATCTGGAAGAGCTGGGGACACTCCGGGACTGCCGCATAATGGATGCGACAGTCCCGGGGCAGCTGCGGGCTGATATTCTCGGCTGCGGGAGGTGGGGGACATTAACTCTGCCCCTCGCCTTTCCCAGCCTGAGAATACCGGCCCACCGCTTGTGTTTACCTCGTCTGCATGGTAAAAATGCAGTGGAGCATACATGTTTTTTTTTTCTACATTTCCGTTTGATTTCTATGTGTATTCTATATGTCTGTGTGTGAGTGTGATATGTGTGTGTTTACTCTCTGCTCCGCTTCCTCTTCTTGTCATAAAGACATCACTTCCCTGCAAACCGCAGGGCAGTGATGAACATTATGTCCCGAAAACGCGAAATACCGCAGGGAATAACGCAGGAAAACGCAATGAACCGCACAGAATTTGCTGCCTGCGTTATTCCCTGCGGGATTTCACGATTACATTGCAGTCAATGGAGTGAAATCCCGCAGCTACCTGCGGAAAAGGAGTGACATGCAATTGTTTTTGCTGCGGGAATCCCGCAGCAAAACATGCAGCTGTCAGAATCCGCATAGTGCGCACAGCATTTTTTTTTTCCCATAGATTTTGCTGGTGAATCACTGCAGAGATGTTATGAACATAACATGCAGTGAAACATGCAGCAAATCCGCAGGAAATCCGCGGCAAAAGCCGGCAAGTGCGCACAGGGCCTTAGTCTGTAATGTCTTATCTTGTTTGTACAAGTACCTTCTGAATTGTAAAGTGCACAATTTAAATCAACATTATTTTTATTAATGTTATTGATATTATTAGTGTTTTATCAGCAGGAGATTATCACTACAGAACTAGGTCTCACGTGCAGGGCTGTCCAGCTAATCTTTGTAACCCCACCCCCACCTCTGCTCTGCAGCTTGCTTACAATGCACAGTGTACACAGAGTGGGTGGGGTTATACAAAGATCAGCAGTTTAAGCACTGCCACAGCTAAAAGAAGGTGGCTCAGTGGTTAGCACTGCAGTCTTGCAGCGCTGGTGTCCTTGGTTTAAATTCCACTATGGACGACATCTGCAAGGAGCTTGTATGTCCTCCCTATGTTTGTGTAGATTTTCTCCAGGTTCCGGTTTCCTCCCACACTCCATAGACATGCTGATAGGGAATTTAGATTGTGAAACCCAATGTGGCCAGTGTTGCTGATGAATGTAAAGCACTATGGAATTTATAGCGCTATGTAAATGAATAAATATTATATTATTGTTACAACAAACAAGAAATTTAGCGAAACTGCACCAAGCAGCCCAGTAAGTGATACATTGCTGGAATCAGGGTCTCTGCCAGTACATTATGCTGTTCTTAGATTCCATAGCAAAAACCTGCTGACAGTGATGATATCCTGACCACCAGTCACCTGATCCTGCCGCGGCTTAGTGGTCAGGTCACTGGTGGCTAAGCACTGTAGTCCACTCTAAAGGATGCTTTACACGCTGCGACATCGCTAACGATATATCGTCGGGGTCACGTTGTTAGTGACGCACATCTGGCGTCGTTAGCGACATAGCAGCGTGTGACACCTAGGAGCGACGATCAACGATCGCAAAAGAGGCAAAAATCGTTGATTGTTGACTCGTCACTCCTTTTCATAATATCGTTGGTGGTGCATGCCGCCGGTTGTTCGTCGTTCCTGCGGCAGCAGACATCGCTATGTGTGATACCACGAACATCTCCTTACCTGCGTCCATCGGCAATGAGGAAGGAAGGAGGTGAGCGGCATGTTCCGGCCGCTCCTCTCCGCCCCTCCTCTGCTATTGGGTGGCCGCTTAGTGACGCCGCTGTGACGTCGAACGAACAACCCTCTTAAAGGAGAGATTGTTCGGTGTCTCCAGCGACGTCGCTAAGCAGGTATGTGTGTGTGACGCTGCCGTAGCGATATTGTTCGCTATGGCAGCGATCACCCCCATGATGAAACAGCGACGTGGGCGGGTGCTATCGCGCACGACATCGCTTGCTATCGCTAGTGATGTCGTAGTGTGTAAAGCACCCTTAATATCCATTGTAATGTATTTGTCACATTTTCGCAGGTATAACAGTGTTTTTCATTAATTTTTTTGTTGGCAGTTTCCCAGCACCATGTTTTTGCCTATTTTCTACTGTAAATTAGCTAAAAGCTTTCCTTTACTTTTGATTTGAATATTTTCTTCTACTTCTATTTTTTAGCGCTTAGAATACCCAATATTGCACCTGGATACAATAATTGATATACTCCTCCAGATGATTGAGGCTCTCGTGTTTCTTCACTGGCGCGGATTCATCCATCGCTCTTTCTCTTCACATGCCATTCAAATAGTATCAGCCGGCAGAGCCAAGATAAGCAACTTTGAATACATGCTAGAAAGGTACAGAATATTTCTTAAGTTTATATACTTTCATGCTTGCATGTTTTCTAGTGCAGATATCATTTTTGGCATACATGGAACAGCACAGCTACATCAACACAATAGTGGTCACAGCTGGGTACTGTACATACACTCCCTATTGATTCGAATAGGGGGCGAATATATAGTACTCAGCCATGTCCACTATACAGTTGATGGAGATGTGCTGTGCAACTTTAGAGCTGAGTAGTTCTGGCAGCGGCAACATGACAGGTTGATGGGATGGGGTGCCAGGTGTCGCACTTCCACCGATCAGACTCCTACCGACGATGTCACTGTCACCTGGATGTCCTGGAAGTGCATTGCAAGGAGGTGCGCCTGCACTCTGTTGGATTCCGCTGCTGGGGAATCTGATGACGTGTTCACCCAACGGGAGCGCACTGAACAGCTGTCCAATCAAATAGATGCAGCTGATTGGCTGGATAATATTTAGAAAACACCTTACACTTAGATTTTTGCACGCATCTTCTGAGGAAGCTACCTAGCGAAACACGTGTTATCAGGTATCGTTTTTATGGTAAATAACCCTTACTCCTGTCTATATTATTTACTATTGGCAATACTACTTGTGGATTCTTCAAAAAAGAGGGCAAAAATTGCAGAGAAAATGCAATAAAAATTATATATTCTTTGTTTAATCATAGTAAGTATTTAAATTACATAGAAAAGATGATACAAAATACAAAAGTACATAATTGCAGTAAAGAGGCAAAAAGGTGAGGACAATAAATTAGGCGGGTTCTCTATAAATATGTTAATAACCACTAGTAAACATGATTATGAAGGAAGCAAAACTGCATAGGCAAAAATAGCTCAGGTGGTTACTGACTGACCTCATAAAATATGAGAATGAAGGGCTATTGCCACTAACATCAAAGATAAATGTCTGTCAGAGGGGGATATGTACTTACACCGGCCATATGGCTCCACTAATGTCCCTCATTAGCCATACAGACAGACTGCAGTATATATTATCCTAAAAACAGAATAAATACAATGATTTACCCAAGGTAACGCTGTATAAGAGAACTTGCCCTGTGCATCCCTGACGCACAATTCGCTGTAGCTTTGTTGAAGAGATTGTGGATTCTGTTTGACACATAACTATTATGTGGCATATTGAAAGCTTTTATATAGTAAGGTCACTATTTCTTTTGCATTGTGCAAGGAACCCCACTAGGGTGAGGTTTATGCATATTTATATTTGACGTGTATTGTTCTAACGGGGTCACCATGATAGTGGAACTCTTCCCTATTTAATTGTGCTATCGATCAGGAAATACATTTCTATTATGAATTTTGGAGTAATCTTGAGGGCACTAGGGATGTGATATAGTATCATCAGCTTATATAATATAATTTAACCACCCGTAGGACCTTTTCATATTTCCAATAAATGTTTTTAATGTTTTGTTTATTTCTTCAATAAAGAAATATTTTTTGGATACATGATGAGTAAAGGGTCATTTTTAGGCATCGGTTTATTGATGACCTATCCTGAGGACAAAGCAAGAAGGCCTGCGGAGACACCATCACATGTTTCTCAACGCTGGCAGGAAACTAGCCAGGTCTTTCACCGGGAAGGAACAACCACGGGAAGGGCAGTCTCCAGTCAAGGAGACCACCTATGCCAAACATGGTATCCATCCACAGACAGCCGTTTCGGGGTATTTGCCCCTCATCAGTGTGGAGTAGGAATCTGGCTAGTGGGACATTGCCTAGTAAAAGACTATGTGAGCAAGGATGGTTGACCTTAGGGAGATCAACATCCACCACTGTGGAGACACCATCACGTGTTTCTCAACGCAGTGATTTTAGAGCAATGCCCCCTGGGAAATATTCAAAGCAAGAAGGCCTGCGGAGACACCATCACATGTTTCTCAACGCTGGCAGGAAACTAGCCAGGTCTTTCACCGGGAAGGAACAACCACGGGAAGGGCAGTCTCCAGTCAAGGAGACCACCTATGCCAAACATGGTATCCATCCACAGGCTGTCTGTGGATGGATACCATGTTTGGCATAGGTGGTCTCCTTGACTGGAGACTGCCCTTCCCGTGGTTGTTCCTTCCCGGTGAAAGACCTGGCTAGTTTCCTGCCAGCGTTGAGAAACATGTGATGGTGTCTCCGCAGGCCTTCTTGCTTTGAATATTTCCCTGGGGGCATTGCTCTAGAATCACTGCGTTGAGAAACACGTGATGGTGTCTCCGCAGTGGTGGATGTTGATCTCCCTAAGGTCAACCATCCTTGCTCACACTATCCTGAGGACAGGCCATCAATAATAAAGTCCCAGGCAAACCTTGAAAGAGTAATCATCATTTTAATATTTATTTAAAAAATCAATAATGTGAATACAAGCAACTTTGTAATATATATTATCAGAGAAATCTGCTTCTCTCTTCTTCACTGATCATTCACAGTTTAGAGGTGAAATGTGTATTCGGAGAAGACAGATCGTTAATTACTGAGATAGGAGACGGCAGTTGATAAAACTGTATGTAGACCGGACAGAGGAGAAATAGGATGGGGCTTTGCATCTAATGATCATTCTTGATCTTTGCGCAATGTTGACATTTCCAGCGCTCAAACTACACATGGAAAACAGTTGTTTGTCATTGGTTACATCTTTTATATGTGCATAATATTCGCCATTAATTGCTATTTTGCTGTGGACAGTTTTTCTACGCTTCTAAAAGTATTTTTAATCAATGAACCTTTAATGCATTTTGTAACATCTACACTTGTCTTCTAGCAAAGATAACATGAAGTCTGATGGCATCATTCCTTTTCCAATACCAAAGCAGTTGTACTGCTGGTCGTCTCCTGAGATTGTGGCAGGAAGAACTGGTACTATAAAGTCTGATCTTTACAGTTTTTGTGCAGTGATGCAGGAAACGTTAACAGGTATATTGAGTTATGTTTCTTTCTTCCTATTGTCTTTAAAGTGGATCTGTCACCAGATTTTACAATACAAACTGCAAATATTACTAAATAGATCTCTTAGGGGTACTTTACACACTGCGACATCGCTAGAGATTGCTAGCGATGTCGAGCGCGATAGCACCCGCCCCCGTCGTTCCAGCGATATGTGGTAATCGCTACAATAGCGAACATTAACGCTACGGAAGCGTCACATGCACATACCTTGTCAGCGACGTCGCTGTGACCGCTGAACAATCCCTCCCTAAAGGGGTAGGTGCGTTTGGCGTCATAGCGACGTCACTGCGGCGTCACTAAGCGGCCGCCCAATAGCAAAGGAGGGGCGGAGATGAGCGGCCGGAATATCCCGCCCACCTCCTTCCTTCCTCATTGCCGGTGGAGGCAGGTAAGGAGATGTTTGTCGCTCCTGCGGTGTCACACATAGCGATGTGTGCTGCTGGAGGACCGACGAACAACATCGCTACGTACGAGATAACGATATTTGGTGTTTGGACGACCTCTCCAAAACCAACGATTTTTGTCTCTTTTGCGATCGTTTAAGGTCGCTCGTACGTGTTACACTCTGCAATGCCGCTAACGACGCCGGATGTGCGTCACAAACACCGTGACCCCGACGATAAATCTTTAGCGATATCGCAGCGTGTAAAGTACCCCTTAGACTTGTATTTACTGTGAAAATCCACATCAGAATGTGTATGCAATTACTAACTCAAAGGTCACACAGATGCATGACACTCCTTAAAATTTAAGTCGGAATCAGGTCAAGTAAATCGGATAGATGACGCAATATGGGGTCCCCAGGAAATGACTAAAACGCGCTCCAAACGTTAGTGGCCATATTTAAAAGGATGGCCCTATTTGAACCCCGATAACTTTGGAAGGCAGGATCCTAGAGATTCGTCGATGGTCTCGTTGGAATCGGGGTGCGGAAATCTATGGGGGCCTTGGTAGACACTGTGCCAGAGGTCTTTACTTGGGAGATATTTGACTCCAGGGGACAGCTCGGTCATGTACAGTAGGTTTGTTGCCCCTGGGCAACACGCCTCATGACAGCACGTTAACGCTCATGAAAGGGTTTTGCAGTTAACCGCCTGAAAGCAACGGTGAGAGAAGCAAACACGTACATAACCCTTGCATTTTAATAAGTCAGTTCTCATGACAGCTGGCTGTATAATCACCAGAGTTGCCCCATAGCCAGCTAAGAGCAATGGTGACAAAGCCTAATATGCAACTAACCTATGCAATTACTAACTCAAAGGTCACACAGATACACGACACTCCTTAAAATTTAAGTCGGAATCAGGTCAAGTAAATCGGATAGATGACGCAATATGGGGTCCCCAGGAAATGACTAAAACGCGCTCCAAACGTTAGTGGCCATATTTAAAAGGATGGCCCTATTTGAACCCCGATAACTTTGGAAGGCAGGATCCTAGAGATTCGTCGATGGTCTCGTTGGAATCTGGGTGCAGAAATCTATGGGGGCCTTGGTAGACACTCTGCCAGAGGTCTTTACTTGGGAGATATTTGACTCCAGGGGACAGCTCGGTCATGTACAGTAGGTTTGTTGCCCCTGGGCAACACGCCTCATGACAGCATGTTAACGCTCATGAAAGGGTTTTGCAGTTAACCGCCTGAAAGCAACGGTGAGAGAAGCAAACACGTACATAACCCTTGCATTTTAATAAGTTAGTTCTCATGACAGCTGGCTGTATGATCACCAGAGTTGGCCCATAGCCAGCTAAGAGCAATGGTGACAAAGCCTAATATGCAACTAACCTATGCAATTACTAACTCAAAGGTCACACAGATGCATGACACTCCTTAAAATTTAAGTCGGAATCAGGTCAAGTAAATCGGATAGATGACGCAATATGGGGTCCCCAGGAAATGACTAAAACGCGCTCCAAACGTTAGTGGCCATATTTAAAAGGATTGCCCTATTTGATCCCCGATAACTTTGGAAGGCAGGATCCTAGAGATTCGTCGACGGTCTCGTTGGAATCGGGGTGCGGAAATCTATGGGGGCCTTGGTAGACACTCTGCTAGAGGTCTTTACTTGGGAGATATTTGACTCCAGGGGACAGCTCGGTCATGTACAGTAGGTTTGTTGCCCCTGGGCAACACACCTCATGACAGCACGTTAACGCTCATGAAAGGGTTTTGCAGTTAACCGCCTGAAAGCAACGGTGAGAGAAGCAAACACGTACATAACCCTTGCATTTTAATAAGTCAGTTCTCATGACAGCTGGCTGTATGATCACCAGAGTTGCCCCATATCCAGCTAAGAGCAACGGTGACAAAGCCTAATATGCAACTAACCTATGCAATTACTAACTCAAAGGTCACACAGATGCATGACACTCCTTAAAATTTAAGTCGGAATCAGGTCAAGTAAATCGGATAGATGACGCAATATGGGGTCCCCAGGAAATGACTAAAACGCGCTCCAAATGTTAGTGGCCATATTTAAAAGGATGACCCTATTTGAACCCCGATAACTTTGGAAGGCAGGATCCTAGAGATTAGTCGATGGTCTTGTTGGAATCGGGGTGCGGAAATCTATGGGGGACTTGGTAGACACTCTGCCAGAGGTCTTTACTTGGGAGATATTTGACTCCAGGGGACAGCTCGGTCATGTACAGTAGGTTTGTTGCCCCTGGGCAACACGCCTCATGACAGCACGTTAACGCTCATGAACGGGTTTTGCAGTTAACCGCCTGAAAGCAACGGTGAGAGAAGCAAACACGTACATAACCCTTGCATTTTAATAAGTTAGTTCTCATGACAGCTGGCTGTATGATCACCAGAGTTGGCCCATAGCCAGCTAAGAGCAATGGTGACAAAGCCTAATATGCAACTAACCTATGCAATTACTAACTCAAAGGTCACACCGATGCATGACACTCCTTATAATTTAAGTCGGAATCAGGTCAAGTAAATCGGATAGATGACGCAATATGGGGTCCCCAGGAAATGACTAAAACGCGCTCCAAACGTTAGTGGCCATATTTAAAAGGATGGCCCTATTTGAACCCCGATAACTTTGGAAGGCAGGATCCTAGAGATTCGTCGATGGTCTCGTTGGAGTCGGGGTGCGGAAATCTATCGGGGCCTTGGTAGACACTCTGCTAGAGGTCTTTACTTGGGAGATATTTGACTCCAGGGGACAGCTCGGTCATGTAGAGTAGGTTTGTTGCCCCTGGGCAACACACCTCATGACAGCACGTTAACACTCATGAAAGGGTTTTGCAGTTAACCGCCTGAAAGCAACGGTGAGAGAAGCAAACAAATATATAACCCTTGCATTTTAATAAGTCAGTTCTCATGACAGCTGGCTGTATGATCACCAGAGTTGCCCCATAGCCAGCTAAGAGCAACGGTGACAAAGCCTAATATGCAACTAACCTATGCAATTACTAACTCAAAGGTCACACAGATGCATGACACTCCTTAAAATTTAAGTCGGAATCAGGTCAAGTAAATCGGATAGATGACGCAATATGGGGTCCCCAGGAAATGACTAAAACGCGCTCCAAACGTTAGTGGCCATATTTAAAAGGATTGCCCTATTTGATCCCCGATAACTTTGGAAGGCAGGATCCTAGAGATTCGTCGACGGTCTCGTTGGAATCAGGGTGTGGAAATCTATGGGGGCCTTGGTAGACACTCTGCTAGAGGTCTTTACTTGGGAGATATTTGACTCCAGGGGACAGCTCGGTCATGTACAGTAGGTTTGTTGCCCCTGGGCAACACACCTCATGACAGCACGTTAACGCTCATGAAAGGGTTTTGCAGTTAACCGCCTGAAAGCAACGGTGAGAGAAGCAAACACGTACATAACCCTTGCATTTTAATAAGTCAGTTCTCATGACAGCTGGCTGTATGATCACCAGAGTTGCCCCATATCCAGCTAAGAGCAACGGTGATAAAGCCTAATATGCAACTAAGCTATGCAATTACTAACTCAAAGGTCACACAGATGCATGACACTCCTTAAAATTTAAGTCGGAATCAGGTCAAGTAAATCGGATAGATGACGCAATATGGGGTCCCCAGGAAATGACTAAAACGCGCTCCAAACGTTAGTGGCCATATTTAAAAGGATTGCCCTATTTGATCCCCGATAACTTTGGAAGGCAGGATCCTAGAGATTCGTCGACGGTCTCGTTGGAATCAGGGTGCGGAAATCTATGGGGGCCTTGGTAGACACTCTGCTAGAGGTCTTTACTTGGGAGATATTTGACTCCAGGGGACAGCTCGGTCATGTACAGTAGGTTTGTTGCCCCTGGGCAACACACCTCATGACAGCACGTTAACGCTCATGAAAGGGTTTTGCAGTTAACCGCCTGAAAGCAACGGTGAGAGAAGCAAACACGTACATAACCCTTGCATTTTAATAAGTCAGTTCTCATGACAGCTGGCTGTATGATCACCAGAGTTGCCCCATATCCAGCTAAGAGCAACGGTGATAAAGCCTAATATGCAACTAACCTATGCAATTACTAACTCAAAGGTCACACAGATGCATGACACTCCTTAAAATTTAAGTCGGAATCAGGTCAAGTAAATCGGATAGATGACGCAATATGGGGTCCCCAGGAAATGACTAAAACGCGCTCCAAATGTTAGTGGCCATATTTAAAAGGATGACCCTATTTGAACCCCGATAACTTTGGAAGGCAGGATCCTAGAGATTCGTCGATGGTCTTGTTGGAATCGGGGTGCGGAAATCTATGGGGGCCTTGATAGACACTCTGCCAGAGGTCTTTACTTGGGAGATATTTGACTCCAGGGGACAGCTCGGTCATGTACAGTAGGTTTGTTGCCCCTGGGCAACACGCCTCATGACAGCACGTTAACGCTCATGAACGGGTTTTGCAGTTAACCGCCTGAAAGCAACGGTGAGAGAAGCAAACACGTACATAACCCTTGCATTTTAATAAGTTAGTTCTCATGACAGCTGGCTGTATGATCACCAGAGTTGGCCCATAGCCAGCTAAGAGCAATGGTGACAAAGCCTAATATGCAACTAACCTATGCAATTACTAACTCAAAGGTCACACAGATGCATGACACTCCTTATAATTTAAGTCGGAATCAGGTCAAGTAAATCGGATAGATGACGCAATATGGGGTCCCCAGGAAATGACTAAAACGCGCTCCAAACGTTAGTGGCCATATTTAAAAGGATGGCCCTATTTGAACCCCGATAACTTTGGAAGGCAGGATCCTAGAGATTCGTCGATGGTCTCGTTGGAATCGGGGTGCGGAAATCTATCGGGGCCTTGGTAGACACTCTGCTAGAGGTCTTTACTTGGGAGATATTTGACTCCAGGGGACAGCTCGGTCATGTAGAGTAGGTTTGTTGCCCCTGGGCAACACACCTCATGACAGCACGTTAACACTCATGAAAGGGTTTTGCAGTTAACCGCCTGAAAGCAACGGTGAGAGAAGCAAACAAATATATAACCCTTGCATTTTAATAAGTCAGTTCTCATGACAGCTGGCTGTATGATCACCAGAGTTGCCCCATAGCCAGCTAAGAGCAATGGTGACAAAGCCTAATATGCAACTAACCTATGCAATTACTAACTCAAAGGTCACACAGATGCATGACACTCCTTAAAATTTAAGTCGGAATCAGGTCAAGTAAATCGGATAGATGACGCAATATGGGGTCCCCAGGAAATGACTAAAACGCGCTCCAAACGTTAGTGGCCATATTTAAAAGGATGGCCCTATTTGAACCCCGATAACTTTGGAAGGCAGGATCCTAGAGATTCGTTGATGGTCTCGTTGGAATCGGGGTGCTGAAATCTATGGGGGCCTTGGTAGACACTCTGCCAGAGGTCTTTACTTGGGAGATATTTGACTCCAGGGGACAGCTCGGTCATGTACAGTAGGTTTGTTGCCCCTGGGCAACACGCCTCATGACAGCACGTTAACGCTCATGAAAGGGTTTTGCAGTTAACCGCCTGAAAGCAACGGTGAGAGAAGCAAACACGTACATAACCCTTGCATTTTAATAAGTCAGTTCTCATGACAGCTGGCTGTATGATCACCAGAGTTGCCCCATAGCCAGCTAAGAGCAACGGTGACAAAGCCTAATATGCAACTAACCTATGCAATTACTAACTCAAAGGTCACACAGATGCATGACACTCCTTAAAATTTAAGTCGGAATCAGGTCAAGTAAATCGGATAGATGACGCAATATGGGGTCCCCAGGAAATGACTAAAACGCGCTCCAAATGTTAGTGGCCATATTTAAAAGGATGGCCCTATTTGAACCCCGATAACTTTAGAAGCTAGAATCCTAGAGATTCGTCGATGGTCTTGTTGGAATCGGGGTGCGGAAATCTATAGGGGCCTTGGTAGACACTCTGCCAGAGGTCTTTACTTGGGAGATATTTGACTCCAGGGGACAGCTCGGTCATGTACAGTAGGTTTGTTGCCCCTGGGCAACACGCCTCTTGACAGCACGTTAACGCTCATGAAAGGGTTTTGCAGTTAACCGCCTGAAAGCAACGGTGAGAGAAGCAAACAGATACATAACCCTTGCATTTTAATAAGTCAGTTCTCATGACAGCTGGCTGTATGATCACCAGAGTTGCCCCATAGCCAGCTAAGAGCAATGGTGACAAAGCCTAATATGCAACTAACCTATGCAATTACTAACTCAAAGGTCACACAGATGCATGACACTCCTTAAAATTTAAGTCGGAATCAGGTCAAGTAAATCGGATAGATGACGCAATATGGGGTCCCCAGGAAATGACTAAAACGCGCTCCAAACGTTAGTGGCCATATTTAAAAGGATGGCCCTATTTGAACCCCGATAACTTTGGAAGGCAGGATCCTAGAGATTCGTCGATGGTCTCGTTGGAATCGGGGTGCGGAAATCTATGGGGGCCTTGGTAGACACTCTGCCAGAGGTCTTTACTTGGGACATATTTGACTCCAGGGGACAGCTCGGTCATGTACAGTAGGTTTGTTGCCCCTGGGCAACACGCCTCATGACAGCACGTTAACGCTCATGAAAGGGTTTTGCAGTTAACCGCCTAAAAGCAACGGTGAGAGAAGCAAACACGTACATAACCCTTGCATTTTAATAAGTCAGTTCTCATGACAGCTGGCTGTATGATCACCAGAGTTGCCCCATAGCCAGCTAAGAGCAATGGTGACAAAGCCTAATATGCAACTAACCTATGCAATTACTAACTCAAAGGTCACACAGATGCATGACACTCCTTAAAATTTAAGTCGGAATCAGGTCAAGTAAATCGGATAGATGACGCAATATGGGGTCCCCAGGAAATGACTAAAACGCGCTCCAAACGTTAGTGGCCATATTTAAAAGGATGGCCCTATTTGAACCCCGATAACTTTGAAAGGCAGGATCCTAGAGATTCGTCGATGGTCTCGTTGGAATCGTGGTGCGGAAATCTATGGGGGCCTTGGTGGACACGCTGCCAGAGGTCTTTACTTGGGAGATATTTGACTCCAGGGGACAGCTCGGTCATGTACAGTAGGTTTGTTGCCCCTGGGCAACACGCCTCATGACAGCACGTTAACGCTCATGAAAGGGTTTTGCAGTTAACCGCCTGAAAGCAACGGTGAGAGAAGCAAACACGTACATAACCCTAGCATTTTAATAAGTCAGTTCTCATGACAGCTGGCTGAATGATCACCAGAGTTGGCTCATAGCCAGCTAAGAGCAATGGTGACAAAGCCTAATATGCAACTAACCTATGCAATTACTAACTCAAAGGTCACACAGATGCATGACACTCCTTAAAATTTAAGTCGGAATCAGGTCAAGTAAATCGGATAGATGACGCAATATGGGGTCCCCAGGAAATGACTAAAACGCGCTCCAAACGTTAGTGGCCATATTTAAAAGGATTGCCCTATTTGAACCCCGATAACTTTAAAACGCAGGATTCTAGAGATTCGTCGATGGTCTCGTTGGAATCGGGGTGCGGAAATCTATGGGGGCCTTGGTAGACACTCTGCTAGAGGTCTTTACTTGGGAGATATTTGACTCCAGGGGACAGCTCGGTCATGTACAGTAGGTTTGTTGCCCCTGGGCAACACACCTCATGACAGCACGTTAACGCTCATGAAAGGGTTTTGCAGTTAACCGCCTGAAAGCAACGGTGAGAGAAGCAAACACGTACATAACCCTTGCATTTTAATAAGTCAGTTCTCATGACAGCTGGCTGTATGATCACCAGAGTTGCCCCATAGCCAGCTAAGAGCAACGGTGACAAAGCCTAATATGCAACTAACCTATGCAATTACTAACTCAAAGGTCACACAGATGCATGACACTCCTTAAAATTTAAGTCGGAATCAGGTCAAGTAAATCGGATAGATGACGCAATATGGGGTCCCCAGGAAATGACTAAAACGCGCTCCAAACGTTAGTGGCCATATTTAAAAGGATTGCCCTATTTGAACCCCGATAACTTTGAAAGGCAGGATCCTAGAGATTCGTCGATGGTCTCGTTGGAATCGGGGTGCGGAAATCTATGGGGGCCTTGGTAGACACTCTGCTAGAGGTCTTTACTTGGGAGATATTTGACTCCAGGGGACAGCTCGGTCATGTACAGTAGGTTTGTTGCCCCTGGGCAACACACCTCATGACAGCACGTTAACGCTCATGAAAGGGTTTTGCAGTTAACCGCCTGAAAGCAACGGTGAGAGAAGCAAACACGTACATAACCCTTGCATTTTAATAAGTCAGTTCTCATGACAGCTGGCTGTATGATCACCAGAGTTGCCCCATAGCCAGCTAAGAGCAACGGTGACAAAGCCTAATATGCAACTAACCTATGCAATTACTAAATCAAAGGTCACACAGATGCATGACACTCCTTAATATTTAAGTCGGAATCAGGTCAAGTAAATCGGATAGATGACGCAATATGGGGTCCCCAGGAAATGACTAAAATGCGCTCCAAACGTTAGTGGCCATATTTAAAAGGATTGCCTTATTTGAACCCCGATAACTTTGAAAGGCAGGATCCTAGAGATTCGTCGATGGTCTCGTTGGAATCGGGGTGCGGAAATCTATGGGGGCCTTGGTAGACACTCTGCCAGAGGTCTTTACTTGGGAGATATTTGACTCCAGGGGACAGCTCGGTCATGTACAGTAGGTTTGTTGCCCCTGGGCAACACACCTCATGACAGCACGTTAACGCTCATGAAAGGGTTTTGCAGTTAACCGCCTGAAAGCAACGGTGAGAGAAGCAAACACGTACATAACCCTTGCATTTTAATAAGTTAGTTCTCATGACAGCTGGCTGTATGATCACCAGAGTTGGCCCATAGCCAGCTAAGAGCAATGGTGACAAAGCCTAATATGCAACTAACCTATGCAATTACTAACTCAAAGGTCACACAGATGCATGACACTCCTTATAATTTAAGTCGGAATCAGGTCAAGTAAATCGGATAGATGACGCAATATGGGGTCCCCAGGAAATGACTAAAACGCGCTCCAAACGTTAGTGGCCATATTTAAAAGGATGGCCCTATTTGAACCCCGATAACTTTGGAAGGCAGGATCCTAGAGATTCGTCGATGGTCTCGTTGGAATCGGGGTGCGGAAATCTATCGGGGCCTTGGTAGACACTCTGCTAGAGGTCTTTACTTGGGAGATATTTGACTCCAGGGGACAGCTCGGTCATGTAGAGTAGGTTTGTTGCCCCTGGGCTACACACCTCATGACAGCACGTTAACACTCATGAAAGGGTTTTGCAGTTAACCGCCTGAAAGCAACGGTGAGAGAAGCAAACAGATACATAACCCTTGCATTTTAATAAGTCAGTTCTCATGACAGCTGGCTGTATGATCACCAGAGTTGCCCCATAGCCAGCTAAGAGCAATGGTGACAAAGCCTAATATGCAACTAACCTATGCAATTACTAACTCAAAGGTCACACAGATGCATGACACTCCTTAAAATTTAAGTCGGAATCAGATCAAGTAAATCGGATAGATGACGCAATATGGGGTCCCCAGGAAATGACTAAAACGCGCTCCAAATGTTAGTGGCCATATTTAAAAGGATGGCCCTATTTGAACCCCGATAACTTTAGAAGACAGAATCCTAGAGATTCGTCGATGGTCTTGTTGGAATCGGGGTGCGGAAATCTATAGGGGCCTTGGTAGACACTCTGCCAGAGGTCTTTACTTGGGAGATATTTGACTCCAGGGGACAGCTCGGTCATGTAGAGTAGGTTTGTTGCCCCTGGGCAACACGCCTCTTGACAGCACGTTAACGCTCATGAAAGGGTTTTGCAGTTAACCGCCTGAAAGCAACGGTGAGAGAAGCAAACAGATACATAACCCTTGCATTTTAATAAGTCAGTTCTCATGACAGCTGGCTGTATGATCACCAGAGTTGCCCCATAGCCAGCTAAGAGCAATGGTGACAAAGCCTAATATGCAACTAACCTATGCAATTACTAACTCAAAGGTCACACAGATGCATGACACTCCTTAAAATTTAAGTCGGAATCAGGTCAAGTAAATCGGATAGATGACGCAATATGGGGTCCCCAGGAAATGACTAAAACGCGCTCCAAACGTTAGTGGCCATATTTAAAAGGATGGCCCTATTTGAACCCCGATAACTTTGGAAGGCAGGATCCTAGAGATTCGTCGATGGTCTCGTTGGAATCGGGGTGCGGAAATCTATGGGGGCCTTGGTAGACACTCTGCCAGAGGTCTTTACTTGGGACATATTTGACTCCAGGGGACAGCTCGGTCATGTACAGTAGGTTTGCTGCCCCTGGGCAACACGCCTCATGACAGCACGTTAACGCTCATGAACGGGTTTTGCAGTTAACCGCCTGAAAGCAACGGTGAGAGAAGCAAACACGTACATAACCCTTGCATTTTAATAAGTTAGTTCTCATGACAGCTGGCTGTATGATCACCAGAGTTGGCCCATAGCCAGCTAAGAGCAATGGTGACAAAGCCTAATATGCAACTAACCTATGCAATTACTAACTCAAAGGTCACACAGATGCATGACACTCCTTAAAATTTAAGTCGGAATCAGGTCAAGTAAATCGGATAGATGACGCAATATGGGGTCCCCAGGAAATGACTAAAACGCGCTCCAAACGTTAGTGGCCATATTTAAAAGGATGGCCCTATTTGAACCCCGATAACTTTGGAAGGCAGGATCCTAGAGATTCGTTGATGGTCTCGTTGGAATCGGGGTGCGGAAATCTATGGGGGCCTTGGTAGACACTCTGCCAGAGGTCTTTACTTGGGAGATATTTGACTCCAGGGGACAGCTCGGTCATGTACAGTAGGTTTGTTGCCCCTGGGCAACACGCCTCATGACAGCACGTTAACGCTCATGAAAGGGTTTTGCAGTTAACCGCCTGAAAGCAACGGTGAGAGAAGCAAACACGTACATAACCCTTGCATTTTAATAAGTCAGTTCTCATGACAGCTAGCTGTATGATCACCAGAGTTGCCCCATAGCCAGCTAAGAGCAACGGTGACAAAGCCTAATATGCAACTAACCTATGCAATTACTAACTCAAAGGTCACACAGATGCATGACACTCCTTAAAATTTAAGTCGGAATCAGGTCAAGTAAATCGGATAGATGACGCAATATGGGGTCCCCAGGAAATGACTAAAACGCGCTCCAAATGTTAGTGGCCATATTTAAAAGGATGGCCCTATTTGAACCCCGATAACTTTAGAAGACAGAATCCTAGAGATTTGTCGATGGTCTTGTTGGAATCGGGGTGCGGAAATCTATAGGGGCCTTGGTAGACACTCTGCCAGAGGTCTTTACTTGGGAGATATTTGACTCCAGGGGACAGCTCGGTCATGTACAGTAGGTTTGTTGCCCCTGGGCAACACGCCTCTTGACAGCACGTTAACGCTCATGAAAGGGTTTTGCAGTTAACCGCCTGAAAGCAACGGTGAGAGAAGCAAACAGATACATAACCCTTGCATTTTAATAAGTCAGTTCTCATGACAGCTGGCTGTATGATCACCAGAGTTGCCCCATAGCCAGCTAAGAGCAATGGTGACAAAGCCTAATATGCAACTAACCTATGCAATTACTAACTCAAAGGTCACACAGATGCATGACACTCCTTAAAATTTAAGTCGGAATCAGGTCAAGTAAATCGGATAGATGACGCAATATGGGGTCCCCAGGAAATGACTAAAACGCGCTCCAAACGTTAGTGGCCATATTTAAAAGGATTGCCCTATTTGATCCCCGATAACTTTGGAAGGCAGGATCCTAGAGATTCGTCGACGGTCTCGTTGGAATCAGGGTGCGGAAATCTATGGGGGCCTTGGTAGACACTCTGCTAGAGGTCTTTACTTGGGAGATATTTGACTCCAGGGGACAGCTCGGTCATGTACAGTAGGTTTGTTGCCCCTGGGCAACACACCTCATGACAGCACGTTAACGCTCATGAAAGGGTTTTGCAGTTAACCGCCTGAAAGCAACGGTGAGAGAAGCAAACACGTACATAACCCTTGCATTTTAATAAGTCAGTTCTCATGACAGCTGGCTGTATGATCACCAGAGTTGCCCCATATCCAGCTAAGAGCAACGGTGATAAAGCCTAATATGCAACTAAGCTATGCAATTACTAACTCAAAGGTCACACAGATGCATGACACTCCTTAAAATTTAAGTCGGAATCAGGTCAAGTAAATCGGATAGATGACGCAATATGGGGTCCCCAGGAAATGACTAAAACGCGCTCCAAACGTTAGTGGCCATATTTAAAAGGATTGCCCTATTTGATCCCCGATAACTTTGGAAGGCAGGATCCTAGAGATTCGTCGACGGTCTCGTTGGAATCAGGGTGCGGAAATCTATGGGGGCCTTGGTAGACACTCTGCTAGAGGTCTTTACTTGGGAGATATTTGACTCCAGGGGACAGCTCGGTCATGTACAGTAGGTTTGTTGCCCCTGGGCAACACACCTCATGACAGCACGTTAACGCTCATGAAAGGGTTTTGCAGTTAACCGCCTGAAAGCAACGGTGAGAGAAGCAAACACGTACATAACCCTTGCATTTTAATAAGTCAGTTCTCATGACAGCTGGCTGTATGATCACCAGAGTTGCCCCATATCCAGCTAAGAGCAACGGTGATAAAGCCTAATATGCAACTAACCTATGCAATTACTAACTCAAAGGTCACACAGATGCATGACACTCCTTAAAATTTAAGTCGGAATCAGGTCAAGTAAATCGGATAGATGACGCAATATGGGGTCCCCAGGAAATGACTAAAACGCGCTCCAAATGTTAGTGGCCATATTTAAAAGGATGACCCTATTTGAACCCCGATAACTTTGGAAGGCAGGATCCTAGAGATTCGTCGATGGTCTTGTTGGAATCGGGGTGCGGAAATCTATGGGGGCCTTGGTAGACACTCTGCCAGAGGTCTTTACTTGGGACATATTTGACTCCAGGGGACAGCTCGGTCATGTACAGTAGGTTTGTTGCCCCTGGGCAACACGCCTCATGACAGCACGTTAACGCTCATGAACGGGTTTTGCAGTTAACCGCCTGAAAGCAACGGTGAGAGAAGCAAACACGTACATAACCCTTGCATTTTAATAAGTTAGTTCTCATGACAGCTGGCTGTATGATCACCAGAGTTGGCCCATAGCCAGCTAAGAGCAATGGTGACAAAGCCTAATATGCAACTAACCTATGAAATTACTAACTCAAAGGTCACACAGATGCATGACACTCCTTATAATTTAAGTCGGAATCAGGTCAAGTAAATCGGATAGATGACGCAATATGGGGTCCCCAGGAAATGACTAAAACGCGCTCCAAACGTTAGTGGCCATATTTAAAAGGATGGCCCTATTTGAACCCCGATAACTTTGGAAGGCAGGATCCTAGAGATTCGTCGATGGTCTCGTTGGAATCGGGGTGCGGAAATCTATCGGGGCCTTGGTAGACACTCTGCTAGAGGTCTTTACTTGGGAGATATTTGACTCCAGGGGACAGCTCGGTCATGTAGAGTAGGTTTGTTGCCCCTGGGCAACACACCTCATGACAGCACGTTAACACTCATGAAAGGGTTTTGCAGTTAACCGCCTGAAAGCAACGGTGAGAGAAGCAAACAAATATATAACCCTTGCATTTTAATAAGTCAGTTCTCATGACAGCTGGCTGTATGATCACCAGAGTTGCCCCATAGCCAGCTAAGAGCAATGGTGACAAAGCCTAATATGCAACTAACCTATGCAATTACTAACTCAAAGGTCACACAGATGCATGACACTCCTTAAAATTTAAGTCGGAATCAGGTCAAGTAAATCGGATAGATGACGCAATATGGGGTCCCCAGGAAATGACTAAAACGCGCTCCAAACGTTAGTGGCCATATTTAAAAGGATGGCCCTATTTGAACCCCGATAACTTTGGAAGGCAGGATCCTAGAGATTCGTTGATGGTCTCGTTGGAATCGGGGTGCTGAAATCTATGGGGGCCTTGGTAGACACTCTGCCAGAGGTCTTTACTTGGGAGATATTTGACTCCAGGGGACAGCTCGGTCATGTACAGTAGGTTTGTTGCCCCTGGGCAACACGCCTCATGACAGCACGTTAACGCTCATGAAAGGGTTTTGCAGTTAACCGCCTGAAAGCAACGGTGAGAGAAGCAAACACGTACATAACCCTTGCATTTTAATAAGTCAGTTCTCATGACAGCTGGCTGTATGATCACCAGAGTTGCCCCATAGCCAGCTAAGAGCAACGGTGACAAAGCCTAATATGCAACTAACCTATGCAATTACTAACTCAAAGGTCACACAGATGCATGACACTCCTTAAAATTTAAGTCGGAATCAGGTCAAGTAAATCGGATAGATGACGCAATATGGGGTCCCCAGGAAATGACTAAAACGCGCTCCAAATGTTAGTGGCCATATTTAAAAGGATGGCCCTATTTGAACCCCGATAACTTTAGAAGACAGAATCCTAGAGATTCGTCGATGGTCTTGTTGGAATCGGGGTGCGGAAATCTATAGGGGCCTTGGTAGACACTCTGCCAGAGGTCTTTACTTGGGAGATATTTGACTCCAGGGGACAGCTCGGTCATGTACAGTAGGTTTGTTGCCCCTGGGCAACACGCCTCTTGACAGCACGTTAACGCTCATGAAAGGGTTTTGCAGTTAACCGCCTGAAAGCAACGGTGAGAGAAGCAAACAGATACATAACCCTTGCATTTTAATAAGTCAGTTCTCATGACAGCTGGCTGTATGATCACCAGAGTTGCCCCATAGCCAGCTAAGAGCAATGGTGACAAAGCCTAATATGCAACTAACCTATGCAATTACTAACTCAAAGGTCACACAGATGCATGACACTCCTTAAAATTTAAGTCGGAATCAGGTCAAGTAAATCGGATAGATGACGCAATATGGGGTCCCCAGGAAATGACTAAAACGCGCTCCAAACGTTAGTGGCCATATTTAAAATGATGGCCCTATTTGAACCCCGATAACTTTGGAAGGCAGGATCCTAGAGATTCGTCGATGGTCTCGTTGGAATCGGGGTGCGGAAATCTATGGGGGCCTTGGTAGACACTCTGCCAGAGGTCTTTACTTGGGACATATTTGACTCCAGGGGACAGCTCGGTCATGTACAGTAGGTTTGTTGCCCCTGGGCAACACGCCTCATGACAGCACGTTAACGCTCATGAAAGGGTTTTGCAGTTAACCGCCTAAAAGCAACGGTGAGAGAAGCAAACACGTACATAACCCTTGCATTTTAATAAGTCAGTTCTCATGACAGCTGGCTGTATGATCACCAGAGTTGCCCCATAGCCAGCTAAGAGCAATGGTGACAAAGCCTAATATGCAACTAACCTATGCAATTACTAACTCAAAGGTCACACAGATGCATGACACTCCTTAAAATTTAAGTCGGAATCAGGTCAAGTAAATCGGATAGATGACGCAATATGGGGTCCCCAGGAAATGACTAAAACGCGCTCCAAACGTTAGTGGCCATATTTAAAAGGATGGCCCTATTTGAACCCCGATAACTTTGAAAGGCAGGATCCTAGAGATTCGTCGATGGTCTCGTTGGAATCGTGGTGCGGAAATCTATGGGGGCCTTGGTGGACACGCTGCCAGAGGTCTTTACTTGGGAGATATTTGACTCCAGGGGACAGCTCGGTCATGTACAGTAGGTTTGTTGCCCCTGGGCAACACGCCTCATGACAGCACGTTAACGCTCATGAAAGGGTTTTGCAGTTAACCGCCTGAAAGCAACGGTGAGAGAAGCAAACACGTACATAACCCTTGCATTTTAATAAGTCAGTTCTCATGACAGCTGGCTGAATGATCACCAGAGTTGGCTCATAGCCAGCTAAGAGCAATGGTGACAAAGCCTAATATGCAACTAACCTATGCAATTACTAACTCAAAGGTCACACAGATGCATGACACTCCTTAAAATTTAAGTCGGAATCAGGTCAAGTAAATCGGATAGATGACGCAATATGGGGTCCCCAGGAAATGACTAAAACGCGCTCCAAACGTTAGTGGCCATATTTAAAAGGATTGCCCTATTTGAACCCCGATAACTTTAAAACGCAGGATTCTAGAGATTCGTCGATGGTCTCGTTGGAATCGGGGTGCGGAAATCTATGGGGGCCTTGGTAGACACTCTGCTAGAGGTCTTTACTTGGGAGATATTTGACTCCAGGGGACAGCTCGGTCATGTACAGTAGGTTTGTTGCCCCTGGGCAACACACCTCATGACAGCACGTTAACGCTCATGAAAGGGTTTTGCAGTTAACCGCCTGAAAGCAACGGTGAGAGAAGCAAACACGTACATAACCCTTGCATTTTAATAAGTCAGTTCTCATGACAGCTGGCTGTATGATCACCAGAGTTGCCCCATAGCCAGCTAAGAGCAACGGTGACAAAGCCTAATATGCAACTAACCTATGCAATTACTAACTCAAAGGTCACACAGATGCATGACACTCCTTAAAATTTAAGTCGGAATCAGGTCAAGTAAATCGGATAGATGACGCAATATGGGGTCCCCAGGAAATGACTAAAACGCGCTCCAAACGTTAGTGGCCATATTTAAAAGGATTGCCCTATTTGAACCCCGATAACTTTGAAAGGCAGGATCCTAGAGATTCGTCGATGGTCTCGTTGGAATCGGGGTGCGGAAATCTATGGGGGCCTTGGTAGACACTCTGCTAGAGGTCTTTACTTGGGAGATATTTGACTCCAGGGGACAGCTCGGTCATGTACAGTAGGTTTGTTGCCCCTGGGCAACACACCTCATGACAGCACGTTAACGCTCATGAAAGGGTTTTGCAGTTAACCGCCTGAAAGCAACGGTGAGAGAAGCAAACACGTACATAACCCTTGCATTTTAATAAGTCAGTTCTCATGACAGCTGGCTGTATGATCACCAGAGTTGCCCCATAGCCAGCTAAGAGCAACGGTGACAAAGCCTAATATGCAACTAACCTATGCAATTACTAAATCAAAGGTCACACAGATGCATGACACTCCTTAATATTTAAGTCGGAATCAGGTCAAGTAAATCGGATAGATGACGCAATATGGGGTCCCCAGGAAATGACTAAAATGCGCTCCAAACGTTAGTGGCCATATTTAAAAGGATTGCCTTATTTGAACCCCGATAACTTTGAAAGGCAGGATCCTAGAGATTCGTCGATGGTCTCGTTGGAATCGGGGTGCGGAAATCTATGGGGGCCTTGGTAGACACTCTGCCAGAGGTCTTTACTTGGGAGATATTTGACTCCAGGGGACAGCTCGGTCATGTACAGTAGGTTTGTTGCCCCTGGGCAACACACCTCATGACAGAACGTTAACGCTCATGAAAGGGTTTTGCAGTTAACCGCCTGAAAGCAACGGTGAGAGAAGCAAACACGTACATAACCCTTGCATTTTAATAAGTTAGTTCTCATGACAGCTGGCTGTATGATCACCAGAGTTGGCCCATAGCCAGCTAAGAGCAATGGTGACAAAGCCTAATATGCAACTAACCTATGCAATTACTAACTCAAAGGTCACACAGATGCATGACACTCCTTATAATTTAAGTCGGAATCAGGTCAAGTAAATCGGATAGATGACGCAATATGGGGTCCCCAGGAAATGACTAAAACGCGCTCCAAACGTTAGTGGCCATATTTAAAAGGATGGCCCTATTTGAACCCCGATAACTTTGGAAGGCAGGATCCTAGAGATTCGTCGATGGTCTCGTTGGAATCGGGGTGCGGAAATCTATCGGGGCCTTGGTAGACACTCTGCTAGAGGTCTTTACTTGGGAGATATTTGACTCCAGGGGACAGCTCGGTCATGTAGAGTAGGTTTGTTGCCCCTGGGCAACACACCTCATGACAGCACGTTAACACTCATGAAAGGGTTTTGCAGTTAACCGCCTGAAAGCAACGGTGAGAGAAGCAAACAGATACATAACCCTTGCATTTTAATAAGTCAGTTCTCATGACAGCTGGCTGTATGATCACCAGAGTTGCCCCATAGCCAGCTAAGAGCAATGGTGACAAAGCCTAATATGCAACTAACCTATGCAATTACTAACTCAAAGGTCACACAGAAGCATGACACTCCTTAAAATTTAAGTCGGAATCAGGTCAAGTAAATCGGATAGATGACGCAATATGGGGTCCCCAGGAAATGACTAAAACGCGCTCCAAACGTTAGTGGCCATATTTAAAAGGATGGCACTATTTGAACCCCGATAACTTTGGAAGGCAGGATCCTAGAGATTCGTTGATGGTCTCGTTGGAATCGGGGTGCGGAAATCTATGGGGGCCTTGGTAGACACTCTGCCAGAGGTCTTTACTTGGGAGATATTTGACTCCAGGGGACAGCTCGGTCATGTACAGTAGGTTTGTTGCCCCTGGGCAACACGCCTCATGACAGCACGTTAACGCTCATGAAAGGGTTTTGCAGTTAACCGCCTGAAAGCAACGGTGAGAGAAGCAAACACGTACATAACCCTTGCATTTTAATAAGTCAGTTCTCATGACAGCTGGCTGTATGATCACCAGAGTTGCCCCATAGCCAGCTAAGAGCAACGGTGACAAAGCCTAATATGCAACTAACCTATGCAATTACTAACTCAAAGGTCACACAGATGCATGACACTCCTTAAAATTTAAGTCGGAATCAGGTCAAGTAAATCGGATAGATGACGCAATATGGGGTCCCCAGGAAATGACTAAAACGCGCTCCAAATGTTAGTGGCCATATTTAAAAGGATGGCCCTATTTGAACCCCGATAACTTTAGAAGACAGAATCCTAGAGATTCGTCGATGGTCTTGTTGGAATCGGGGTGCGGAAATCTATAGGGGCCTTGGTAGACACTCTGCCAGAGGTCTTTACTTGGGAGATATTTGACTCCAGGGGACAGCTCGGTCATGTAGAGTAGGTTTGTTGCCCCTGGGCAACACGCCTCTTGACAGCACGTTAACGTTCATGAAAGGGTTTTGCAGTTAACCGCCTGAAAGCAACGGTGAGAGAAGCAAACAGATACATAACCCTTGCATTTTAATAAGTCAGTTCTCATGACAGCTGGCTGTATGATCACCAGAGGTGCCCCATAGCCAGCTAAGAGCAATGGTGACAAAGCCTAATATGCAACTAACCTATGCAATTACTAACTCAAAGGTCACACAGATGCATGACACTCCTTAAAATTTAAGTCGGAATCAGGTCAAGTAAATCGGATAGATGACGCAATATGGGGTCCCCAGGAAATGACTAAAACGCGCTCCAAACGTTAGTGGCCATATTTAAAAGGATGGCCCTATTTGAACCCCGATAACTTTGGAAGGCAGGATCCTAGAGATTCGTCGATGGTCTCGTTGGAATCGGGGTGCGGAAATCTATGGGGGCCTTGGTAGACACTCTGCCAGAGGTCTTTACTTGGGACATATTTGACTCCAGGGGACAGCTCGGTCATGTACAGTAGGTTTGTTGCCCCTGGGCAACACGCCTCATGACAGCACGTTAACGCTCATGAACGGGTTTTGCAGTTAACCGCCTGAAAGCAACGGTGAGAGAAGCAAACACGTACATAACCCTTGCATTTTAATAAGTTAGTTCTCATGACAGCTGGCTGTATGATCACCAGAGTTGGCCCATAGCCAGCCAAGAGCAATGGTGACAAAGCCTAATATGCAACTAACCTATGCAATTACTAACTCAAAGGTCACACAGATGCATGACACTCCTTAAAATTTAAGTCGGAATCAGGTCAAGTAAATCGGATAGATGACGCAATATGGGGTCCCCAGGAAATGACTAAAACGCGCTCCAAACGTTAGTGGCCATATTTAAAAGGATGGCCCTATTTGATCCCCGATAACTTTGGAAGACAGGATCCTAGAGATTCGTCGATGGTCTCGTTGGAATCGGGGTGCGGAAATCTATCGGGGCCTTGGTAGACACTCTGCTAGAGGTCTTTACTTGGGAGATATTTGACTCCAGGGGACAGCTCGGTCATGTAGAGTAGGTTTGTTGCCCCTGGGCAACACACCTCATGACAGCACGTTAACACTCATGAAAGGGTTTTGCAGTTAACCGCCTGAAAGCAACGGTGAGAGAAGCAAACAAATATATAACTCTTGCATTTTAATAAGTCAGTTCTCATGACAGCTGGCTGTATGATCACCAGAGTTGCCCCATAGCCAGCTAAGAGCAATGGTGACAAAGCCTAATATGCAACTAACCTATGCAATTACTAACTCAAAGGTCACACAGATGCATGACACTCCTTAAAATTTAAGTCGGAATCAGGTCAAGTAAATCGGATAGATGACGCAATATGGGGTCCCCAGGAAATGACTAAAACGCGCTCCAAACGTTAGTGGCCATATTTAAAAGGATGGCCCTATTTGAACCCCGATAACTTTGGAAGGCAGGATCCTAGAGATTCGTCGATGGTCTCGTTGGAATCGGGGTGCGGAAATCTATGGGGGCCTTGGTAGACACTCTGCCAGAGGTCTTTACTTGGGACATATTTGACTCCAGGGGACAGCTCGGTCATGTACAGTAGGTTTGTTGCCCCTGGGCAACACGCCTCATGACAGCACGTTAACGCTCATGAAAGGGTTTTGCAGTTAACCGCCTAAAAGCAACGGTGAGAGAAGCAAACACGTACATAACCCTTGCATTTTAATAAGTCAGTTCTCATGACAGCTGGCTGTATGATCACCAGAGTTGCCCCATAGCCAGCTAAGAGCAACGGTGACAAAGCCTAATATGCAACTAACCTATGCAATTACTAACTCAAAGGTCACACAGATGCATGACACTCCTTAAAATTTAAGTCGGAATCAGGTCAAGTAAATCGGATAGATGACGCAATATGGGGTCCCCAGGAAATGACTAAAATGCGCTCCAAACGTTAGTGGCCATATTTAAAAGGATTGCCTTATTTGAACCCCGATAACTTTGAAAGGCAGGATCCTAGAGATTCGTCGATGGTCTCGTTGGAATCGGGGTGCGGAAATCTATGGGGGCCTTGGTAGACACTCTGCCAGAGGTCTTTACTTGGGAGATATTTGACTCCAGGGGACAGCTCGGTCATGTACAGTAGGTTTGTTGCCCCTGGGCAACACACCTCATGACAGCACGTTAACGCTCATGAAAGGGTTTTGCAGTTAACCGCCTGAAAGCAACGGTGAGAGAAGCAAACACGTACATAACCCTTGCATTTTAATAAGTTAGTTCTCATGACAGCTGGCTGTATGATCACCAGAGTTGGCCCATAGCCAGCTAAGAGCAATGGTGACAAAGCCTAATATGCAACTAACCTATGCAATTACTAACTCAAAGGTCACACAGATGCATGACACTCCTTATAATTTAAGTCGGAATCAGGTCAAGTAAATCGGATAGATGACGCAATATGGGGTCCCCAGGAAATGACTAAAACGCGCTCCAAACGTTAGTGGCCATATTTAAAAGGATGGCCCTATTTGAACCCCGATAACTTTGGAAGGCAGGATCCTAGAGATTCGTCGATGGTCTCGTTGGAATCGGGGTGCGGAAATCTATCGGGGCCTCGGTAGACACTCTGCTAGAGGTCTTTACTTGGGAGATATTTGACTCCAGGGGACAGCTCGGTCATGTAGAGTAGGTTTGTTGCCCCTGGGCAACACACCTCATGACAGCACGTTAACACTCATGAAAGGGTTTTGCAGTTAACCGCCTGAAAGCAACGGTGAGAGAAGCAAACAGATACATAACCCTTGCATTTTAATAAGTCAGTTCTCATGACAGCTGGCTGTATGATCACCAGAGGTGCCCCATAGCCAGCTAAGAGCAATGGTGACAAAGCCTAATATGCAACTAACCTATGCAATTACTAACTCAAAGGTCACACAGATGCATGACACTCCTTAAAATTTAAGTCGGAATCAGGTCAAGTAAATCGGATAGATGACGCAATATGGGGTCCCCAGGAAATGACTAAAACGCGCTCCAAACGTTAGTGGCCATATTTAAAAGGATGGCCCTATTTGAACCCCGATAACTTTGGAAGGCAGGATCCTAGAGATTCGTCGATGGTCTCGTTGGAATCGGGGTGCGGAAATCTATGGGGGCCTTGGTAGACACTCTGCCAGAGGTCTTTACTTGGGACATATTTGACTCCAGGGGACAGCTCGGTCATGTACAGTAGGTTTGTTGCCCCTGGGCAACACGCCTCATGACAGCACGTTAACGCTCATGAACGGGTTTTGCAGTTAACCGCCTGAAAGCAACGGTGAGAGAAGCAAACACGTACATAACCCTTGCATTTTAATAAGTTAGTTCTCATGACAGCTGGCTGTATGATCACCAGAGTTGGCCCATAGCCAGCCAAGAGCAATGGTGACAAAGCCTAATATGCAACTAACCTATGCAATTACTAACTCAAAGGTCACACAGATGCATGACACTCCTTAAAATTTAAGTCGGAATCAGGTCAAGTAAATCGGATAGATGACGCAATATGGGGTCCCCAGGAAATGACTAAAACGCGCTCCAAACGTTAGTGGCCATATTTAAAAGGATGGCCCTATTTGATCCCCGATAACTTTGGAAGACAGGATCCTAGAGATTCGTCGATGGTCTTGTTGGAATCGGGGTGCGGAAATCTATCGGGGCCTTGGTAGACACTCTGCTAGAGGTCTTTACTTGGGAGATATTTGACTCCAGGGGACAGCTCGGTCATGTAGAGTAGGTTTGTTGCCCCTGGGCAACACACCTCATGACAGCACGTTAACACTCATGAAAGGGTTTTGCAGTTAACCGCCTGAAAGCAACGGTGAGAGAAGCAAACAAATATATAACTCTTGCATTTTAATAAGTCAGTTCTCATGACAGCTGGCTGTATGATCACCAGAGTTGCCCCATAGCCAGCTAAGAGCAATGGTGACAAAGCCTAATATGCAACTAACCTATGCAATTACTAACTCAAAGGTCACACAGATGCATGACACTCCTTAAAATTTAAGTCGGAATCAGGTCAAGTAAATCGGATAGATGACGCAATATGGGGTCCCCAGGAAATGACTAAAACGCGCTCCAAACGTTAGTGGCCATATTTAAAAGGATGGCCCTATTTGAACCCCGATAACTTTGGAAGGCAGGATCCTAGAGATTCGTCGATGGTCTCGTTGGAATCGGGGTGCGGAAATCTATGGGGGCCTTGGTAGACACTCTGCCAGAGGTCTTTACTTGGGACATATTTGACTCCAGGGGACAGCTCGGTCATGTACAGTAGGTTTGTTGCCCCTGGGCAACACGCCTCATGACAGCACGTTAACGCTCATGAAAGGGTTTTGCAGTTAACCGCCTAAAAGCAACGGTGAGAGAAGCAAACACGTACATAACCCTTGCATTTTAATAAGTCAGTTCTCATGACAGCTGGCTGTATGATCACCAGAGTTGCCCCATAGCCAGCTAAGAGCAACGGTGACAAAGCCTAATATGCAACTAACCTATGCAATTACTAACTCAAAGGTCACACAGATGCATGACACTCCTTAAAATTTAAGTCGGAATCAGGTCAAGTAAATCGGATAGATGACGCAATATGGGGTCCCCAGGAAATGACTAAAATGCGCTCCAAACGTTAGTGGCCATATTTAAAAGGATTGCCTTATTTGAACCCCGATAACTTTGAAAGGCAGGATCCTAGAGATTCGTCGATGGTCTCGTTGGAATCGGGGTGCGGAAATCTATGGGGGCCTTGGTAGACACTCTGCCAGAGGTCTTTACTTGGGAGATATTTGACTCCAGGGGACAGCTCGGTCATGTACAGTAGGTTTGTTGCCCCTGGGCAACACACCTCATGACAGCACGTTAACGCTCATGAAAGGGTTTTGCAGTTAACCGCCTGAAAGCAACGGTGAGAGAAGCAAACACGTACATAACCCTTGCATTTTAATAAGTTAGTTCTCATGACAGCTGGCTGTATGATCACCAGAGTTGGCCCATAGCCAGCTAAGAGCAATGGTGACAAAGCCTAATATGCAACTAACCTATGCAATTACTAACTCAAAGGTCACACAGATGCATGACACTCCTTATAATTTAAGTCGGAATCAGGTCAAGTAAATCGGATAGATGACGCAATATGGGGTCCCCAGGAAATGACTAAAACGCGCTCCAAACGTTAGTGGCCATATTTAAAAGGATGGCCCTATTTGAACCCCGATAACTTTGGAAGGCAGGATCCTAGAGATTCGTCGATGGTCTCGTTGGAATCGGGGTGCGGAAATCTATCGGGGCCTCGGTAGACACTCTGCTAGAGGTCTTTACTTGGGAGATATTTGACTCCAGGGGACAGCTCGGTCATGTAGAGTAGGTTTGTTGCCCCTGGGCAACACACCTCATGACAGCACGTTAACACTCATGAAAGGGTTTTGCAGTTAACCGCCTGAAAGCAACGGTGAGAGAAGCAAACAGATACATAACCCTTGCATTTTAATAAGTCAGTTCTCATGACAGCTGGCTGTATGATCACCAGAGTTGCCCCATAGCCAGCTAAGAGCAATGGTGACAAAGCCTAATATGCAACTAACCTATGCAATTACTAACTCAAAGGTCACACAGAAGCATGACACTCCTTAAAATTTAAGTCGGAATCAGGTCAAGTAAATCGGATAGATGACGCAATATGGGGTCCCCAGGAAATGACTAAAACGCGCTCCAAACGTTAGTGGCCATATTTAAAAGGATGGCACTATTTGAACCCCGATAACTTTGGAAGGCAGGATCCTAGAGATTCGTTGATGGTCTCGTTGGAATCGGGGTGCGGAAATCTATGGGGGCCTTGGTAGACACTCTGCCAGAGGTCTTTACTTGGGAGATATTTGACTCCAGGGGACAGCTCGGTCATGTACAGTAGGTTTGTTGCCCCTGGGCAACACGCCTCATGACAGCACGTTAACGCTCATGAAAGGGTTTTGCAGTTAACCGCCTGAAAGCAACGGTGAGAGAAGCAAACACGTACATAACCCTTGCATTTTAATAAGTCAGTTCTCATGACAGCTGGCTGTATGATCACCAGAGTTGCCCCATAGCCAGCTAAGAGCAACGGTGACAAAGCCTAATATGCAACTAACCTATGCAATTACTAACTCAAAGGTCACACAGATGCATGACACTCCTTAAAATTTAAGTCGGAATCAGGTCAAGTAAATCGGATAGATGACGCAATATGGGGTCCCCAGGAAATGACTAAAACGCGCTCCAAATGTTAGTGGCCATATTTAAAAGGATGGCCCTATTTGAACCCCGATAACTTTAGAAGACAGAATCCTAGAGATTCGTCGATGGTCTTGTTGGAATCGGGGTGCGGAAATCTATAGGGGCCTTGGTAGACACTCTGCCAGAGGTCTTTACTTGGGAGATATTTGACTCCAGGGGACAGCTCGGTCATGTAGAGTAGGTTTGTTGCCCCTGGGCAACACGCCTCTTGACAGCACGTTAACGCTCATGAAAGGGTTTTGCAGTTAACCGCCTGAAAGCAACGGTGAGAGAAGCAAACAGATACATAACCCTTGCATTTTAATAAGTCAGTTCTCATGACAGCTGGCTGTATGATCACCAGAGTTGCCCCATAGCCAGCTAAGAGCAATGGTGACAAAGCCTAATATGCAACTAACCTATGCAATTACTAACTCAAAGGTCACACAGATGCATGACACTCCTTAAAATTTAAGTCGGAATCAGGTCAAGTAAATCGGATAGATGACGCAATATGGGGTCCCCAGGAAATGACTAAAACGCGCTCCAAACGTTAGTGGCCATATTTAAAAGGATGGCCCTATTTGAACCCCGATAACTTTGGAAGGCAGGATCCTAGAGATTCGTCGATGGTCTCGTTGGAATCGGGGTGCGGAAATCTATGGGGCCCTTGGTAGACACTCTGCCAGAGGTCTTTACTTGGGACATATTTGACTCCAGGGGACAGCTCGGTCATGTACAGTAGGTTTGTTGCCCCTGGGCAACACGCCTCATGACAGCACGTTAACGCTCATGAACGGGTTTTGCAGTTAACCGCCTGAAAGCAACGGTGAGAGAAGCAAACACGTACATAACCCTTGCATTTTAATAAGTTAGTTCTCATGACAGCTGGCTGTATGATCACCAGAGTTGGCCCATAGCCAGCTAAGAGCAATGGTGACAAAGCCTAATATGCAACTAACCTATGCAATTACTAACTCAAAGGTCACACAGATGCATGACACTCCTTAAAATTTAAGTCGGAATCAGGTCAAGTAAATCGGATAGATGACGCAATATGGGGTCCCCAGGAAATGACTAAAACGCGCTCCAAACGTTAGTGGCCATATTTAAAAGGATGGCCCTATTTGATCCCCGATAACTTTGGAAGACAGGATCCTAGAGATTCGTCGATGGTCTCGTTGGAATCGGGGTGCGGAAATCTATCGGGGCCTTGGTAGACACTCTGCTAGAGGTCTTTACTTGGGAGATATTTGACTCCAGGGGACAGCTCGGTCATGTAGAGTAGGTTTGTTGCCCCTGGGCAACACACCTCATGACAGCACGTTAACACTCATGAAAGGGTTTTGCAGTTAACCGCCTGAAAGCAACGGTGAGAGAAGCAAACAAATATATAACTCTTGCATTTTAATAAGTCAGTTCTCATGACAGCTGGCTGTATGATCACCAGAGTTGCCCCATAGCCAGCTAAGAGCAATGGTGACAAAGCCTAATATGCAACTAACCTATGCAATTACTAACTCAAAGGTCACACAGATGCATGACACTCCTTAAAATTTAAGTCGGAATCAGGTCAAGTAAATCGGATAGATGACGCAATATGGGGTCCCCAGGAAATGACTAAAACGCGCTCCAAACGTTAGTGGCCATATTTAAAAGGATGGCCCTATTTGAACCCCGATAACTTTGGAAGGCAGGATCCTAGAGATTCGTTGATGGTCTCGTTGGAATCGGGGTGCGGAAATCTATGGGGGCCTTGGTAGACACTCTGCCAGAGGTCTTTACTTGGGAGATATTTGACTCCAGGGGACAGCTCGGTCATGTACAGTAGGTTTGTTGCCCCTGGGCAACACGCCTCATGACAGCACGTTAACGCTCATGAAAGGGTTTTGCAGTTAACCGCCTGAAAGCAACGGTGAGAGAAGCAAACACGTACATAACCCTTGCATTTTAATAAGTCAGTTCTCATGACAGCTGGCTGTATGATCACCAGAGTTGCCCCATAGCCAGCTAAGAGCAACGGTGACAAAGCCTAATATGCAACTAACCTATGCAATTACTAACTCAAAGGTCACACAGATGCATGACACTCCTTAAAATTTAAGTCGGAATCAGGTCAAGTAAATCGGATAGATGACGCAATATGGGGTCCCCAGGAAATGACTAAAACGCGCTCCAAATGTTAGTGGCCATATTTAAAAGGATGGCCCTATTTGAACCCCGATAACTTTAGAAGACAGAATCCTAGAGATTTGTCGATGGTCTTGTTGGAATCGGGGTGCGGAAATCTATAGGGGCCTTGGTAGACACTCTGCCAGAGGTCTTTACTTGGGAGATATTTGACTCCAGGGGACAGCTCGGTCATGTACAGTAGGTTTGTTGCCCCTGGGCAACACGCCTCTTGACAGCACGTTAACGCTCATGAAAGGGTTTTGCAGTTAACCGCCTGAAAGCAACGGTGAGAGAAGCAAACAGATACATAACCCTTGCATTTTAATAAGTCAGTTCTCATGACAGCTGGCTGTATGATCACCAGAGTTGCCCCATAGCCAGCTAAGAGCAATGGTGACAAAGCCTAATATGCAACTAACCTATGCAATTACTAACTCAAAGGTCACACAGATGCATGACACTCCTTAAAATTTAAGTCGGAATCAGGTCAAGTAAATCGGATAGATGACGCAATATGGGGTCCCCAGGAAATGACTAAAACGCGCTCCAAACGTTAGTGGCCATATTTAAAAGGATGGCCCTATTTGAACCCCGATAACTTTGGAAGGCAGGATCCTAGAGATTCGTCGATGGTCTCGTTGGAATCGGGGTGCGGAAATCTATGGGGGCCTTGGTAGACACTCTGCCAGAGGTCTTTACTTGGGACATATTTGACTCCAGGGGACAGCTCGGTCATGTACAGTAGGTTTGTTGCCCCTGGGCAACACGCCTCATGACAGCACGTTAACGCTCATGAAAGGGTTTTGCAGTTAACCGCCTAAAAGCAACGGTGAGAGAAGCAAACACGTACATAACCCTTGCATTTTAATAAGTCAGTTCTCATGACAGCTGGCTGTATGATCACCAGAGTTGCCCCATAGCCAGCTAAGAGCAATGGTGACAAAGCCTAATATGCAACTAACCTATGCAATTACTAACTCAAAGGTCACACAGATGCATGACACTCCTTAAAATTTAAGTCGGAATCAGGTCAAGTAAATCGGATAGATGACGCAATATGGGGTCCCCAGGAAATGACTAAAACGCGCTCCAAACGTTAGTGGCCATATTTAAAAGGATGGCCCTATTTGATCCCCGATAACTTTGGAAGACAGGATCCTAGAGATTCGTCGATGGTCTCGTTGGAATCGGGGTGCGGAAATCTATCGGGGCCTTGGTAGACACTCTGCTAGAGGTCTTTACTTGGGAGATATTTGACTCCAGGGGACAGCTCGGTCATGTAGAGTAGGTTTGTTGCCCCTGGGAAACACACCTCATGACAGCACGTTAACACTCATGAAAGGGTTTTGCAGTTAACCGCCTGAAAGCAACGGTGAGAGAAGCAAACAAATATATAACTCTTGCATTTTAATAAGTCAGTTCTCATGACAGCTGGCTGTATGATCACCAGAGTTGCCCCATAGCCAGCTAAGAGCAATGGTGACAAAGCCTAATATGCAACTAACCTATGCAATTACTAACTCAAAGGTCACACAGATGCATGACACTCCTTAAAATTTAAGTCGGAATCAGGTCAAGTAAATCGGATAGATGACGCAATATGGGGTCCCCAGGAAATGACTAAAACGCGCTCCAAACGTTAGTGGCCATATTTAAAAGGATGGCCCTATTTGAACCCCGATAACTTTGGAAGGCAGGATCCTAGAGATTCGATGATGGTCTCGTTGGAATCGGGGTGCGGAAATCTATGGGGGCCTTGGTAGACACTCTGCCAGAGGTCTTTACTTGGGAGATATTTGACTCCAGGGGACAGCTCGGTCATGTACAGTAGGTTTGTTGCCCCTGGGCAACACGCCTCATGACAGCACGTTAACGCTCATGAAAGGGTTTTGCAGTTAACCGCCTGAAAGCAACGGTGAGAGAAGCAAACACGTACATAACCCTTGCATTTTAATAAGTCAGTTCTCATGACAGCTGGCTGTATGATCACCAGAGTTGCCCCATAGCCAGCTAAGAGCAACGGTGACAAAGCCTAATATGCAACTAACCTATGCAATTACTAACTCAAAGGTCACACAGATGCATGACACTCCTTAAAATTTAAGTCGGAATCAGGTCAAGTAAATCGGATAGATGACGCAATATGGGGTCCCCAGGAAATGACTAAAACGCGCTCCAAATGTTAGTGGCCATATTTAAAAGGATGGCCCTATTTGAACCCCGATAACTTTAGAAGACAGAATCCTAGAGATTTGTCGATGGTCTTGTTGGAATCGGGGTGCGGAAATCTATAGGGGCCTTGGTAGACACTCTGCCAGAGGTCTTTACTTGGGAGATATTTGACTCCAGGGGACAGCTCGGTCATGTACAGTAGGTTTGTTGCCCCTGGGCAACACGCCTCTTGACAGCACGTTAACGCTCATGAAAGGGTTTTGCAGTTAACCGCCTGAAAGCAACGGTGAGAGAAGCAAACAGATACATAACCCTTGCATTTTAATAAGTCAGTTCTCATGACAGCTGGCTGTATGATCACCAGAGTTGCCCCATAGCCAGCTAAGAGCAATGGTGACAAAGCCTAATATGCAACTAACCTATGCAATTACTAACTCAAAGGTCACACAGATGCATGACACTCCTTAAAATTTAAGTCGGAATCAGGTCAAGTAAATCGGATAGATGACGCAATATGGGGTCCCCAGGAAATGACTAAAACGCGCTCCAAACGTTAGTGGCCATATTTAAAAGGATGGCCCTATTTGAACCCCGATAACTTTGGAAGGCAGGATCCTAGAGATTCGTCGATGGTCTCGTTGGAATCGGGGTGCGGAAATCTATGGGGGCCTTGGTAGACACTCTGCCAGAGGTCTTTACTTGGGACATATTTGACTCCAGGGGACAGCTCGGTCATGTACAGTAGGTTTGTTGCCCCTGGGCAACACGCCTCATGACAGCACGTTAACGCTCATGAAAGGGTTTTGCAGTTAACCGCCTAAAAGCAACGGTGAGAGAAGCAAACACGTACATAACCCTTGCATTTTTATAAGTCAGTTCTCATGACAGCTGGCTGTATGATCACCAGAGTTGCCCCATAGCCAGCTAAGAGCAATGGTGACAAAGCCTAATATGCAACTAACCTATGCAATTACTAACTCAAAGGTCACACAGATGCATGACACTCCTTAAAATTTAAGTCGGAATCAGGTCAAGTAAATCGGATAGATGACGCAATATGGGGTCCCCAGGAAATGACTAAAACGCGCTCCAAACGTTAGTGGCCATATTTAAAAGGATGGCCCTATTTGAACCCCGATAACTTTGGAAGGCAGGATCCTAGAGATTCGTCGATGGTCTCGTTGGAATCGGGGTGCGGAAATCTATGGGGGCCTTGGTAGACACTCTGCCAGAGGTCTTTACTTGGGACATATTTGACTCCAGGGGACAGCTCGGTCATGTACAGTAGGTTTGTTGCCCCTGGGCAACACACCTCATGACAGCACGTTAACGCTCATGAAAGGGTTTTGCAGTTAACCGCCTGAAAGCAACGGTGAGAGAAGCAAACACGTACATAACCCTTGCATTTTAAGAAGTTAGTTCTCATGACAGCTGGCTGTATGATCACCAGAGTTGGCCCATAGCCAGCTAAGAGCAATGGTGACAAAGCCTAATATGCAACTAACCTATGCAATTACTAACTCAAAGGTCACACAGATGCATGACACTCCTTATAATTTAAGTCGGAATCAGGTCAAGTAAATCGGATAGATGACGCAATATGGGGTCCCCAGGAAATGACTAAAACGCGCTCCAAACGTTAGTGGCCATATTTAAAAGGATGGCCCTATTTGAACCCCGATAACTTTGGAAGGCAGGATCCTAGAGATTCGTCGATGGTCTCGTTGGAATCGGGGTGCGGAAATCTATCGGGGCCTTGGTAGACACTCTGCTAGAGGTCTTTACTTGGGAGATATTTGACTCCAGGGGACAGCTCGGTCATGTAGAGTAGGTTTGTTGCCCCTGGGCAACACTCCTCATGACAGCACGTTAACACTCATGAAAGGGTTTTGCAGTTAACCGCCTGAAAGCAACGGTGAGAGAAGCAAACAAATATATAACTCTTGCATTTTAATAAGTCAGTTCTCATGACAGCTGGCTGTATGATCACCAGAGTTGCCCCATAGCCAGCTAAGAGCAATGGTGACAAAGCCTAATATGCAACTAACCTATGCAATTACTAACTCAAAGGTCACACAGATGCATGACACTCCTTAAAATTTAAGTCGGAATCAGGTCAAGTAAATCGGATAGATGACGCAATATGGGGTCCCCAGGAAATGACTAAAACGCGCTCCAAACGTTAGTGGCCATATTTAAAAGGATGGCCCTATTTGATCCCCGATAACTTTGGAAGGCAGGATCCTAGAGATTCGTCGATGTTCTCGTTGGAATCGGGGTGCGGAAATCTATCGGGGCCTTGGTAGACACTCTGCTAGAGGTCTTTACTTGGGAGATATTTGACTCCAGGGGACAGCTCGGTCATGTACAGTAGGTTTGTTGCCCCTGGGCAACACGCCTCATGACAGCACGTTAACGCTCATGAAAGGGTTTTGCAGTTAACCGCCTGAAAGCAACGGTGAGAGAAGCAAACACGTACATAACCCTTGCATTTTAATAAGTCAGTTCTCATGACAGCTGGCTGAATGATCACCAGAGTTGGCTCATAGCCAGCTAAGAGCAATGGTGACAAAGCCTAATATGCAACTAACCTATGCAATTACTAACTCAAAGGTCACACAGATGCATGACACTCCTTAAAATTTAAGTCGGAATCAGGTCAAGTAAATCGGATAGATGACGCAATATGGGGTCCCCAGGAAATGACTAAAACGCGCTCCAAACGTTAGTGGCCATATTTAAAAGGATTGCCCTATTTGAACCCCGATAACTTTAAAATTCAGGATCCTAGAGATTCGTCGATGGTCTCGTTGGAATCGGGGTGCGGAAATCTATGGGGGCCTTGGTAGACACTCTGCTAGAGGTCTTTACTTGGGAGATATTTGACTCCAGGGGACAGCTCGGTCATGTAGAGTAGGTTTGTTGCCCCTGGGCAACACTCCTCATGACAGCACGTTAACACTCATGAAAGGGTTTTGCAGTTAACCGCCTGAAAGCAACGGTGAGAGAAGCAAACAAATATATAACTCTTGCATTTTAATAAGTCAGTTCTCATGACAGCTGGCTGTATGATCACCAGAGTTGCCCCATAGCCAGCTAAGAGCAATGGTGACAAAGCCTAATATGCAACTAACCTATGCAATTACTAACTCAAAGGTCACACAGATGCATGACACTCCTTAAAATTTAAGTCGGAATCAGGTCAAGTAAATCGGATAGATGACGCAATATGGGGTCCCCAGGAAATGACTAAAACGCGCTCCAAACGTTAGTGGCCATATTTAAAAGGATGGCCCTATTTGATCCCCGATAACTTTGGAAGGCAGGATCCTAGAGATTCGTCGATGTTCTCGTTGGAATCGGGGTGCGGAAATCTATCGGGGCCTTGGTAGACACTCTGCTAGAGGTCTTTACTTGGGAGATATTTGACTCCAGGGGACAGCTCGGTCATGTACAGTAGGTTTGTTGCCCCTGGGCAACACGCCTCATGACAGCACGTTAACGCTCATGAAAGGGTTTTGCAGTTAACCGCCTGAAAGCAACGGTGAGAGAAGCAAACACGTACATAACCCTTGCATTTTAATAAGTCAGTTCTCATGACAGCTGGCTGAATGATCACCAGAGTTGGCTCATAGCCAGCTAAGAGCAATGGTGACAAAGCCTAATATGCAACTAACCTATGCAATTACTAACTCAAAGGTCACACAGATGCATGACACTCCTTAAAATTTAAGTCGGAATCAGGTCAAGTAAATCGGATAGATGACGCAATATGGGGTCCCCAGGAAATGACTAAAACGCGCTCCAAACGTTAGTGGCCATATTTAAAAGGATTGCCCTATTTGAACCCCGATAACTTTAAAATTCAGGATCCTAGAGATTCGTCGATGGTCTCGTTGGAATCGGGGTGCGGAAATCTATGGGGGCCTTGGTAGACACTCTGCTAGAGGTCTTTACTTGGGAGATATTTGACTCCAGGGGACAGCTCGGTCATGTACAGTAGGTTTGTTGCCCCTGGGCAACACACCTCATGACAGCACGTTAACGCTCATGAAAGGGTTTTGCAGTTAACCGCCTGAAAGCAACGGTGAGAGAAGCAAACACGTACATAACCCTTGCATTTTAATAAGTCAGTTCTCATGACAGCTGGCTGTATGATCACCAGAGTTGCCCCATAGCCAGCTAAGAGCAACGGTGACAAAGCCTAATATGCAACTAACCTATGCAATTACTAACTCAAAGGTCACACAGATGCATGACACTCCTTAAAATTTAAGTCGGAATCAGGTCAAGTAAATCGGATAGATGACGCAATATGGGGTCCCCAGGAAATGACTAAAACGCGCTCCAAACGTTAGTGGCCATATTTAAAAGGATTGCCCTATTTGAACCCCGATAACTTTGAAAGGCAGGATCCTAGAGATTCGTCGATGGTCTCGTTGGAATCTGGGTGCGGAAATCTATGGGGGCCTTGGTAGACACTCTGCTAGAGGTCTTTACTTGGGAGATATTTGACTCCAGGGGACAGCTCGGTCATGTACAGTAGGTTTGTTGCCCCTGGGCAACACACCTCATGACAGCACGTTAACGCTCATGAAAGGGTTTTGCAGTTAACCGACTGAAAGCAACGGTGAGAGAAGCAAACACGTACATAACCCTTGCATTTTAAGAAGTTAGTTCTCATGACAGCTGGCTGTATGATCACCAGAGTTGGCCCATAGCCAGCTAAGAGCAATGGTGACAAAGCCTAATATGCAACTAACCTATGCAATTACTAACTCAAAGGTCACACAGATGCATGACACTCCTTATAATTTAAGTCGGAATCAGGTCAAGTAAATCGGATAGATGACGCAATATGGGGTCCCCAGGAAATGACTAAAACGCGCTCCAAACGTTAGTGGCCATATTTAAAAGGATGGCCCTATTTGAACCCCGATAACTTTGGAAGGCAGGATCCTAGAGATTCGTCGATGGTCTCGTTGGAATCGGGGTGCGGAAATCTATCGGGGCCTTGGTAGACACTCTGCTAGAGGTCTTTACTTGGGAGATATTTGACTCCAGGGGACAGCTCGGTCATGTAGAGTAGGTTTGTTGCCCCTGGGCAACACACCTCATGACAGCACGTTAACACTCATGAAAGGGTTTTGCAGTTAACCGCCTGAAAGCAACGGTGAGAGAAGCAAACAAATATATAACTCTTGCATTTTAATAAGTCAGTTCTCATGACAGCTGGCTGTATGATCACCAGAGTTGCCCCATAGCCAGCTAAGAGCAATGGTGACAAAGCCTAATATGCAACTAACCTATGCAATTACTAACTCAAAGGTCACACAGATGCATGACACTCCTTAAAATTTAAGTCGGAATCAGGTCAAGTAAATCGGATAGATGACGCAATATGGGGTCCCCAGGAAATGACTAAAACGCGCTCCAAACGTTAGTGGCCATATTTAAAAGGATGGCCCTATTTGAACCCCGATAACTTTGGAAGGCAGGATCCTAGAGATTCGTTGATGGTCTCGTTGGAATCGGGGTGCGGAAATCTATGGGGGCCTTGGTAGACACTCTGCCAGAGGTCTTTACTTGGGAGATATTTGACTCCAGGGGACAGCTCGGTCATGTACAGTAGGTTTGTTGCCCCTGGGCAACACGCCTCATGACAGCACGTTAACGCTCATGAAAGGGTTTTGCAGTTAACCGCCTGAAAGCAACGGTGAGAGAAGCAAACACGTACATAACCCTTGCATTTTAATAAGTCAGTTCTCATGACAGCTGGCTGTATGATCACCAGAGTTGCCCCATAGCCAGCTAAGAGCAACGGTGACAAAGCCTAATATGCAACTAACCTATGCAATTACTAACTCAAAGGTCACACAGATGCATGACACTCCTTAAAATTTAAGTCGGAATCAGGTCAAGTAAATCGGATAGATGACGCAATATGGGGTCCCCAGGAAATGACTAAAACGCGCTCCAAATGTTAGTGGCCATATTTAAAAGGATGGCCCTATTTGAACCCCGATAACTTTAGAAGACAGAATCCTAGAGATTCGTCGATGGTCTTGTTGGAATCGGGGTGCGGAAATCTATAGGGGCCTTGGTAGACACTCTGCCAGAGGTCTTTACTTGGGAGATATTTGACTCCAGGGGACAGCTCGGTCATGTACAGTAGGTTTGTTGCCCCTGGGCAACACGCCTCTTGACAGCACGTTAACGCTCATGAAAGGGTTTTGCAGTTAACCGCCTGAAAGCAACGGTGAGAGAAGCAAACAGATACATAACCCTTGCATTTTAATAAGTCAGTTCTCATGACAGCTGGCTGTATGATCACCAGAGTTGCCCCATAGCCAGCTAAGAGCAATGGTGACAAAGCCTAATATGCAACTAACCTATGCAATTACTAACTCAAAGGTCACACAGATGCATGACACTCCTTAAAATTTAAGTCGGAATCAGGTCAAGTAAATCGGATAGATGACGCAATATGGGGTCCCCAGGAAATGACTAAAACGCGCTCCAAACGTTAGTGGCCATATTTAAAAGGATGGCCCTATTTGAACCCCGATAACTTTGGAAGGCAGGATCCTAGAGATTCGTCGATGGTCTCGTTGGAATCGGGGTGCGGAAATCTATGGGGGCCTTGGTAGACACTCTGCCAGAGGTCTTTACTTGGGACATATTTGACTCCAGGGGACAGCTCGGTCATGTACAGTAGGTTTGTTGCCCCTGGGCAACACGCCTCATGACAGCACGTTAACGCTCATGAACGGGTTTTGCAGTTAACCGCCTGAAAGCAACGGTGAGAGAAGCAAACACGTACATAACCCTTGCATTTTAATAAGTTAGTTCTCATGACAGCTGGCTGTATGATCACCAGAGTTGGCCCATAGCCAGCTAAGAGCAATGGTGACAAAGCCTAATATGCAACTAACCTATGCAATTACTAACTCAAAGGTCACACAGATGCATGACACTCCTTAAAATTTAAGTCGGAATCAGGTCAAGTAAATCGGATAGATGACGCAATATGGGGTCCCCAGGAAATGACTAAAACGCGCTCCAAACGTTAGTGGCCATATTTAAAAGGATGGCCCTATTTGATCCCCGATAACTTTGGAAGGCAGGATCCTAGAGATTCGTCGATGGTCTCGTTGGAATCGGGGTGCGGAAATCTATCGGGGCCTTGGTAGACACTCTGCTAGAGGTCTTTACTTGGGAGATATTTGACTCCAGGGGACAGCTCGGTCATGTAGAGTAGGTTTGTTGCCCCTGGGCAACACACCTCATGACAGCACGTTAACACTCATGAAAGGGTTTTGCAGTTAATCGCCTGAAAGCAACGGTGAGAGAAGCAAACAAATATATAACTCTTGCATTTTAATAAGTCAGTTCTCATGACAGCTGGCTGTATGATCACCAGAGTTGCCCCATAGCCAGCTAAGAGCAATGGTGACAAAGCCTAATATGCAACTAACCTATGCAATTACTAACTCAAAGGTCACACAGATGCATGACACTCCTTAAAATTTAAGTCGGAATCAGGTCAAGTAAATCGGATAGATGACGCAATATGGGGTCCCCAGGAAATGACTAAAACGCGCTCCAAACGTTAGTGGCCATATTTAAAAGGATGGCCCTATTTGAACCCCGATAACTTTGGAAGGCAGGATCCTAGAGATTCGTTGATGGTCTCGTTGGAATCGGGGTGCGGAAATCTATGGGGGCCTTGGTAGACACTCTGCCAGAGGTCTTTACTTGGGAGATATTTGACTCCAGGGGACAGCTCGGTCATGTACAGTAGGTTTGTTGCCCCTGGGCAACACGCCTCATGACAGCACGTTAACGCTCATGAAAGGGTTTTGCAGTTAACCGCCTGAAAGCAACGGTGAGAGAAGCAAACACGTACATAACCCTTGCATTTTAATAAGTCAGTTCTCATGACAGCTGGCTGTATGATCACCAGAGTTGCCCCATAGCCAGCTAAGAGCAACGGTGACAAAGCCTAATATGCAACTAACCTATGCAATTACTAACTCAAAGGTCACACAGATGCATGACACTCCTTAAAATTTAAGTCGGAATCAGGTCAAGTAAATCGGATAGATGACGCAATATGGGGTCCCCAGGAAATGACTAAAACGCGCTCCAAATGTTAGTGGCCATATTTAAAAGGATGGCCCTATTTGAACCCCGATAACTTTAGAAGACAGAATCCTAGAGATTTGTCGATGGTCTTGTTGGAATCGGGGTGCGGAAATCTATAGGGGCCTTGGTAGACACTCTGCTAGAGGTCTTTACTTGGGAGATATTTGACTCCAGGGGACAGCTCGGTCATGTACAGTAGGTTTGTTGCCCCTGGGCAACACGCCTCTTGACAGCACGTTAACGCTCATGAAAGGGTTTTGCAGTTAACCGCCTGAAAGCAACGGTGAGAGAAGCAAACAGATACATAACCCTTGCATTTTAATAAGTCAGTTCTCATGACAGCTGGCTGTATGATCACCAGAGTTGCCCCATAGCCAGCTAAGAGCAATGGTGACAAAGCCTAATATGCAACTAACCTATGCAATTACTAACTCAAAGGTCACACAGATGCATGACACTCCTTAAAATTTAAGTCGGAATCAGGTCAAGTAAATCGGATAGATGACGCAATATGGGGTCCCCAGGAAATGACTAAAACGCGCTCCAAACGTTAGTGGCCATATTTAAAAGGATGGCCCTATTTGAACCCCGATAACTTTGGAAGGCAGGATCCTAGAGATTCGTCGATGGTCTCGTTGGAATCGGGGTGCGGAAATCTATGGGGGCCTTGGTAGACACTCTGCCAGAGGTCTTTACTTGGGACATATTTGACTCCAGGGGACAGCTCGGTCATGTACAGTAGGTTTGTTGCCCCTGGGCAACACGCCTCATGACAGCACGTTAACGCTCATGAAAGGGTTTTGCAGTTAACCGCCTGAAAGCAACGGTGAGAGAAGCAAACACGTACATAACCCTTGCATTTTAATAAGTCAGTTCTCATGACAGCTGGCTGAATGATCACCAGAGTTGGCTCATAGCCAGCTAAGAGCAATGGTGACAAAGCCTAATATGCAACTAACCTATGCAATTACTAACTCAAAGGTCACACAGATGCATGACACTCCTTAAAATTTAAGTCGGAATCAGGTCAAGTAAATCGGATAGATGACGCAATATGGGGTCCCCAGGAAATGACTAAAACGCGCTCCAAACGTTAGTGGCCATATTTAAAAGGATTGCCCTATTTGAACCCCGATAACTTTAAAATTCAGGATCCTAGAGATTCGTCGATGGTCTCGTTGGAATCGGGGTGCGGAAATCTATGGGGGCCTTGGTAGACACTCTGCTAGAGGTCTTTACTTGGGAGATATTTGACTCCAGGGGACAGCTCGGTCATGTACAGTAGGTTTGTTGCCCCTGGGCAACACACCTCATGACAGCACGTTAACGCTCATGAAAGGGTTTTGCAGTTAACCGCCTGAAAGCAACGGTGAGAGAAGCAAACACGTACATAACCCTTGCATTTTAATAAGTCAGTTCTCATGACAGCTGGCTGTATGATCACCAGAGTTGCCCCATAGCCAGCTAAGAGCAACGGTGACAAAGCCTAATATGCAACTAACCTATGCAATTACTAACTCAAAGGTCACACAGATGCATGACACTCCTTAAAATTTAAGTCGGAATCAGGTCAAGTAAATCGGATAGATGACGCAATATGGGGTCCCCAGGAAATGACTAAAACGCGCTCCAAACGTTAGTGGCCATATTTAAAAGGATTGCCCTATTTGAACCCCGATAACTTTGAAAGGCAGGATCCTAGAGATTCGTCGATGGTCTCGTTGGAATCGGGGTGCGGAAATCTATGGGGGCCTTGGTAGACACTCTGCTAGAGGTCTTTACTTGGGAGATATTTGACTCCAGGGGACAGCTCGGTCATGTACAGTAGGTTTGTTGCCCCTGGGCAACACACCTCATGACAGCACGTTAACGCTCATGAAAGGGTTTTGCAGTTAACCGCCTGAAAGCAACGGTGAGAGAAGCAAACACGTACATAACCCTTGCATTTTAATAAGTCAGTTCTCATGACAGCTGGCTGTATGATCACCAGAGTTGCCCCATAGCCAGCTAAGAGCAACGGTGACAAAGCCTAATATGCAACTAACCTATGCAATTACTAAATCAAAGTTCACACAGATGCATGACACTCCTTAAAATTTAAGTCGGAATCAGGTCAAGTAAATCGGATAGATGACGCAATATGGGGTCCCCAGGAAATGACTAAAACGCGCTCCAAACGTTAGTGGCCATATTTAAAAGGATTGCCCTATTTGAACCCCGATAACTTTAAAATTCAGGATCCTAGAGATTCGTCGATGGTCTCGTTGGAATCGGGGTGCGGAAATCTATGGGGGCCTTGGTAGACACTCTGCTAGAGGTCTTTACTTGGGAGATATTTGACTCCAGGGGACAGCTCGGTCATGTACAGTAGGTTTGTTGCCCCTGGGCTACACACCTCATGACAGCACGTTAACGCTCATGAAAGGGTTTTGCAGTTAACCGCCTGAAAGCAACGGTGAGAGAAGCAAACCCGTACATAACCCTTGCATTTTAATAAGTCAGTTCTCATGACAGCTGGCTGTATGATCACCAGAGTTGCCCCATAGCCAGCTAAGAGCAACGGTGACAAAGCCTAATATGCAACTAACCTATGCAATTACTAACTCAAAGGTCACACAGATGCATGACACTCCTTAAAATTTAAGTCGGAATCAGGTCAAGTAAATCGGATAGATGACGCAATATGGGGTCCCCAGGAAATGACTAAAACGCGCTCCAAACGTTAGTGGCCATATTTAAAAGGATTGCCCTATTTGAACCCCGATAACTTTGAAAGGCAGGATCCTAGAGATTCGTCGATGGTCTCGTTGGAATCGGGGTGCGGAAATCTATGGGGGCCTTGGTAGACACTCTGCTAGAGGTCTTTACTTGGGAGATATTTGACTCCAGGGGACAGCTCGGTCATGTACAGTAGGTTTGTTGCCCCTGGGCAACACACCTCATGACAGCACGTTAACGCTCATGAAAGGGTTTTGCAGTTAACCGCCTGAAAGCAACGGTGAGAGAAGCAAACACGTACATAACCCTTGCATTTTAATAAGTCAGTTCTCATGACAGCTGGCTGTATGATCACCAGAGTTGCCCCATAGCCAGCTAAGAGCAACGGTGACAAAGCCTAATATGCAACTAACCTATGCAATTACTAAATCAAAGTTCACACAGATGCATGACACTCCTTAAAATTTAAGTCGGAATCAGGTCAAGTAAATCGGATAGATGACGCAATATGGGGTCCCCAGGAAATGACTAAAACGCGCTCCAAACGTTAGTGGCCATATTTAAAAGGATTGCCTTATTTGAACCCCGATAACTTTGAAAGGCAGGATCCTAGAGATTCGTCGATGGTCTCGTTGGAATCGGGGTGCGGAAATCTATGGGGGCCTTGGTAGACACTCTGCCAGAGGTCTTTACTTGGGAGATATTTGACTCCAGGGGACAGCTCGGTCATGTACAGTAGGTTTGTTGCCCCTGGGCAACACACCTCATCACAGCACGTTAACGCTCATGAAAGGGTTTTGCAGTTAACCGCCTGAAAGCAACGGTGAGAGAAGCAAACACGTACATAACCCTTGCATTTTAAGAAGTTAGTTCTCATGACAGCTGGCTGTATGATCACCAGAGTTGGCCCATAGCCAGCTAAGAGCAATGGTGACAAAGCCTAATATGCAACTAACCTATGCAATTACTAACTCAAAGGTCACACAGATGCACGACACTCCTTATAATTTAAGTCGGAATCAGGTCAAGTAAATCGGATAGATGACGCAATATGGGGTCCCCAGGAAATGACTAAAACGCGCTCCAAACGTTAGTGGCCATATTTAAAAGGATGGCCCTATTTGAACCCCGATAACTTTGGAAGGCAGGATCCTAGAGATTCGTCGATGGTCTCGTTGGAATCGGGGTGCGGAAATCTATCGGGGCCTTGGTAGACACTCTGCTAGAGGTCTTTACTTGGGAGATATTTGACTCCAGGGGACAGCTCGGTCATGTAGAGTAGGTTTGTTGCCCCTGGGCAACACACCTCATGACAGCACGTTAACACTCATGAAAGGGTTTTGCAGTTAACCGCCTGAAAGCAACGGTGAGAGAAGCAAACAAATATATAACTCTTGCATTTTAATAAGTCAGTTCTCATGACAGCTGGCTGTATGATCACCAGAGTTGCCCCATAGCCAGCTAAGAGCAATGGTGACAAAGCCTAATATGCAACTAACCTATGCAATTACTAACTCAAAGGTCACACAGATGCATGACACTCCTTAAAATTTAAGTCGGAATCAGGTCAAGTAAATCGGATAGATGACGCAATATGGGGTCCCCAGGAAATGACTAAAACGCGCTCCAAACGTTAGTGGCCATATTTAAAAGGATGGCCCTATTTGAACCCCGATAACTTTGGAAGGCAGGATCCTAGAGATTCGTTGATGGTCTCGTTGGAATCGGGGTGCGGAAATCTATGGGGGCCTTGGTAGACACTCTGCCAGAGGTCTTTACTTGGGAGATATTTGACTCCAGGGGACAGCTCGGTCATGTACAGTAGGTTTGTTGCCCCTGGGCAACACGCCTCATGACAGCACGTTAACGCTCATGAAAGGGTTTTGCAGTTAACCGCCTGAAAGCAACGGTGAGAGAAGCAAACACGTACATAACCCTTGCATTTTAATAAGTCAGTTCTCATGACAGCTGGCTGTATGATCACCAGAGTTGCCCCATAGCCAGCTAAGAGCAACGGTGACAAAGCCTAATATGCAACTAACCTATGCAATTACTAACTCAAAGGTCACACAGATGCATGACACTCCTTAAAATTTAAGTCGGAATCAGGTCAAGTAAATCGGATAGATGACGCAATATGGGGTCCCCAGGAAATGACTAAAACGCGCTCCAAATGTTAGTGGCCATATTTAAAAGGATGGCCCTATTTGAACCCCGATAACTTTAGAAGACAGAATCCTAGAGATTCGTCGATGGTCTTGTTGGAATCGGGGTGCGGAAATCTATAGGGGCCTTGGTAGACACTCTGCCAGAGGTCTTTACTTGGGAGATATTTGACTCCAGGGGACAGCTCGGTCATGTACAGTAGGTTTGTTGCCCCTGGGCAACACGCCTCTTGACAGCACGTTAACGCTCATGAAAGGGTTTTGCAGTTAACCGCCTGAAAGCACCGGTGAGAGAAGCAAACAGATACATAACCCTTGCATTTTAATAAGTCAGTTCTCATGACAGCTGGCTGTATGATCACCAGAGTTGCCCCATAGCCAGCTAAGAGCAATGGTGACAAAGCCTAATATGCAACTAACCTATGCAATTACTAACTCAAAGGTCACACAGATGCATGACACTCCTTAAAATTGAAGTCGGAATCAGGTCAAGTAAATCGGATAGATGACGCTGTGAAGATGTAATTTACCCTCTCACTGTATATGCTGTACAGATTCCTATTTCAAGCTGGGTTCATTGTCTTATTTGAACTACTTCTGTGTACATTTCTATTGTTGTAGGTAATCACCCCCCTAAAATGCAAGGTTATATCCTCTTGAGGCACTTCCATCCCTGGGAGTAGGGGGAGGTGGGCCTAGAGTCCAACTAGTGTAAACTCTTCTTACCTGGGAGATTCAGGCAGAGTGAGCTGAAACTTGAAGGGAGCAGGAGCTCCAGCCTGTGTGGCTGTGGACACGGACGGAGCTAGGCCTGTGTGGCGGCCCGTGGGATTGTGTGGAACTCTTTGGACTACTGTAAGGACGATTGCTTTGTAATCCGGTCCGAGGATTGTCGGGAAGGGCCCCCGAATCTGTTTTACGTGGACTTATCGTGTGCTGTTCTTGCATTCCTGTTAATAAACCTGTTGGATCGTCCCTCGGCCTCGTCCATCCTTTGCTCTGTTGTACACCCCCGTCACAAACTGGTTGGCAGCGGCGGGATCAGAGCAGAAGAAATGGAGGACAACAGCCAATCGACGTCTGAAACCAGAACCTCAGGATACAGGAACTGGACTGTGGCGAGTCTACAAACAAAGGCCCGTGAATTAGGTGTCGGCTACAAAGGACTCTCTAAGGAGCAACTAATTGAGGCATTGGAACACGCTTGCCTGCAAGATGGCACCGAGGAACAATTTCCACAGCAAGGGGAGCAAAGACGGGAGCCGGAGGTGAATACCCAAAAAAGTCAATGGGTTGTGTGGTACAAGGAAAAGATGGCACTGCTTGGAGATGAGGCCACCATAGAAGATAAGAGGGAGGCCATGCGTGGAGCTGTAGAGAAGGAGCGCAGGATGGAGGAGATGGCATTGCTGGATAAGCAGCTCGCTGTGGAAGCCGCGAGAGGTTCCAGACAGACTGTAACCCCAGCACCCATCATGAGGGAACTTCCCAGAGTGTCCCGCAAAGACTTCAAGCAGTTTAATGAGGCTGCTGGTGACATTGAGGGCTTCTTCCAGGACTTTGAGCATCAGTGTCGATTAATGGAAGTCCCAGAAAGGGAGCGCGTCCGGCATCTGGTTGGGCTCTTAGAGGGTGGAGCTGCTGCAGCCTATAGAGCTATGGACCATCGGTGGAACTGTGAGTATGCGGATATTAAACAGACTATTCTAGAACATTATGCTGTAACGCCAGACACTTACAGGACTCAGTTCCGTACTCTAGCATGTGATGAGGAAGTGTCCTTCAAGATGTATGCCCACAAACTCAAACATCTGTGGCATCGTTGGTTGGAGGTAGAGGAGGCCTTAACCTTGGAGACCGTCCTCCAGGTCCTCCTAAAAGAGCAGTTTTACTTCAAGTGCCCCGCTGAGATCCGGGAATGGGTGCGTGAGAGAAAACCAGCGACAGTGGAGGAAGCTGCTGCTCTAGCTGATGAGGTGCTCACCATCAAGCCTCAGTGGAGGGTTCTGTTGGAGGATGGAGAGACGCCTAACAGCTCCACAACACCGGATGCCCCCAGTTATTCTGTCCCCATTGTTCCCCGTTCCTCTAAGCCACCACATGTTGATACCCGTGTTAATGTGCCTCCAGTTGCTTCTACTGCACTTTCTGGAATACGCCGGGGAGAGGAAGTAACAGAGCGCAGGTGTTATGTTTGTAGGCATCCCGGGCATTTGCAGGCCTCATGCCCAGCCAGGCCATGGAGGAATCATCCTCAAACCCCTACAGCACCTTCAGGTGGGAGCCGGCCTCCAAGTTCCCCTACCCCTTACCCAAGAGGACGCCTTGGATGGAGGGAGACCCAGCTCAGATGCTATCAATGTGGACAGCCAGGGCATCGGCAAGTTTCCTGCCCAGCTGTTCAAATGAGGACTGATCCTGCGCCCAATCGGATTGTTAATTATTTACAGCCCAGCGCCATGGAGGAAGATGTGGCACCGCTATGTGAGGACTGGCCTAGTGACTCAGCCCATGTTGCACCACCAGGAGTTTACGGGGTGCGACCTGCAGTTATGACGACTTCTGCTCATCGAGGTAAGCACTTGCAGGAGGTTGTGCTGGATGGACAGAGACTTGTTGGATTTTGTGACTCGGGTGCTTTCCTCACACTGGCTGATCCCCGAGTGGTTCGGCCTGAGGCAATCCATAGAGGACCTGGGATTGTCATTGAACTGGCTGGTGGACAATGGAGGACTATTCCCACAGCCACTGTGGATCTGAGCTTTGGTTTTGGGGTCAGGCGATGTGTGGTTGGGGTGATGGGTGGTCTGCCTGCAGCTGTTCTCCTGGGCAATGATGTGGGAGAGCTACGATGCCAATTCGTGGCTGCATGAAGCCACATGTAAGTAACGCTCTGCCTGTGTGTACTTAACCAGTGACCTGTAGAGGTCCCTAGTACGTACACAAGTTGGGAGGGGGAGGGATTGTGAAGATGTAATTTACCCTCTCACTGTATATGCTGTACAGATTCCTATTTCAAGCTGGGTTCATTGTCTTATTTGAACTACTTCTGTGTACATTTCTATTGTTGTAGGTAATCACCCCCCTAAAATGCAAGGTTATATCCTCTTGAGGCACTTCCATCCCTGGGAGTAGGGGGAGGTGGGCCTAGAGTCCAACTAGTGTAAACTCTGCTTACCTGGGAGATTCAGGCAGAGTGAGCTGAAACTTGAAGGGAGCAGGAGCTCCAGCCTGTGTGGCTGTGGACACGGACGGAGCTAGGCCTGTGTGGCGGCCCGTGGGATTGTGTGGAACTCTTTGGACTACTGTAAGGACGATTGCTTTGTAATCCGGTCCGAGGATTGTCGGGAAGGGCCCCCGAATCTGTTTTACGTGGACTTATCGTGTGCTGTTCTTGCATTCCTGTTAATAAACCTGTTGGATCGTCCCTCGGCCTCGTCCATCCTTTGCTCTGTTGTACACCCCCGACACAGACGCAACATGGGGTCCCCAGGAAATGACTAAAACGCGCTCCAAACGTTAGTGGCCATATTTAAAAGGATGGCCCTATTTGAACCCCGATAACTTTGGAAGGCAGGATCCTAGAGATTCGTCGATGGTCTCGTTGGAATCGGGGTGCGGAAATCTATGGGGGCCTTGGTAGACACTCTGCCAGAGGTCTTTACTTGGGACATATTTGACTCCAGGGGACAGCTCGGTCATGTACAGTAGGTTTGTTGCCCCTGGGCAACACGCCTCATGACAGCACGTTAACGCTCATGAAAGGGTTTTGCAGTTAACCGCCTAAAAGCAACGGTGAGAGAAGCAAACACGTACATAACCCTTGCATTTTAATAAGTCAGTTCTCATGACAGCTGGCTGTATGATCACCAGAGTTGCCCCATAGCCAGCTAAGAGCAATGGTGACAAAGCCTAATATGCAACTAACCTATGCAATTACTAACTCAAAGGTCACACAGATGCATGACACTCCTTAAAATTTAAGTCGGAATCAGGTCAAGTAAATCGGATAGATGACGCAATATGGGGTCCCCAGGAAATGACTAAAACGCGCTCCAAACGTTAGTGGCCATATTTAAAAGGATGGCCCTATTTGAACCCCGATAACTTTGAAAGGCAGGATCCTAGAGATTCGTCGATGGTCTCGTTGGAATCGGGGTGCGGAAATCTATGGGGGCCTTGGTGGACACTCTGCCAGAGGTCTTTACTTGGGAGATATTTGACTCCAGGGGACAGCTCGGTCATGTACAGTAGGTTTGTTGCCCCTGGGCAACACGCCTCATGACAGCACGTTAACGCTCATGAAAGGGTTTTGCAGTTAACCGCCTGAAAGCAACGGTGAGAGAAGCAAACACGTACATAACCCTTGCATTTTAATAAGTCAGTTCTCATGACAGCTGGCTGAATGATCACCAGAGTTGGCTCATAGCCAGCTAAGAGCAATGGTGACAAAGCCTAATATGCAACTAACCTATGCAATTACTAACTCAAAGGTCACACAGATGCATGACACTCCTTAAAATTTAAGTCGGAATCAGGTCAAGTAAATCGGATAGATGACGCAATATGGGGTCCCCAGGAAATGACTAAAACGCGCTCCAAACGTTAGTGGCCATATTTAAAAGGATTGCCCTATTTGAACCCCGATAACTTTAAAATGCAGGATCCTAGAGATTCGTCGATGGTCTCGTTGGAATCGGGGTGCGGAAATCTATGGGGGCCTTGGTAGACACTCTGCTAGAGGTCTTTACTTGGGAGATATTTGACTCCAGGGGACAGGTCGGTCATGTACAGTAGGTTTGTTGCCCCTGGGCAACACACCTCATGACAGCACGTTAACGCTCATGAAAGGGTTTTGCAGTTAACCGCCTGAAAGCAACGGTGAGAGAAGCAAACACGTACATAACCCTTGCATTTTAATAAGTCAGTTCTCATGACAGCTGGCTGTATGATCACCAGAGTTGCCCCATAGCCAGCTAAGAGCAACGGTGACAAAGCCTAATATGCAACTAACCTATGCAATTACTAAATCAAAGGTCACACAGATGCATGACACTCCTTAAAATTTAAGTCGGAATCAGGTCAAGTAAATCGGATAGATGACGCAATATGGGGTCCCCAGGAAATGACTAAAACGCGCTCCAAACGTTAGTGGCCATATTTAAAAGGATTGCCTTATTTGAACCCCGATAACTTTGAAAGGCAGGATCCTAGAGATTCGTCGATGGTCTCGTTGGAATCGGGGTGCGGAAATCTATGGGGGCCTTGGTAGACACTCTGCTAGAGGTCTTTACTTGGGAGATATTTGACTCCAGGAGACAGCTCGGTCATGTATAGTAGGTTTGTTGCCCCTGGGCAACACACCTCATGACAGCACGTTAACGCTCATGAAAGGGTTTTGCAGTTAACCGCCTGAAAGCAACGGTGAGAGAAGCAAACACGTACATAACCCTTGCATTTTAATAAGTCAGTTCTCATTACAGCTGGCTGTATGATCACCAGAGTTGCCCCATAGCCAGCTAAGAGCAACGGTGACAAAGCCTAATATGCAACTAACCTATGCAATTACTAACTCAAAGGTCACACAGATGCATGACACTCCTTAAAATTTAAGTCGGAATCAGGTCAAGTAAATCGGATAGATGACGCAATATGGGGTCCCCAGAAAATGACTAAAACGCGCTCCAAATGTTAGTGGCCATATTTAAAAGGATGGCCCTATTTGAACCCCGATAACTTTGGAAAACAGAATCCTAGAGATTCGTTGATTGTCTTGTTGGAATCGGGGTGCGGAAATCTATGGGGGCCTTGGTAGACACTCTGCCAGAGGTCTTTACTTGGGAGATATTTGACTCCAGGGGACAGCTCGGTCATGTACAGTAGGTTTGTTGCCCCTGGGCAACACGCCTCATGACAGCACGTTAACGCTCATGAAAGGGTTTTTCAGTTAACCGCCTGAAAGCAACGGTGAGAGAAGCAAACACATACATAACCCTTGCATTTTAATAAGTCAGTTCTCATGACAGCTGGCTGTATGATCACCAGAGTTGCCCCATAGCCAGCTAAGAGCAATGGTGACAAAGCCTAATATGCAACTAACCTATGCAATTACTAACTCAAAGATCACACAGATGCATGACACTCCTTAAAATTTAAGTCGGAATCAGGTCAAGTAAATCGGATAGATGACGCAATATGGGGTCCCCAGGAAATGACTAAAACGCGCTCCAAACGTTAGTGGCCATATTTAAAAGGATGGCCCTATTTGAACCCCGATAACTTTGGAAGGCAGGATCCTAGAGATTCGTCGATGGTCTCGTTGGAATCGGAGTGCGGAAATCTATGGGGGCCTTGGTAGACACTCTGCCAGAGGTCTTTACTTGGGACATATTTGACTCCAGGGGACAGCTCGGTCATGTACAGTAGGTTTGTTGCCCCTGGGCAACACGCCTCATGACAGCACGTTAACGCTCATGAAAGGGTTTTGCAGTTAACCGCCTAAAAGCAACGGTGAGAGAAGCAAACACGTACATAACCCTTGCATTTTAATAAGTCAGTTCTCATGACAGCTGGCTGTATGATCACCAGAGTTGCCCCATAGCCAGCTAAGAGCAATGGTGACAAAGCCTAATATGCAACTAACCTATGCAATTACTAACTCAAAGGTCACACAGATGCATGACACTCCTTAAAATTTAAGTCGGAATCAGGTCAAGTAAATCGGATAGATGACGCAATATGGGGTCCCCAGGAAATGACTAAAACGCGCTCCAAACGTTAGTGGCCATATTTAAAAGGATGGCCCTATTTGAACCCCGATAACTTTGAAAGGCAGGATCCTAGAGATTCGTCGATGGTCTCGTTGGAATCGGGGTGCGGAAATCTATGGGGGCCTTGGTGGACACTCTGCCAGAGGTCTTTACTTGGGAGATATTTGACTCCAGGGGACAGCTCGGTCATGTACAGTAGGTTTGTTGCCCCTGGGCAACACGCCTCATGACAGCACGTTAACGCTCATGAAAGGGTTTTGCAGTTAACCGCCTGAAAGCAACGGTGAGAGAAGCAAACACGTACATAACCCTTGCATTTTAATAAGTCAGTTCTCATGACAGCTGGCTGAATGATCACCAGAGTTGGCTCATAGCCAGCTAAGAGCAATGGTGACAAAGCCTAATATGCAACTAACCTATGCAATTACTAACTCAAAGGTCACACAGATGCATGACACTCCTTAAAATTTAAGTCGGAATCAGGTCAAGTAAATCGGATAGATGACGCAATATGGGGTCCCCAGGAAATGACTAAAACGCGCTCCAAACGTTAGTGGCCATATTTAAAAGGATTGCCCTATTTGAACCCCGATAACTTTAAAAGGCAGGATCCTAGAGATTCGTCGATGGTCTCGTTGGAATCGGGGTGTGGAAATCTATGGGGGCCTTGGTAGACACTCTGCTAGAGGTCTTTACTTGGGAGATATTTGACTCCAGGGGACAGCTCGGTCATGTACAGTAGGTTTGTTGCCCCTGGGCAACACACCTCATGACAGCACGTTAACGCTCATGAAAGGGTTTTGCAGTTAACCGCCTGAAAGCAACGGTCAGAGAAGCAAACACGTACATAACCCTTGCATTTTAATAAGTCAGTTCTCATGACAGCTGGCTGTATGATCACCAGAGTTGCCCCATAGCCAGCTAAGAGCAACGGTGACAAAGCCTAATATGCAACTAACCTATGCAATTACTAACTCAAAGGTCACACAGATGCATGACACTCCTTATAATTTAAGTCGGAATCAGGTCAAGTAAATCGGATAGATGACGCAATATGGGGTCCCCAGGAAATGACTAAAACGCGCTCCAAACGTTAGTTGCCATATTTAAAAGGATTGCCCTATTTGAACCCCGATAACTTTGAAAGGCAGGATCCTAGAGATTCGTCGATGGTCTCGTTGGAATCGGGGTGCGGAAATCTATCGGGGCCTTGGTAGACACTCTGCTAGAGGTCTTTACTTGGGAGATATTTGACTCCAGGGGACAGCTCGGTCATGTAGAGTAGGTTTGTTGCCCCTGGGCAACACACCTCATGACAGCACGTTAACACTCATGAAAGGGTTTTGCAGTTAACCGCCTGAAAGCAACGGTGAGAGAAGCAAACAAATATATAACTCTTGCATTTTAATAAGTCAGTTCTCATGACAGCTGGCTGTATGATCACCAGAGTTGCCCCCTAGCCAGCTAAGAGCAATGGTGACAAAGCCTAATATGCAACTAACCTATGCAATTACTAACTCAAAGGTCACACAGATGCATGACACTCCTTAAAATTTAAGTCGGAATCAGGTCAAGTAAATCGGATAGATGACGCAATATGGGGTCCCCAGGAAATGACTAAAACGCGCTCCAAACGTTAGTGGCCATATTTAAAAGGATGGCCCTATTTGAACCCCGATAACTTTGGAAGGCAGGATCCTAGAGATTCGTTGATGGTCTCGTTGGAATCGGGGTGCGGAAATCTATGGGGGCCTTGGTAGACACTCTGCCAGAGGTCTTTACTTGGGAGATATTTGACTCCAGGGGACAGCTCGGTCATGTACAGTAGGTTTGTTGCCCCTGGGCAACACACCTCATGACAGCACGTTAACGCTCATGAAAGGGTTTTGCAGTTAACCGCCTGAAAGCAACGGTGAGAGAAGCAAACACGTACATAACCCTTGCATTTTAATAAGTCAGTTCTCATGACAGCTGGCTGTATGATCACCAGAGTTGCCCCATAGCCAGCTAAGAGCAACGGTGACAAAGCCTAATATGCAACTAACCTATGCAATTACTAACTCAAAGGTCACACAGATGCATGACACTCCTTAAAATTTAAGTCGGAATCAGGTCAAGTAAATCGGATAGATGACGCAATATGGGGTCCCCAGGAAATGACTAAAACGCGCTCCAAATGTTAGTGGCCATATTTAAAAGGATGGCCCTATTTGAACCCCGATAACTTTAGAAGACAGAATCCTAGAGATTCGTCGATGGTCTTGTTGGAATCGGGGTGCGGAAATCTATAGGGGCCTTGGTAGACACTCTGCCAGAGGTCTTTACTTGGGAGATATTTGACTCCAGGGGACAGCTCGGTCATGTACAGTAGGTTTGTTGCCCCTGGGCAACACGCCTCTTGACAGCACGTTAACGCTCATGAAAGGGTTTTGCAGTTAACCGCCTGAAAGCAACGGTGAGAGAAGCAAACAGATACATAACCCTTGCATTTTAATAAGTTAGTTCTCATGACAGCTGGCTGTATGATCACCAGAGTTGGCCCATAGCCAGCTAAGAGCAATGGTGACAAAGCCTAATATGCAACTAACCTATGCAATTACTAACTCAAAGGTCACACAGATGCATGACACTCCTTATAATTTAAGTCGGAATCAGGTCAAGTAAATCGGATAGATGACGCAATATGGGGTCCCCAGGAAATGACTAAAACGCGCTCCAAACGTTAGTGGCCATATTTAAAAGGATGGCCCTATTTGAACCCCGATAACTTTGGAAGGCAGGATCCTAGAGATTCGTCGATGGTCTCATTGGAATCGGGGTGCGGAAATCTATCGGGGCCTTGGTAGACACTCTGCTAGAGGTCTTTACTTGGGAGATATTTGACTCCAGGGGACAGCTCGGTCATGTAGAGTAGGTTTGTTGCCCCTGGGCAACACACCTCATGACAGCACGTTAACACTCATGAAAGGGTTTTGCAGTTAACCGCCTGAAAGCAACGGTGAGAGAAGCAAACAAATATATAACTCTTGCATTTTAATAAGTCAGTTCTCATGACAGCTGGCTGTATGATCACCAGAGTTGCCCCATAGCCAGCTAAGAGCAATGGTGACAAAGCCTAATATGCAACTAACCTATGCAATTACTAACTCAAAGGTCACACAGATGCATGACACTCCTTAAAATTTAAGTCGGAATCAGGTCAAGTAAATCGGATAGATGACGCAATATGGGGTCCCCAGGAAATGACTAAAACGCGCTCCAAACGTTAGTGGCCATATTTAAAAGGATGGCCCTATTTGAACCCCGATAACTTTGGAAGGCAGGATCCTAGAGATTCGTTGATGGTCTCGTTGGAATCGGGGTGCGGAAATCTATGGGGGCCTTGGTAGACACTCTGCCAGAGGTCTTTACTTGGGAGATATTTGACTCCAGGGGACAGCTCGGTCATGTACAGTAGGTTTGTTGCCCCTGGGCAACACGCCTCATGACAGCACGTTAACGCTCATGAAAGGGTTTTGCAGTTAACCGCCTGAAAGCAACGGTGAGAGAAGCAAACACGTACATAACCCTTGCATTTTAATAAGTCAGTTCTCATGACAGCTGGCTGTATGATCACCAGAGTTGCCCCATAGCCAGCTAAGAGCAACGGTGACAAAGCCTAATATGCAACTAACCTATGCAATTACTAACTCAAAGGTCACACAGATGCATGACACTCCTTAAAATTTAAGTCGGAATCAGGTCAAGTAAATCGGATAGATGACGCAATATGGGGTCCCCAGGAAATGACTAAAACGCGCTCCAAATGTTAGTGGCCATATTTAAAAGGATGGCCCTATTTGAACCCCGATAACTTTAGAAGACAGAATCCTAGAGATTCGTCGATGGTCTTGTTGGAATCGGGGTGCGGAAATCTATAGGGGCCTTGGTAGACACTCTGCCAGAGGTCTTTACTTGGGAGATATTTGACTCCAGGCGACAGCTCGGTCATGTACAGTAGGTTTGTTGCCCCTGGGCAACACGCCTCTTGACAGCACGTTAACGCTCATGAAATTGTTTTGCAGTTAACCGCCTGAAAGCAACGGTGAGAGAAGCAAACAGATACATAACCCTTGCATTTTAATAAGTCAGTTCTCATGACAGCTGGCTGTATGATCACCAGAGTTGCCCCATAGCAAGCTAAGAGCAATGGTGACAAAGCCTAATATGCAACTAACCTATGCAATTACTAACTCAAAGGTCACACAGATGCATGACACTCCTTAAAATTTAAGTCGGAATCAGGTCAAGTAAATCGGATAGATGACGCAATATGGGGTCCCCAGGAAATGACTAAAACGCGCTCCAAACGTTAGTGGCCATATTTAAAAGGATGGCCCTATTTGAACCCCGATAACTTTGAAAGGCAGGATCCTAGAGATTCGTCGATGGTCTCGTTGGAATCGGGGTGCGGAAATCTATGGGGGCCTTGGTGGACACTCTGCCAGAGGTCTTTACTTGGGAGATATTTGACTCCAGGGGACAGCTCGGTCATGTACAGTAGGTTTGTTGCCCCTGGGCAACACACCTCATGACAGCACGTTAACGCTCATGAAAGGGTTTTGCAGTTAACCGCCTGAAAGCAACGGTGAGAGAAGCAAACACGTACATAACCCTTGCATTTTAATAAGTCAGTTCTCATGACAGCTGGCTGTATGATCACCAGAGTTGCCCCATAGCCAGCTAAGAGCAACGGTGACAAAGCCTAATATGCAACTAACCTATGCAATTACTAACTCAAAGGTCACACAGATGCATGACACTCCTTAAAATTTAAGTCGGAATCAGGTCAAGTAAATCGGATAGATGACGCAATATGGGGTCCCCAGGAAATGACTAAAACGCGCTCCAAACGTTAGTGGCCATATTTAAAAGGATTGCCCTATTTGAACCCCGATAACTTTGAAAGGCAGGATCCTAGAGATTCGTCGATGGTCTCGTTGGAATCGGGGTGCGGAAATCTATGGGGGCCTTGGTAGACACTCTGCTAGAGGTCTTTACTTGGGAGATATTTGACTCCAGGGGACAGCTCGGTCATGTACAGTAGGTTTGTTGCCCCTGGGCAACACACCTCATGACAGCACGTTAACGCTCATGAAAGGGTTTTGCAGTTAACCGCCTGAAAGCAACGGTGAGAGAAGCAAACACGTACATAACCCTTGCATTTTAATAAGTCAGTTCTCATGACAGCTGGCTGTATGATCACCAGAGTTGCCCCATAGCCAGCTAAGAGCAACGGTGACAAAGCCTAATATGCAACTAACCTATGCAATTACTAACTCAAAGGTCACACAGATGCATGACACTCCTTAAAATTTAAGTCGGAATCAGGTCAAGTAAATCGGATAGATGACGTAATATGGGGTCCCCAGAAAATGACTAAAACGCGCTCCAAATGTTAGTGGCCATATTTAAAAGGATGGCCCTATTTGAACCCCGATAACTTTGGAAAACAGAATCCTAGAGATTCGTTGATTGTCTTGTTGGAATCGGGGTGCGGAAATCTATGGGGGCCTTGGTAGACACTCTGCCAGAGGTCTTTACTTGGGAGATATTTGACTCCAGGGGACAGCTCGGTCATGTACAGTAGGTTTGTTGCCCCTGGGCAACACGCCTCATGACAGCACGTTAACGCTCATGAAAGGGTTTTTCAGTTAACCGCCTGAAAGCAACGGTGAGAGAAGCAAACACATACATAACCCTTGCATTTTAATAAGTCAGTTCTCATGACAGCTGGCTGTATGATCACCAGAGTTGCCCCATAGCCAGCTAAGAGCAATGGTGACAAAGCCTAATATGCAACTAACCTATGCAATTACTAACTCAAAGATCACACAGATGCATGACACTCCTTAAAATTTAAGTCGGAATCAGGTCAAGTAAATCGGATAGATGACGCAATATGGGGTCCCCAGGAAATGACTAAAACGCGCTCCAAACGTTAGTGGCCATATTTAAAAGGATGGCCCTATTTGAACCCCGATAACTTTGAAAGGCAGGATCCTAGAGATTCGTCGATGGTCTCGTTGGAATCGGGGTGCGGAAATCTATGGGGGCCTTGGTAGACACTCTGCTAGAGGTCTTTACTTGGGAGATATTTGACTCCAGGGGACAGCTCGGTCATGTACAGTAGGTTTGTTGCCCCTGGGCAACACGCCTCATGACAGCACGTTAACGCTCATGAAAGGGTTTTGCAGTTAACCGCCTCAAAGCAACGGTGAGAGAAGCAAACACGTACATAACCCTTGCATTTTAATAAGTCAGTTCTCATGACAGCTGGCTGAATGATCACCAGAGTTGGCTCATAGCCAGCTAAGAGCAATGGTGACAAAGCCTAATATGCAACTAACCTATGCAATTACTAACTCAAAGGTCACACAGATGCATGACACTCCTTAAAATTTAAGTCGGAATCAGGTCAAGTAAATCGGATAGATGACGCAATATGGGGTCCCCAGGAAATGACTAAAACGCGCTCCAAACGTTAGTGGCCATATTTAAAAGGATTGCCCTATTTGAACCCCGATAACTTTAAAATGCAGGATCCTAGAGATTCGTCGATGGTCTCGTTGGAATCGGGGTGCGGAAATCTATGGGGGCCTTGGTAGACACTCTGCTAGAGGTCTTTACTTGGGAGATATTTGACTCCAGGGGACAGCTCGGTCATGTACAGTAGGTTTGTTGCCCCTGGGCAACACACCTCATGACAGCACGTTAACGCTCATGAAAGGGTTTTGCAGTTAACCGCCTGAAAGCAACGGTGAGAGAAGCAAACACGTACATAACCCTTGCATTTTAATAAGTCAGTTCTCATGACAGCTGGCTGTATGATCACCAGAGTTGCCCCATAGCCAGCTAAGAGCAACGGTGACAAAGCCTAATATGCAACTAACCTATGCAATTACTAACTCAAAGGTCACACAGATGCATGACACTCCTTAAAATTTAAGTCGGAATCAGGTCAAGTAAATCGGATAGATGACGCAATATGGGGTCCCCAGGAAATGACTAAAACGCGCTCCAAACGTTAGTGGCCATATTTAAAAGGATTGCCCAATTTGAACCCCGATAACTTTGAAAGGCAGGATCCTAGAGATTCGTCGATGGTCTCGTTGGAATCGGGGTGCGGAAATCTATGGGGGCCTTGGTAGACACTCTGCTAGAGGTCTTTACTTGGGAGATATTTGACTCCAGGGGACAGCTCGGTCATGTACAGTAGGTTTGTTGCCCCTGGGCAACACACCTCATGACAGCACGTTAACGCTCATGAAAGGGTTTTGCAGTTAACCGCCTGAAAGCAACGGTGAGAGAAGCAAACACGTACATAACCCTTGCATTTTAATAAGTCAGTTCTCATGACAGCTGGCTGTATGATCACCAGAGTTGCCCCATAGCCAGCTAAGAGCAATGGTGACAAAGCCTAATATGCAACTAACCTATGCAATTACTAACTCAAAGGTCACACAGATGCATGACACTTCTTAAAATTTAAGTCGGAATCAGGTCAAGTAAATCGGATAGATGACGCAATATGGGGTCCCCAGGAAATGACTAAAACGCGCTCCAAACGTTAGTGGCCATATTTAAAAGGATGGCCCTATTTGAACCCCGATAACTTTGAAAGGCAGGATCCTAGAGACTCGTCGATGGTCTCGTTGGAATCGGGGTGCGGAAATCTATGGGGGCCTTGGTGGACACTCTGCCAGAGGTCTTTACTTGGGAGATATTTGACTCCAGGGGACAGCTCGGTCATGTACAGTAGGTTTGTTGCCCCTGGGCAACACGCCTCATGACAGCACGTTAACGCTCATGAAAGGGTTTTGCAGTTAACCGCCTGAAAGCAACGGTGAGAGAAGCAAATGTGAAGATGTAATTTAACCTCTCACTGTATATGCTGTACAGATTCCTATTTCAAGCTGGGTTCATTGTCTTATTTGAACTACTTCTGTGTACATTTCTATTGTTGTAGGTAATCACCCCCCTAAAATGCAAGGTTATATCCTCTTGAGGCACTTCCATCCCTGGGAGTAGGGGGAGGTGGGCCTAGAGTCCAACTAGTGTAAACTCTGCTTACCTGGGAGATTCAGGCAGAGTGAGCTGAAACTTGAAGGGAGCAGGAGCTCCAGCCTGTGTGGCTGTGGACACGGACGGAGCTAGGCCTGTGTGGCGGCCCGTGGGATTGTGTGGAACTCTTTGGACTACTGTAAGGACGATTGCTTTGTAATCCGGTCCGAGGATTGTCGGGAAGGGCCCCCGAATCTGTTTTACGTGGACTTATCGTGTGCTGTTCTTGCATTCCTGTTAATAAACCTGTTGGATCGTCCCTCGGCCTCGTCCATCCTTTGCTCTGTTGTACACCCCCATCACAAACTGGTTGGCAGCGGCGGGATCAGAGCAGAAGAAATGGAGGACAACAGCCAATCGACGTCTGAAACCAGAACCTCAGGATACAGGAACTGGACTGTGGCGAGTCTACAAACAAAGGCCCGTGAATTAGGTGTCGGCTACAAAGGACTCTCTAAGGAGCAACTAATTGAGGCATTGGAACACGCTTGCCTGCAAGATGGCACCGAGGAACAATTTCCACAGCAAAGGGAGCAAAGACGGGAGCCGGAGGTGAATACCCAAAAAAGTCAATGGGTTGTGTGGTACAAGGAAAAGATGGCACTGCTTGGAGATGAGGCCACCATAGAAGATAAGAGGGAGGCCATGCGTGGAGCTGAAGAGAAGGAGCGCAGGATGGAGGAGATGGCATTGCTGGATAAGCAGCTCGCTGTGGAAGCCGCGAGAGGTTCCAGACAGACTGTAACCCCAGCACCCATCATGAGGGAACTTCCCAGAGTGTCCCGCAAAGACTTCAAGCAGTTTAATGAGGCTGCTGGTGACATTGAGGGCTTCTTCCAGGACTTTGAGCATCAGTGTCGATTAATGGAAGTCCCAGAAAGGGAGCGCGTCCGGCATCTGGTTAGGCTCTTAGAGGGTGGAGCTGCTGCAGCCTATAGAGCTATGGACCATCGGTGGAACTGTGAGTATGCGGATATTAAACAGACTATTCTAGAACATTATGCTGTAACGCCAGACACTTACAGGACTCAGTTCCGTACTCTAGCATGTGATGAGGAAGTGTCCTTCAAGATGTATGCCCACAAACTCAAACATCTGTGGCATCGTTGGTTGGAGGCAGAGGAGGCCTTAACCTTGGAGACCGTCCTCCAGGTCCTCCTAAAAGAGCAGTTTTACTTCAAGTGCCCCGCTGAGATCCGGGAATGGGTGCGTGAGAGAAAACCAGCGACAGTGGAGGAAGCTGCTGCTCTAGCTGATGAGGCTCTCACCATCAAGCCTCAGTGGAGGGTTCTGTTGGAGGATGGAGAGACGCCTAACAGCTCCACAACACCGGATGCCCCCAGTTATTCTGTCCCCATTGTTCCCCGTTCCTTTAAGCCACCACATGTTGATACCCGTGTTAATGTGCCTCCAGTTGCTTCTACTGCACTTTCTGGAATACGCCGGGGAGAGGAAGTAACAGAGCGCAGGTGTTATGTTTGTAGGCATCCCGGGCATTTGCAGGCCTCATGCCCAGCCAGGCCATGGAGGAATCATCCTCAAACCCCTACAGCACCTTCAGGTGGGAGCCGGCCTCCAAGTTCCCTTACCCCTTACCCAAGAGGACGCCTTGGATGGAGGGAGACCCAGCTCAGATGCTATCAATGTGGACAGCCAGGGCATCGGCAAGTCTCCTGCCCAGCTGTTCAAATGAGGACTGATCCTGCGCCCAATCGGATTGTTAATTATTTACAGCCCAGCGCCATGGAGGAAGATGTGGCACCGCTATGTGAGGACTGGCCTAGTGACTCAGCCCATGTTGCACCACCAGGAGTTTACGGGGTGCGACCTGCAGTTATGACGACTTCTGCTCATCGAGGTAAGCACTTGCAGGAGGTTGTGCTGGATGGACAGAGACTTGTTGGATTTTGTGACTCGGGTGCTTATTTCACACTGGCTGATCCCCGAGTGGTTCGGCCTGAGGCAATCCATAGAGGACCTGGGATTGTCATTGAACTGGCTGGTGGACAATGGAGGACTATTCCCACAGCCACTGTGGATCTGAGCTTTGGTTTTGGGGTCAGGCGATGTGTGGTTGGGGTGATGGGTGGTCTGCCTGCAGCTGTTCTCCTGGGCAATGATGTGGGAGAGCTACGATGCCAATTCGTGGCTGCATGAAGCCACATGTAAGTAACGCTCTGCCTGTGTGTACTTAACCAGTGACCTGTAGAGGTCCCTAGTACGTACACAAGTTGGGAGGGGGAGGGATTGTGAAGATGTAATTTAACCTCTCACTGTATATGCTGTACAGATTCCTATTTCAAGCTGGGTTCATTGTCTTATTTGAACTACTTCTGTGTACATTTCTATTGTTGTAGGTAATCACCCCCCTAAAATGCAAGGTTATATCCTCTTGAGGCACTTCCATCCCTGGGAGTAGGGGGAGGTGGGCCTAGAGTCCAACTAGTGTAAACTCTGCTTACCTGGGAGATTCAGGCAGAGTGAGCTGAAACTTGAAGGGAGCAGGAGCTCCAGCCTGTGTGGCTGTGGACACGGACGGAGCTAGGCCTGTGTGGCGGCCCGTGGGATTGTGTGGAACTCTTTGGACTACTGTAAGGACGATTGCTTTGTAATCCGGTCCGAGGATTGTCGGGAAGGGCCCCCGAATCTGTTTTACGTGGACTTATCGTGTGCTGTTCTTGCATTCCTGTTAATAAACCTGTTGGATCGTCCCTCGGCCTCGTCCATCCTTTGCTCTGTTGTACACCCCCATCACAGCAAACACGTACATAACCCTTGCATTTTAATAAGTCAGTTCTCATGACAGCTGGCTGAATGATCACCAGAGTTGGCTCATAGCCAGCTAAGAGCAATGGTGACAAAGCCTAATATGCAACTAACCTATGCAATTACTAACTCAAAGGTCACACATGCATGACACTCCTTAAAATTTAAGTCGGAATCAGGTCAAGTAAATCGGATAGATGACGCAATATGGGGTCCCCAGGAAATGACTAAAACGCGCTCCAAACGTTAGTGGCCATATTTAAAAGGATTGCCCTATTTGAACCCCGATAACTTTAAAAGGCAGGATCCTAGAGATTCGTCGATGGTCTCGTTGGAATCTGGGTGCGGAAATCTATGGGGGCCTTGGTAGACACTCTGCTAGAGGTCTTTACTTGGGAGATATTTGACTCCAGGGGACAGCTCGGTCATGTACAGTAGGTTTGTTGCCCCTGGGCAACACACCTCATGACAGCACGTTAACGCTCATGAAAGGGTTTTGCAGTTAACCGCCTGAAAGCAACGGTGAGAGAAGCAAACAGATACATAACCCTTGCATTTTAATAAGTCAGTTCTCATGACAGCTGGCTGTATGATCATTAGAGTTGCCCCATAGCCAGCTAATAGCAATGGTGACAAAGCCTAATATGCAACTAACCTATGCAATTACTAACTCAAAGGTCACACAGATGCATGACACTCCTTAAAATTTAAGTCGGAATCAGGTCAAGTAAATCGGATAGATGTTGCAATATGGGGTCCCCAGGAAATGACTAAAACGCGCTCCAAACGTTAGCGGCCATATTTAAAAGGATGGCCCTATTTGAACCCCGATAACTTTGGAAGGCAGGATCCTAGAGATTCGTCGATGGTCTCATTGGAATCGGGGTGCGGAAATCTATGGGGGCCTTGGTAGACACTCTGCTAGAGGTCTTTACTTGGGAGATATTTGACTCCAGGGGACAGCTCGGTCATGTACAGTAGGTTTGTTGCCCCTGGGCAACACACCTCATGACAGCACGTTAACGCTCATGAAAGGGTTTTGCAGTTAACCGCCTGAAAGCAAAGGTGAGAGAAGCAAACACGTACATAACCCTTGCATTTTAATAAGTCAGTTCTCATGACAGCTGGCTGTATGATCACCAGAGTTGCCCCATAGCCAGCTAAGAGCAATGGTGACAAAGCCTAATATGCAACTAACCTATGCAATTACTAACTCAAAGGTCACACAGATGCATGACACTCCTTAAAATTTAAGTCGGAATCAGGTCAAGTAAATCGGATAGATGACGCAATATGGGGTCCCCAGGAAATGACTAAAACGCGCTCCAAACTTTAGTGGCCATATTTAATAGGATGGCCCTATTTGAACCCCGATAACTTTGGAAGGCAGGATCCTAGAGATTCGTCGATGGTCTCATTGGAATCGGGGTGCGGAAATCTATGGGGGCCTTGGTAGACACTCTGCTAGAGGTCTTTACTTGGGAGATATTTGACTCCAGGGGACAGCTCGGTCATGTACAGTAGGTTTGTTGCCCCTGGGCAACACACCTCATGACAGCACGTTAACGCTCATGAAAGGGTTTTGCAGTTAACCGCCTGAAAGCAACGGTGAGAGAAGCAAACACGTACATAACCCTTGCATTTTAATAAGTCAGTTCTCATGACAGCTGGCTGTATGATCACCAGAGTTGCCCCATAGCCAGCTAAGAGCAATGGTGACAAAGCCTAATATGCAACTAACCTATGCAATTACTAACTCAAAGGTCACACAGATGCATGACACTCCTTAAAATTTAAGTCGGAATCAGGTCAAGTAAATCGGATAGATGACGCAATATGGGGTCCCCAGGAAATGACTAAAACGCGCTCCAAACGTTAGTGGCCATATTTAATAGGATGGCCCTATTTGAACCCCGATAACTTTGGAAGGCAGGATCCTAGAGATTCGTCGATGGTCTCGTTGGAATCGGGGTGCGGAAATCTATGGGGGCCTTGGTAGACACTCTGCCAGAGGTCTTTACTTGGGAGATATTTGACTCCAGGGGACAGCTCGGTCATGTACAGTAGGTTTGTTGCCCCTGGGCAACACACCTCATGACAGCACGTTAACGCTCATGAAAGGGTTTTGCAGTTAACCGCCTGAAAGCAACGGTGAGAGAAGCAAACACATACATAACCCTTGCATTTTAATAAGTCAATTCTCATGACAGCTGGCTGTATGATCACCAGAGTTGCCCCATAGCCAGCTAAGTGCAATGGTGACAAAGCCTAATATGCAACTAACCTATGCAATTACTAACTCAAAGGTCACACAGATGCATGACACTCCTTAAAATTTAAGTCGGAATCAGGTCAAGTAAATCGGATAGATGTTGCAATATGGGGTCCCCAGGAAATGACTAAAACGCGCTCCAAACGTTAGCGGCCATATTTAAAAGGATGGCCCTATTTGAACCCCGATAACTTTGGAAGGCAGGATCCTAGAGATTCGTCGATGGTCTCATTGGAATCGGGGTGCGGAAATCTATGGGGGCCTTGGTAGACACTCTGCTAGAGGTCTTTACTTGGGAGATATTTGACTCCAGGGGACAGCTCGGTCATGTACAGTAGGTTTGTTGCCCCTGGGCAACACACCTCATGACAGCACGTTAACGCTCATGAAAGGGTTTTGCAGTTAACCGCCTGAAAGCAAAGGTGAGAGAAGCAAACACGTACATAACCCTTGCATTTTAATAAGTCAGTTCTCATGACAGCTGGCTGTATGATCACCAGAGTTGCCCCATAGCCAGCTAAGAGCAATGGTGACAAAGCCTAATATGCAACTAACCTATGCAATTACTAACTCAAAGGTCACACAGATGCATGACACTCCTTAAAATTTAAGTCGGAATCAGGTCAAGTAAATCGGATAGATGACGCAATATGGGGTCCCCAGGAAATGACTAAAACGCGCTCCAAACGTTAGTGGCCATATTTAAAAGGATTGCCCTATTTGAACCCCGATAACTTTGGAAGGCAGGATCCTAGAGATTCGTCGATGGTCTCATTGGAATCGGGGTGCGGAAATCTATGGGGGCCTTGGTAGACACTCTGCTAGAGGTCTTTACTTGGGAGATATTTGACTCCAGGGGACAGCTCGGTCATGAACAGTAGGTTTTTTGCCCCTGGGCAACACACCCCATGACAGCACGTTAACGCTCATGAAAGGGTTTTGCAGTTAACCGCCTGAAAGCAACGGTGAGAGAAGCAAACACATACATAACCCTTGCATTTTAATAAGTCAGTTCTCATGACAGCTGGCTGTATGATCACCAGAGTTGCCCCATAGCCAGCTAAGAGCAATGGTGACAAAGCCTAATATGCAACTAACCTATGCAATTACTAACTCAAAGGTCACACAGATGCATGACACTCCTTAAAATTTAAGTCGGAATCAGGTCAAGTAAATCGGATAGATGACGCAATATGGGGTCCCCAGGAAATGACTAAAACGCGCTCCAAACGTTAGTGGCCATATTTAATAGGATGGCCCTATTTGAACCCCGATAACTTTGGAAGGCAGGATCCTAGAGATTCGTCGATGGTCTCGTTGGAATCGGGGTGCGGAAATCTATGGGGGCCTTGGTAGACACTCTGCCAGAGGTCTTTACTTGGGAGATATTTGACTCCAGGGGACAGCTCGGTCATGTACAGTAGGTTTGTTGCCCCTGGGCAACACGCCTCATGACAGCACGTTAACGCTAATGAAAGGGTTTTGCAGTTAATCGCCTGAAAGCAACGGTGAGAGAAGCAAACACGTACATAACCCTTGCATTTTAATAAGTCAGTTCTCATGACAGCTGGCTGTATGATCACCAGAGTTGCCCCATAGCCAGCTAAGAGCAATGGTGACAAAGCCTAATATGCAACTAACCTATGCAATTACTAACTCAAAGGTCACACAGATGCATGACACGCCTTAAAATTTAAGTCGGAATCAGGTCAAGTAAATCGGATAGATGATGCAATATGGGGTCCCCAGGAAATGACTAAAACGCGCTCCAAACGTTAGTGGCCATATTTAATAGGATGGGCCTATTTGAACCCCGATAACTTTGGAAGGCAGGATCCTAGAGATTCGTCGATGGTCTCGTTGGAATCGGGGTGCGGAAATCTATGGGGGCCTTGGTAGACACTCTGCCAGAGGTCTTTACTTGGGAGATATTTGACTCCAGGGGACAGCTCGGTCATGTACAGTAGGTTTGTTGCCCCTGGGCAACACACCTCATGACAGCACGTTAACGCTCATGAAAGGGTTTTGCAGTTAACCGCCTGAAAGCAACGGTGAGAGAAGCAAACACATACATAACCCTTGCATTTTAATAAGTCAATTCTCATGACAGCTGGCTGTATGATCACCAGAGTTGCCCCATAGCCAGCTAAGTGCAATGGTGACAAAGCCTAATATGCAACTAACCTATGCAATTACTAACTCAAAGGTCACACAGATGCATGACACTCCTTAAAATTTAAGTCGGAATCAGGTCAAGTAAATCGGATAGATGACGCAATATGGGGTCCCCAGGAAATGACTAAAACGCACTCCAAACGTTAGTTGCCATATTTAATAGGATGGCCCTATTTGAACCCCGATAACTTTGGAAGGCAGGATCCTAGAGATTCGTCGATGATCTCGTTGGAATCGGGGTGCGGAAATCTATGGGGGCCTTGGTAGACACTCTGCCAGAGGTCTTTACTTGGGAGATATTTGACTCCAGGGGACAGCTCGGTCATGTACAGTAGGTTTGTTGCCCCTGGGCAACACGCCTCATGACAGCACGTTAACGCTCATGAAAGGGTTTTGCAGTTAACCGCCTGAAAGCAACGGTGAGAGAAGCAAACACATACATAACCCTTGCATTTTAATAAGTCAGTTCCCATGACAGCTGGCTGTATGATCACCAGAGTTGCCCCATAGCCAGCTAAGTGCAATGGTGACAAAGCCTAATATGCAACTAACCTATGCAATTACTAACTCAAAGGTCACACAGATGCATGACACTCCTTAAAATTTATGTCGGAATCAGGTCAAGTAAATCGGATAGATGACGCAATATGGGGTCCCCAGGAAATTACTAAAACGCGCTCCAAACGTTAGTGGCCATATTTAATAGGATGGCCCTATTTGAACCCCGATAACTTTGGAAGGCAGGATCCTAGAGATTCGTCGATGGTCTCGTTGGAATCGGGGTGCGGAAATCTATGGGGGCCTTGGTAGACACTCTGCCAGAGGTCTTTACTTGGGAGATATTTGACTCCAGGGGACAGCTCGGTCATGTACAGTAGGTTTGTTGCCCCTGGGCAACACGCCTCATGACAGCACGTTAACGCTCATGAAAGGGTTTTGCAGTTAACCGCCTGAAAGCAACGGTGAGAGAAGCAAACACATACATAACCCTTGCATTTTAATAAGTCAGTTCTCATGACAGCTGGCTGTATGATCACCAGAGTTGCCCCATAGCCAGCTAAGTGCAATGGTGACAAAGCCTAATATGCAACTAACCTATGCAATTACTAACTCAAAGGTCACACAGATGCATGACACTCCTTAAAATTTATGTCGGAATCAGGTAGAGTAAATCGGATAGATGACGCAATATGGGGTCCCCAGGAAATGACTAAAACGCGCTCCAAACGTTAGTGGCCATATTTAATAGGATGGCCCTATTTGAACCCCGATAACTTTGGAAGGCAGGATCCTAGAGATTCGTCGATGGTCTCGTTGGAATCGGGGTGCGGAAATCTATGGGGGCCTTGGTAGACACTCTGCCAGAGGTCTTTACTTGGGAGATATTTGACTCCAGGGGACAGCTCGGTCATGTACAGTAGGTTTATTGCCCCTGGGCAACACGCCTCATGACAGCACGTTAACGCTCATGAAAGGGTTTTGCAGTTAACCGCCTGAAAGCAACGGTGAGAGAAGCAAACAGATTCATAACCCTTGCATTTTAATAAGTCAGTTCTCATGACAGCTGGCTGTATGATCACCAGAGTTGCCCCATAGCCAGCTAAGAGCAATGGTGACAAAGCCTAATATGCAACTAACCTATGCAATTACTAACTCAAAGGTCACACAGATGCATGACACTCCTTAAAATTTAAGTCGGAATCAGGTCAAGTAAATCGGATAGATGACGCAATATGGGGTCCCCAGGAAATGACTAAAACGCGTTCCAAACGTTAGTGGCCATATTTAAAAGGATGGCCCTATTTGAACCCCGATAACTTTGGAAGGCAGGATCCTAGAGATTCGCCGATGGTCTCGTTGGAATCGAGGTGCGGAAATCTATGGGGGCCTTGGTGGACACTCTGCCAGAGGTCTTTACTTGGGAGATATTTGACTCCAGGGGACAGCTCGGTCATGTACAGTAGGTTTGTTGCCCCTGGGCAACACGCCTCATGACAGCACGTTAACGCTTATGAAAGGGTTTTGCAGTTAACCGCCTGAAAGCAACGGTGAGAGAAGCAAACACGTACATAACCCTTGCATTTTAATAAGTCAGTTCTCATGACAGCTGGCTGTATGATCACCAGAGTTGCCCCATAGCCAGCTAAGAGCAATGGTGACAAAGCCTAATATGCAACTAACCTATGCAATTACTAACTCAAAGGTCACACAGATGCATGACACTCCTTAAAATTTAAGTCGGAATCAGGTCAAGTAAATCGGATAGATGACGCAATATGGGGTCCCCAGGAAATGACTAAAACGCGCTCCAAACGTTAGTGGCCATATTTAAAAGGATGGCCCTATTTGAACCCCGATAACTTTGGAAGGCAGGATCCTAGAGATTCGTCGATGGTCTCGTTGGAATCGGGGTGCGGAAATCTATGGGGGCCTTGGTAGACACTCTGCCAGAGGTCTTTACTTGGGAGATATTTGACTCCAGGGGACAGCTCGGTCATGTACAGTAGGTTTGTTGCCCCTGGGCAACACACCTCATGACAGCATGTTAACGCTCATGAAAGGGTTTTGCAGTTAACCGCCTGAAAGCAACGGTGAGAGAAGCAAACACGTACATAACCCTTGCATTTTAATAAGTCAGTTCTCATGACAGCTGGCTGTATGATCACCAGAGTTGCCCCATAGCCAGCTAAGAGCAATGTTGACAAAGCCTAATATGCAACTAACCTATGCAATTACTAACTCAAAGGTCACACAGATGCATGACACTCCTTAAAATTTATGTCGGAATCAGGTCAAGTAAATCGGATAGATGACGCAATATGGGGTCCCCAGGAAATGACTAAAACGCGCTCCAAACGTTAGTGGCCATATTTAAAAGGATTGCCCTATTTGAACCCCGATAACTTTGGAAGACAGGATCCTAGAGATTCGTCGATGGTCTCGTTGGAATCGGGGTGCGGAAATCTATGGGGGCCTTGGTAGACACTCTGCTAGAGGTCTTTTCTTGGGAGATATTTGACTCCAGGGGACAGCTCGGTCATGTACAGTAGGTTTGTTGCCCCTGGGCAACACGCCTCATGACAGCACGTTAACGCTTATGAAAGGGTTTTGCAGTTAACCGCCTGAAAGCAACGGTGAGAGAAGCAAACACGTACATAACCCTTGCATTTTAATAAGTCAGTTCTCATGACAGCTGGCTGTATGATCACCAGAGTTGCCCCATAGCCAGCTAAGAGCAATGGTGACAAAGCCTAATATGCAACTAACCTATGCAATTACTAACTCAAAGGTCACACAGATGCAAGACACTCCTTAAAATTTAAGTCGGAATCAGGTCAAGTAAATCGGATAGATGACGCAATATGGGGTCCCCAGGAAATGACTAAAACGCGCTCCAAACGTTAGTGGCCATATTTAAAAGGATGGCCCTATTTGAACCCCGATAACTTTGAAAGGCAGGATCCTAGAGATTCGTCGATGGTCTCGTTGGAATCGGGGTGCGGAAATCTATGGGGGCCTTGGTAGACACTCTGCCAGAGGTCTTTACTTGGGAGATATTTGACTCCAGGGGACAGCTCGGTCATGTACAGTAGGTTTGTTGCCCCTGGGCAACACACCTCATGACAGCACGTTAACGCTCATGAAAGGGTTTTGCAGTTAACCGCCTGAAAGCAACGGTGAGAGAAGCAAACACATACATAACCCTTGCATTTTAATAAGTCAGTTCTCATGACAGCTGGCTGTATGATCACCAGAGTTGCCCCATAGCCAGCTAAGAGCAATGGTGACAAAGCCTAATATGCAACTAACCTATGCAATTACTAACTCAAAGGTCACACAGATGCATGACACTCCTTAAAATTTAAGTCGGAATCAGGTCAAGTAAATCGGATAGATGACGCAATATGGGGTCCCCAGGAAATGACTAAAACGCGCTCCAAACGTTAGTGGCCATATTTAAAAGGATGGCCCTATTTGAACCCCGATAACTTTGGAAGGCAGGATCCTAGAGATTCGTCGATGGTCTCGTTGGAATCGGGGTGCGGAAATCTATGGGGGCCTTGGTAGACACTCTGCCAGAGGTCTTTACTTGGGAGATATTTGACTCCAGGGGACAGCTCGGTCATGTACAGTAGGTTTGTTGCCCCTGGGCAACACACCTCATGACAGCACGTTAACGCTCATGAAAGGGTTTTGCAGTTAACCGCCTGAAAGCAACGGTGAGAGAAGCAAACACGTACATAACCCTTGCATTTTAATAAGTCAGTTCTCATGACAGCTGGCTGTATGATCACCAGAGTTGCCCCATAGCCAGCTAAGAGCAATGTTGACAAAGCCTAATATGCAACTAACCTATGCAATTACTAACTCAAAGGTCACACAGATGCATGACACTCCTTAAAATTTAAGTCGGAATCAGGTCAAGTAAATCGGATAGATGACGCAATATGGGGTCCCCAGGAAATGACTAAAACGCGCTCCAAACGTTAGTGGCCATATTTAAAAGGATTGCCCTATTTGAACCCCGATAACTTTGGAAGACAGGATCCTAGAGATTCGTCGATGGTCTCGTTGGAATCGGGGTGCGGAAATCTATGGGGGCCTTGGTAGACACTCTGCTAGAGGTCTTTTCTTGGGAGATATTTGACTCCAGGGGACAGCTCTGTCATGTACAGTAGGTTTGTTGCCCCTGGGCAACACGCCTCATGACAGCACGTTAACGCTTATGAAAGGGTTTTGCAGTTAACCGCCTGAAAGCAACGGTGAGAGAAGCAAACACGTACATAACCCTTGCATTTTAATAAGTCAGTTCTCATGACAGCTGGTTGTATGATCACCAGAGTTGCCCCATAGCCAGCTAAGAGCAATGGTGACAAAGCCTAATATGCAACTAACCTATGCAATTACTAACTCAAAGGTCACACAGATGCAAGACACTCCTTAAAATTTAAGTCGGAATCAGGTCAAGTAAATCGGATAGATGACGCAATATGGGGTCCCCAGGAAATGACTAAAACGCGCTCCAAACGTTAGTGGCCATATTTAAAAGGATGGCCCTATTTGAACCCCGATAACTTTGGAAGGCAGGATCCTAGAGATTCGTCGATGGTCTCGTTGGAATCGGGGTGCGGAAATCTATGGGGGCCTTGGTAGACACTCTGCCAGAGGTCTTTACTTGGGAGATATTTGACTCCAGGGGACAGCTCGGTCATGTACAGTAGGTTTGTTGCCCCTGGGCAACACACCTCATGACAGCACGTTAACGCTCATGAAAGGGTTTTGCAGTTAACCGCCTGAAAGCAACGGTGAGAGAAGCAAACACATACATAACCCTTGCATTTTAATAAGTCAGTTCTCATGACAGCTGGCTGTATGATCACCAGAGTTGCCCCATAGCCAGCTAAGAGCAATGGTGACAAAGCCTAATATGCAACTAACCTATGCAATTACTAACTCAAAGGTCACACAGATGCATGACACTCCTTAAAATTTAAGTCGGAATCAGGTCAAGTAAATCGGATAGATGACGCAATATGGGGTCCCCAGGAAATGACTAAATCGCGCTCCAAACGTTAGTGGCCATATTTAATAGGATGGCCCTATTTGAACCCCGATAACTTTGGAAGGCAGGATCCTAGAGATACGTCGATGGTCTCGTTGGAATCGGGGTGCGGAAATCTATGGGGGCCTTGGTAGACACTCTGCCAGAGGTCTTTACTTGGGAGATATTTGACTCCAGGGGACAGCTCGGTCATGTACAGTAGGTTTGTTGCCCCTGGGCAACACGCCTCATGACAGCACGTTAACGCTTATGAAAGGGTTTTGCAGTTAACCGCCTGAAAGCAACGGTGAGAGAAGCAAACACGTACATAACCCTTGCATTTTATTAAGTCATTTCTCATGACAGCTGGCTGTATGATCACCAGAGTTGCCCCATAGCCAGCTAAGAGCAATGGTGACAAAGCCTAATATGCAACTAACCTATGCAATTACTAACTCAAAGGTCACACAGATGCAAGACACTCCTTCAAATTTAAGTCGGAATCAGGTCAAGTAAATCGGATAGATGACGCAATATGGGGTCCCCAGGAAATGACTAAAACGCGCTCCAAACGTTAGTGGCCATATTTAAAAGGATGGCCCTATTTGAACCCCGATAACTTTGGAAGGCAGGATCCTAGAGATTCGTCGATGGTCTCGTTGGAATCGGGGTGCGGAAATCTATGGGGGCCTTGGTAGACACTCTGCCAGAGGTCTTTACTTGGGAGATATTTGACTCCAGGGGACAGCTCGGTCATGTACAGTAGGTTTGTTGCCCCTGGGCAACACGCCTCATGACAGCACGTTAACGCTCATGAAAGGGTTTTGCAGTTAACCGCCTGAAAGGAACGGTGAGAGAAGCAAACACGTACATAACCCTTGCATTTTAATAAGTCAGTTCTCATGACAGCTGGCTGTATGATCACCAGAGTTGCCCCATAGCCAGCTAAGAGCAATGGTGACAAAGCCTAATATGCAACTAACCTATGCAATTACTAACTCAAAGGTCACACAGATGCATGACACTCCTTAAAATTTAAGTCGGAATCAGGTCAAGTAAATCGGATAGATGACGCAATATGGGGTCCCCAGGAAATGACTAAAACGCGCTCCAAACGTTATTGGCCATATTTAAAAGGATGGCCCTATTTGAACCCCGATAACTTTGGAAGGCAGGATCCTAGAGATTCGGCGATTGTCTCGTTGGAATCGGGGTGCGGAAATCTATGGGGGCCTTGGTAGACACTCTGCCAGAGGTCTTTACTTGGGAGATATTTAACTCCAGGGGACAGCTCGGTCATGTACAGTAGGTTTGTTGCCCCTGGGCAACACACCTCATGACAGCACGTTAACGCTCATGAAAGGGTTTTGCAGTTAACCGCCTGAAAGCAACGGTGAGAGAAGCAAACACATACATAACCCTTGCATTTTAATAAGTCAGTTCTCATGACAGCTGGCTGTATGATCACCAGAGTTGCCCCATAGCCAGCTAAGAGCAATGGTGACAAAGCCTAATATGCAACTAACCTATGCAATTACTAACTCAAAGGTCACACAGATGCATGACACTCCTTAAAATTTAAGTCGGAATCAGGTCAAGTAAATCGGATAGATGACGCAATATGGGGTCCCCAGGAAATTACTAAAACGCGCTCCAAACGTTAGTGGCCATATTTAATAGGATGGCCCTATTTGAACCCCGATAACTTTGGAAGGCAGGATCCTAGAGATTCATCGATGGTCTCGTTGGAATCGGGGTGCGGAAATCTATGGGGGCCTTGGTAGACACTCTGCCAGAGGTCTTTACTTGGGAGATATTTGACTCCAGGGGACAGCTCGGTCATGTACAGTAGGTTTGTTGCCCCTGGGCAACACGCCTCATGACAGCACGTTAACGCTCATGAAAGGGTTTTGCAGTTAACCGCCTGAAAGCAACGGTGAGAGAAGCAAACACATACATAACCCTTGCATTTTAATAAGTCAGTTCTCATGACAGCTGGCTGTATGATCACCAGAGTTGCCCCATAGCCAGCTAAGTGCAATGGTGACAAAGCCTAATATGCAACTAACCTATGCAATTACTAACTCAAAGGTCACACAGATGCATGACACTTTTTAAAATTTAAGTCGGAATCAGGTCAAGTAAATCGGATAGATGACGCAATATGGGGTCCCCAGGAAATGACTAAAACGTGCTCCAAATGTTAGTGGCCATATTTAATAGGATGGCCCTATTTGAACCCCGATAACTTTGGAAGGCAGGATCCTAGAGATTTGTCGATGGTCTCGTTGGAATCGGGGTGCGGAAATCTATGGGGGTCTTGGTAGACACTCTGCCAGAGGTCTTTACTTGGGAGATATTTGACTCCAGCGGACAGCTCGGTCATGTACAGTAGGTTTGTTGCCCCTGGGCAACACACCTCATGACAGCACGTTCACGCTCATGAAAGGGTTTTGCAGTTAACCGCCTGAAAGCAACGGTGGGAGAAGCAAACAGATACATAACCCTTGCATTTTAATAAGTCAGTTCTCTTGACAGCTGGCTGTATGATCACCAGAGTTGCCCCATAGCCAGCTAAGAGCAATGGTGACAAAGCCTAATATGCAACTAACCTGTGCAATTACTAACTCAAAGGTCACACAGATGCATGACACTCCTTAAAATTTAAGTCGGAATCAGGTCAAATAAATCGGATAGATGACGCAATATGGGGTCCCCAGGAAATGACTAAAACGTGCTCCAAACATTAGTGGCCATATTTAAAAGGATGGCCCTATTTGAACCCCGATATCTTTGGAAGGCAGGATCCTAGAGATTCGTCGATGGTCTCGTTGGAATCGGGGTGCGGAAATCTATGGGGGCCTTGGTGGACACTCTGCCAGAGGTCTTTACTTGGGAGATATTTGACTCCAGGGGACAGCTCGGTCATGTACAGTAGGTTTGTTGCCCCTGGGCAACACGACTCATGACAGCACGTTAACGCTCATGAAAGGGTTTTGCAGTTAACCGCCTGAAAGCAACGGTGAGAGAAGCAAACACATACATAACCCTTGCATTTTAATAAGTCAGTTCTCATGACAGCTGGCTGTATGATCACCAGAGTTGCCCCATAGCCAGCTAAGTGCAATGGTGACAAAGCCTAATATGCAACTAACCTATGCAATTACTAACTTAAAGGTCACACAGATGCATGACACTCCTTAAAATTTATGTCGGAATCAGGTCAAGTAAATCGGATAGATGACGCAATATGGGGTCCCCAGGAAATGACTAAAACGCGCTCCAAACGTTAGTGGCCATATTTAATAGGATGGCCCTATTTGAACCCCGATAACTTTGGAAGGCAGGATCCTAGAGATTCGTCGATGGTCTCGTTGGAATCGGGGTGCGGAAATCTATGGGGGCTTTGGTAGACACTCTGCCAGAGGTCTTTACTTGGGAGATATTTGACTCCAGGGGACAGCTCGGTCATGTACAGTAGGTTTGTTGCCCCTGGGCAACACGACTCATGACAGCACGTTAACGCTCATGAAAGGGTTTTGCAGTTAACCGCCTGAAAGCAACGGTGAGAGAAGCAAACAGATACATAACCCTTGCATTTTAATAAGTCAGTTCTCTTGACAGCTGGCTGTATGATCACCAGAGTTGCCCCATAGCCAGCTAAGAGCAATGGTGACAAAGCCTAATATGCAACTAACCTATGCAATTACTAACTCAAAGGTCACACAGATGCATGACACTCCTTAAAATTTAAGTCGGAATCAGGTCAAGTAAATCGGATAGATGACGCAATATGGGGTCCCCAGGAAATGACTAAAACGTGCTCCAAACATTAGTGGCCATATTTAAAAGGATGGCCCTATTTGAACCCCGATATCTTTGGAAGGCAGGATCCTAGAGATTCGTCGATGGTCTCGTTGGAATCGGGGTGCGGAAATCTATGGGGGCCTTGGTGGACACTCTGCCAGAGGTCTTTACTTGGGAGATATTTGACTCCAGGGGACAGCTTGGTCATGTACAGTAGGTTTGTTGCCCCTGGGCAACACGCCTCATGACAGCACGTTAACGCTCATGAAAGGGTTTTGCAGTTAACCGCCTGAAAGCAACGGTGAGAGAAGCAAACACATACATAACCCTTGCATTTTAATAAGTCAGTTCTCATGACAGCTGGCTGTATGATCACCAGAGTTGCCCCATAGCCAGCTAAGTGCAATGGTGACAAAGCCTAATATGCAACTAACCTATGCAATTACTAACTCAAAGGTCACACAGATGCATGACACTCCTTAAAATTTAAGTCGGAATCAGGTCAAGTAAATCGGATAGATGACGCAATATGGGGTCCCCAGGAAATGATTAAAACGCGTTCCAAACGTTAGTGGCCATATTTATAAGGATTGCCCTATTTGAACCCCGATAACTTTGGAAGCCAGGATCCTAGAGATTCGTCGATGGTCTCGTTGGAATCGAGGTGCGGAAATCTATGGGGGCCTTGGTGGACACTCTGCCAGAGGTCTTTACTTGGGAGATATTTGACTCCAGGGGACAGCTTGGTCATGTACAGTAGGTTTGTTGCCCCTGGGCAACACGCCTCATGACAGCACGTTAACGCTCATGAAAGGGTTTTGCAGTTAACCGCCTGAAAGCAACGGTGAGAGAAGCAAACACATACATAACCCTTGCATTTTAATAAGTCAGTTCTCATGACAGCTGGCTGTATGATCACCAGAGTTGCCCCATAGCCAGCTAAGTGCAATGGTGACAAAGCCTAATATGCAACTAACCTATGCAATTACTAACTCAAAGGTCACACAGATGCATGACACTCCTTAAAATTTAAGTCGGAATCAGGTCAAGTAAATCGGATAGATGACGCAATATGGGGTCCCCAGGAAATGACTAAAACGTGCTCCAAATGTTAGTGGCCATATTTAATAGGATGGCCCTATTTGAACCCCGATAACTTTGGAAGGCAGGATCCTAGAGATTTGTCGATGGTCTCGTTGGAATCGGGGTGCGGAAATCTATGGGGGTCTTGGTAGACACTCTGCCAGAGGTCTTTACTTGGGAGATATTTGACTCCAGGGGACAGCTCGGTCATGTACAGTAGGTTTGTTGCCCCTGGGCAACACACCTCATGACAGCACGTTAACGCTCATGAAAGGGTTTTGCAGTTAACCGCCTGAAAGCAACGGTGGGAGAAGCAAACAGATACATAACCCTTGCATTTTAATAAGTCAGTTCTCTTGACAGCTGGCTGTATGATCACCAGAGTTGCCCCATAGCCAGCTAAGAGCAATGGTGACAAAGCCTAATATGCAACTAACCTGTGCAATTACTAACTCAAAGGTCACACAGATGCATGACACTCCTTAAAATTTAAGTCGGAATCAGGTCAAATAAATCGGATAGATGACGCAATATGGGGTCCCCAGGAAATGACTAAAACGTGCTCCAAACATTAGTGGCCATATTTAAAAGGATGGCCCTATTTGAACCCCGATATCTTTGGAAGGCAGGATCCTAGAGATTCGTCGATGGTCTCGTTGGAATCGGGGTGCGGAAATCTATGGGGGCCTTGGTGGACACTCTGCCAGAGGTCTTTACTTGGGAGATATTTGACTCCAGGGGACAGCTCGGTCATGTACAGTAGGTTTGTTGCCCCTGGGCAACACGACTCATGACAGCACGTTAACGCTCATGAAAGGGTTTTGCAGTTAACCGCCTGAAAGCAACGGTGAGAGAAGCAAACACATACATAACCCTTGCATTTTAATAAGTCAGTTCTCATGACAGCTGGCTGTATGATCACCAGAGTTGCCCCATAGCCAGCTAAGTGCAATGGTGACAAAGCCTAATATGCAACTAACCTATGCAATTACTAACTTAAAGGTCACACAGATGCATGACACTCCTTAAAATTTATGTCGGAATCAGGTCAAGTAAATCGGATAGATGACGCAATATGGGGTCCCCAGGAAATGACTAAAACGCGCTCCAAACGTTAGTGGCCATATTTAATAGGATGGCCCTATTTGAACCCCGATAACTTTGGAAGGCAGGATCCTAGAGATTCGTCGATGGTCTCGTTGGAATCGGGGTGCGGAAATCTATGGGGGCTTTGGTAGACACTCTGCCAGAGGTCTTTACTTGGGAGATATTTGACTCCAGGGGACAGCTCGGTCATGTACAGTAGGTTTGTTGCCCCTGGGCAACACGACTCATGACAGCACGTTAACGCTCATGAAAGGGTTTTGCAGTTAACCGCCTGAAAGCAACGGTGAGAGAAGCAAACAGATACATAACCCTTGCATTTTAATAAGTCAGTTCTCTTGACAGCTGGCTGTATGATCACCAGAGTTGCCCCATAGCCAGCTAAGAGCAATGGTGACAAAGCCTAATATGCAACTAACCTATGCAATTACTAACTCAAAGGTCACACAGATGCATGACACTCCTTAAAATTTAAGTCGGAATCAGGTCAAGTAAATCGGATAGATGACGCAATATGGGGTCCCCAGGAAATGACTAAAACGTGCTCCAAACATTAGTGGCCATATTTAAAAGGATGGCCCTATTTGAACCCCGATATCTTTGGAAGGCAGGATCCTAGAGATTCGTCGATGGTCTCGTTGGAATCGGGGTGCGGAAATCTATGGGGGCCTTGGTGGACACTCTGCCAGAGGTCTTTACTTGGGAGATATTTGACTCCAGGGGACAGCTTGGTCATGTACAGTAGGTTTGTTGCCCCTGGGCAACACGCCTCATGACAGCACGTTAACGCTCATGAAAGGGTTTTGCAGTTAACCGCCTGAAAGCAACGGTGAGAGAAGCAAACACATACATAACCCTTGCATTTTAATAAGTCAGTTCTCATGACAGCTGGCTGTATGATCACCAGAGTTGCCCCATAGCCAGCTAAGTGCAATGGTGACAAAGCCTAATATGCAACTAACCTATGCAATTACTAACTCAAAGGTCACACAGATGCATGACACTCCTTAAAATTTAAGTCGGAATCAGGTCAAGTAAATCGGATAGATGACGCAATATGGGGTCCCCAGGAAATGATTAAAACGCGTTCCAAACGTTAGTGGCCATATTTATAAGGATTGCCCTATTTGAACCCCGATAACTTTGGAAGCCAGGATCCTAGAGATTCGTCGATGGTCTCGTTGGAATCGAGGTGCGGAAATCTATGGGGGCCTTGGTGGACACTCTGCCAGAGGTCTTTACTTGGGAGATATTTGACTCCAGGGGACAGCTTGGTCATGTACAGTAGGTTTGTTGCCCCTGGGCAACACGCCTCATGACAGCACGTTAACGCTCATGAAAGGGTTTTGCAGTTAACCGCCTGAAAGCAACGGTGAGAGAAGCAAACACATACATAACCCTTGCATTTTAATAAGTCAGTTCTCATGACAGCTGGCTGTATGATCACCAGAGTTGCCCCATAGCCAGCTAAGTGCAATGGTGAGAAAGCCTAATATGCAACTAACCTATGCAATTACTAACTCAAAGGTCACACAGATGCATGACACTCCTTAAAATTTAAGTCGGAATCAGGTCAAGTAAATCGGATAGATGACGCAATATGGGGTCCCCAGGAAATGACTAAAACGTGCTCCAAATGTTAGTGGCCATATTTAATAGGATGGCCCTATTTGAACCCCGATAACTTTGGAAGGCAGGATCCTAGAGATTTGTCGATGGTCTCGTTGGAATCGGGGTGCGGAAATCTATGGGGGTCTTGGTAGACACTCTGCCAGAGGTCTTTACTTGGGAGATATTTGACTCCAGGGGACAGCTCGGTCATGTACAGTAGGTTTGTTGCCCCTGGGCAACACACCTCATGACAGCACGTTAACGCTCATGAACGGGTTTTGCAGTTAACCGCCTGAAAGCAACGGTGGGAGAAGCAAACAGATACATAACCCTTGCATTTTAATAAGTCAGTTCTCTTGACAGCTGGCTGTATGATCACCAGAGTTGCCCCATAGCCAGCTAAGAGCAATGGTGACAAAGCCTAATATGCAACTAACCTGTGCAATTACTAACTCAAAGGTCACACAGATGCATGACACTCCTTAAAATTTAAGTCGGAATCAGGTCAAGTAAATCGGATAGATGACGCAATATGGGGTCCCCAGGAAATGACTAAAACGTGCTCCAAACATTAGTGGCCATATTTAAAAGGATGGCCCTATTTGAACCCCGATATCTTTGGAAGGCAGGATCCTAGAGATTCGTCGATGATCTCGTTGGAATCGGGGTGCGGAAATCTATGGGGGCCTTGGTGGACACTCTGCCAGAGGTCTTTACTTGGGAGATATTTGACTCCAGGGGACAGCTCGGTCATGTACAGTAGGTTTGTTGCCCCTGGGCAACACGACTCATGACAGCACGTTAACGCTCATGAAAGGGTTTTGCAGTTAACCGCCTGAAAGCAACGGTGAGAGAAGCAAACACATACATAACCCTTGCATTTTAATAAGTCAGTTCTCATGACAGCTGGCTGTATGATCACCAGAGTTGCCCCATAGCCAGCTAAGTGCAATGGTGACAAAGCCTAATATGCAACTAACCTATGCAATTACTAACTTAAAGGTCACACAGATGCATGACACTCCTTAAAATTTATGTCGGAATCAGGTCAAGTAAATCGGATAGATGACGCAATATGGGGTCCCCAGGAAATGACTAAAACGCGCTCCAAACGTTAGTGGCCATATTTAATAGGATGGCCCTATTTGAACCCCGATAACTTTGGAAGGCAGGATCCTAGAGATTCGTCGATGGTCTCGTTGGAATCGGGGTGCGGAAATCTATGGGGGCCTTGGTAGACACTCTGCCAGAGGTCTTTACTTGGGAGATATTTGACTCCAGGGGACAGCTCGGTCATTTACAGTAGGTTTGTTGCCCCTGGGCAACACACCTCATGACAGCACGTTAACGCTCATGAAAGGGTTTTGCAGTTAACCGCCTGAAAGCAACGGTGAGAGAAGCAAACACATACATAACCCTTGCATTTTAATAAGTCAGTTCTCATGACAGCTGGCTGTATGATCACCAGAGTTGCCCCATAGCCAGCTAAGAGCAATGGTGACAAAGCCTAATATGCAACTAACCTATGCAATTACTAACTCAAAGGTCACACAGATGCATGACACTCCTTAAAATTTAAGTCGGAATCAGGTCAAGTAAATCGGATAGATGACGCAATATGGGGTCCCCAGGAAATGACTAAAACGTGCTCCAAACATTAGTGGCCATATTTAAAAGGATGGCCCTATTTGAACCCCGATATCTTTGGAAGGCAGGATCCTAGAGATTCGTCGATGGTCTCGTTGGAATCGGGGTGCGGAAATCTATGGGGGCCTTGGTGGACACTCTGCCAGAGGTCTTTACTTGGGAAATATTTGACTCCAGGGGACAGCTCGGTGATGTACAATAGGTTTGTTGCCCCTGGGCAACACACCTCATGACAGCACGTTAACGCTCATGAAAGGGTTTTGCAGTTAACCGTCTGAAAGCAACGGTGAGAGAAGCAAACACATACATAACCCTTGCATTTTAATAAGTCAGTTCTCATGACAGCTGGCTGTATGATCACCAGAGTTGCCCCATAGCCAGCTAAGAGCAATGGTGACAAAGCCTAATATGCAACTAACCTATGCAATTACTAACTCAAAGGTCACACAGATGCATGACACTCCTTAAAATTTAAGTCGGAATCAGGTCAAGTAAATCGGATAGATGACGCAATATGGGGTCCCCAGGAAATGACTAAAACGCGCTCCAAACGTTAGTGGCCATATTTAATAGGATGGCCCTATTTCAACCCCGATAACTTTGGAAGGCAGGATCCTAGAGATTCGTTGATGGTCTCGTTGGAATCGGGGTGCGGAAATCTATGGGGGCCTTGGTAGACACTCTGCCAGAGGTCTTTACTTGGGAGATATTTGACTCCAGGGGACAGCTCGGTCATGTACAGTAGGTTTGTTGCCCCTGGGCAACACGCCTCATGACAGCACGTTAACGCTCATGAAAGGGTTTTGCAGTTAACCGCCTGAAAGCAACGGTGAGAGAAGCAAACACATACATAACCCTTGCATTTTAATAAGTCAGTTCTCATGACAGTTGGCTGTATGATCACCAGAGTTGCCCCATAGCCAGCTAAGTGCAATGGTGACTGTGACGGGGTGTACATCAGAGCAAAGAGAGACAACAGGCCGAGGATGATCCAACAGGTTTACTAACAGGAATACAGGAACAGCACACGACAAGTCCAAATAAAACAGATTCGGGGGCACCTCCCGATAATCCAAAGTGCCAGATCACAACGTAATAGTCCTTTTCAGAGTCCCAGAAATCCCACACAATCCACTGGACGGCGAGGTCTGTCCGCAGATTCAGATCTCGCTCCCTTCCTCTTCAAAAACTCAACTCCCAACTGCATTTAGAAACAGGAGTGAATTGTTTGAGCTCGTGGGCCCGCCCCTCAAGGGTAGGGGTCTATGCAATGGTTGGGCCCACTAGAAGATTCTAGAAGGTTGGCTCCGAGATGTCTACAGGTTTGTGTAGTTGGCGTTATCCACTGCTTACGAAACAATGAGAAGTTCCCCTGGCTGTGTGGACAAGAGATAATTGCATTATGGGCCCAGAGACACAGGAGATGGGGGGAAGGTATGGTTACTTACATCCCAAGACATTTCAAAGTGTTCAGTAAGTACAACCAAAGGAAAGTGACATCACATCCTGACATAGTATTACAGCAAATACAGTGAGAAGGTAAAATACATCATGACAATTCCTTCCCCTCCCAACTTGTGTACGTACTAGGGACCTCTACAGGTCGCTGGTTAAGTACACGCAGGCATGGCTGACAGGACTCAAGGCTCCTCTTGCCTGGACAGTCCATCTGCATTTTGGTGTTGGCTGCCCCTTCTATATTGTATGGTAAAGTTATAGGGCTGCAGAGCCAGGCTCCATCGCAGTAAGCGTCCATTGTCCCCAGAGACTCTGTTCAGCCAGGTGAGGGGATTGTGATCAGTAACCACAGTGAATTCCCGTCCATACAGATACGGCCGTAGTTTCTTAAGGGCCCACACTACAGCCAGACATTCCTTCTCAACAGTTGCATAGGCCACTTCTCGGTCCAGCAGTTTCCGGCTGAGATAGGCGATGGGGTGCTCGTCCCCAGCTGCATTCACCTGGCTGAGGACAGCTCCCAGTCCATAAGCAGAGGCATCCGTTTGCACAATGAATCTCCTCTTGTAGTCTGGAGCAGCCAGGACAGGATCGCAGATCAAAGCATCCTTCAGCCGGTTAAAAGCCTCATCACAGGCTGGAGTCCAGATCACCAGCCGGGGCATTGTTTTCTTGGTCAGGTCGGTAAGAGGCTTGGCCACAGTACTGAAATGAGAAACAAATTTTCGGTAATAACTGGCAGTGCCCAGAAAAGCCATAACTTGTTTCTTAGTTTGGGGTACAGGCCAGTCTCTAATAGCCTGGATTTTGGCAGGCTCAGGTCGGAGCTTCCCTCCTCCCACTCTATGTCCTAGGTACTGGACTTCCCCCATCCCCAATTGGCATTTATCGGGTCGAATAGTTAGGCCGGCTGCAAGAATCAGGTCCAAAATAATGGCTACTTGATTCAGATGTTCCTCCCATGTGTGGCTGAAGACGGCGATATCATCCAAGTAGGCACAAGCAAAGTCATCACATCCCCGGAGGATCTGATCCACCATTCTCTGGAAGGTGGCCGGGGCATTTTTCATTCCAAAAGGCATGCTTAGAAATTCATACAGACCAAAGGGGGTTATAAAAGCGGACCGTTCTCTCCCTTCGTCCGTTAGAGGGATCTGCCAGTATCCCTTACTGAGATCCAAGGTAGTGACATATCGGGACCCAGCCAGTCGGTCTAGAAGTTCGTCAATACGAGGCATTGGGTAAGGATCGCTGACGGTATGGTCGTTTAGTCGCCGATAGTCCACACAAAATCGAGTACTCCCATCCTTCTTGGGTACTAACACCACAGGGGAGGCCCAAGGGCTATGGGAGGCCTGGATTACCCCAAGCTGTAACATCTCCTCCAGTTCGTGCTGCATGGTGTTTCGAACTGATTCAGGTACCCGGTAAGGAGCCAGTTGTATGGGACGGATGCCCTGAGTGTCCACATGATGTTGGGTGACGGTGGTTCGACCTGGTTGGGATGAGAAAGCAGCCCGTCTCTGTTGAAGCACTTCCAGCATCTGGATTTTCTGTAAGGAGTCCAGGTAATCTCCCAGGGGAACCTGTTCCACAGTGGATGGGGCTCTCGCTGCTTCCACGAGATCAGGTAGAGAGTCCTCATCCTCTTGACCATCTTCTGAAGCCAACCGACAGCTTGCTATCATTGGAATGTTCCGGTCATGGTACTCCTTAATCATATTCACATGGACAGTCTTTTGCCTTAGCCCCTGATCATCTAAAGCAAGAAGGTAATTGGTATCATTCAGTTTTCTGAGAACCCGGAAGGGACCCTCCCATGTGGTCTGCAGTTTATTCTGCCGATGGGGAACAATCATTAAGACTTGTTGTCCTTCTACAAACTCCCGATAGCGAGCGTTACGGTCATACCATGTCTTCTGTCTGGTTTGAGCCATACGCAAATGACTCTGTGCAAAACTAGCAAGTTGGGCCAAGGTTTCTCGCAGCTTTAGGACATAAGGGACAACAGGGGTTCCTGTATCTTCAACTTGCCCCTCCCAGTATTCCTTGAGCAGGGTTAAGGGTCCTCGGACCTTTCTTCCATAGAGTAGTTCAAAGGGGGAGAACCCAGTGGACTCCTGGGGAACTTCCCGATAGGCAAACAAGAGATGGGGTAGGTACTTCTCCCAGTCTGAATCTCGGTCCGTGAAGGCCCTCAGCATATTCTTCAGAGTGCCGTTGAATCGTTCACAAAGTCCATTTGTTTGGGGATGATACGGGGTCGTTCGGATCGCTCGTACTCCACAGGTGCGCCACAGACACTGGACCAACTCTGACATAAACTGGGAGCCTTGGTCCGACAAGATCTCACTGGGGAATCCTACTCTGGTAAAAATAATAACCAAGGCCTCGGCCACCTTGGCTGCAGAGATACTTGACAAGGCCACGGCTTCTGGATATCGGGTGGCGTAGTCCACAACAGTGAGAATGTACTGCTTTCCAGATTTACTTGGTTTAGCCAGAGGTCCAATGATATCAACAGCTACTCTTTGAAAGGGTTCTTCTATTATAGGGAGCGGTTGCAGGGGTGCCTTTGGGTGATCTCTGGGTCGCCCTCTACGCTGACATATGTCACAAGTTCGGCAGAAATGCGCCACTGCTTGGGAAATCCCCGGCCAATAAAAAGTTTGAGTCAATCGTCTCTCGGTGCGGGTTTTGCCTTGATGGCCAGCCGTAGGAATGTCATGAGCCAGGTGTAATAGGGGAATTCTGTACTTCTGAGGAACAATCAGCTGTTTGCTATAAGTCCAGGGCTTATCTAGGGAGTCGGCATTGGCAACCCGATACAGAAGTCCATTTTCTCTGATAATTCTTTCTCCGTTTTCCCCTAGCTGCCCTATTTCAGCCCGAGTTCTAAAACTAGCAAGGGTGGGGTCAGTCTCTACTTCTTGTCTATGGGGAGATAAGGTATGCACACCAGTGACTATGGAAGGGGAATACATGGAATAGCAGAAACTGCTGTGTGAATACTGACATGAAAAATTCAATAGCTATTTGTAAGAATGAAATGTGAAAAATGGAACCTGCATTACTGCCATGAATATATGAATAAAGAGAAATTTAGCTACTGAATTGATCAATGCAGAAGAGCCCCAACAGCCGTAGGAATGTCATGAGCCAGGTGTAATAGGGGAATTCTGTACTTCTGAGGAACAATCAGCTGTTTGCTATAAGTCCAGGGCTTATCTAGGGAGTCGGCATTGGCAACCCGATACAGAAGTCCATTTTCTCTGATAATTCTTTCTCCGTTTTCCCCTAGCTGCCCTATTTCAGCCCGAGTTCTAAAACTAGCAAGGGTGGGGTCAGTCTCTACTTCTTGTCTAAACTGAACTTTATCCCAAGTAACATTCATATTATTCCCACAAGAAGAATCACTCACCGGCTGTAATGGCAGTTCTGGTGGCCTCAGTTCCATGGATGGGTTGTACACGTCCACATGGGCTGCTCTCTTGGATTGACTTCTGGTTACCGCACCGACAAAGTGGCAATGAAGATTCCCCACATCATTTCCTAGAAGAACGTCTGCAGGGAGACCGCTCATCACACCGACCACACATTGTTTTGCCCCAAAGCCATAATCCAGGGTCACACTCGCTCTTGGAATATATCTCTGGGTACCTCCTGCCAGTTCAATGGCAATTCCTGGTCCCTTTTGAATTGCTTGTGGTTGAATTACTCGGGGATCGGCTATGGTGAGGAAAGCCCCAGTGTCACGGAAGCCAACAACTTTTTGGCCATCCAGCACGACCTCCTGTAGATGTTTGTCCTGAAGATCAGAAGAACAGGTGGCTGGAGCTCGCACCCCATAGACTCCGGGTAGGGGAGCCAGGATATCTGAGTCACTTGGCAAGTCATCAGGCACAGAATCCAGCTCTTCTCCTGGTGAAGGTGTCTGTAGGTAATGAACAGGCAAAGGCGGTCTGTAGCTGTTCTGTCTACGAACACCTGGACATTGGAATTGCATGTGCCCAGGCTGCCCACATCCATAACATCTGCGCTCTGGGATTCTTCCTCCGCGTCGTATTCCCAAAGGTGGAGCATGAGTAATGCGAGGCACAGTCACACGAAGGTCCCCATGAGTTGACGGTCTAGGGTGATGGTGAACATTGGGGCCAGAAGGACCAGGGGCCACCAGCGTTGGGGGGTTGGTGTTTTTTTTCTCACGGGGTAGTAGTTTTTTCCACTGAGGCTTGATGGTGAGAGCCTCATCAGCTAGAGCTGCAGCTTCCTCCACAGTGGCTGGTCTCCTTTCACGCACCCATTCCCGGATCTCAGCGGGGCACTTGAAGTAAAACTGCTCTTTTAGGAGGACCTGGAGGACGGTCTCCAAGGTTAAGGCCTCCTCTGCCTCCAACCAACGATGCCACAGATGTTTGAGTTTGTGGGCATACATCTTGAAGGACACTTCCTCATCACATGCTAGAGTACGGAACTGAGTCCTGTAAGTGTCTGGCGTTACAGCATAATGTTCTAGAATAGTCTGTTTAATATCCGCATACTCACAGTTCCACCGAGGGTCCATAGCTCTATAGGCTGCAGCAGCTCCACCCTCTAAGAGCCCAACCAGATGCCGGACGCGCTCCCTTTCTGGGACTTCCATTAATCGACACTGATGCTCAAAGTCCTGGAAGAAGCCCTCAATGTCACCAGCAGCCTCATTAAACTGCTTGAAGTCTTTGCGGGACACTCTGGGAAGTTCCCTCATGATGGGTGCTGGGGTTACAGTCTGTCTGGAACCTCTCGCGGCTTCCACAGCGAGCTGCTTATCCAGCAATGCCATCTCCTCCATCCTGCGCTCCTTCTCTTCAGCTCCACGCATGGCCTCCCTCTTATCTTCTATGGTGGCCTCATCTCCAAGCAGTGCCATCTTTTCCTTGTACCACACAACCCATTGACTTTTTTGCGTATTCACCTCCGGCTCCCGTCTTTGCTCCCCTTGCTGTGGAAATTGTTCCTCGGTGCCATCTTGCAGGCAAGCGTGTTCCAATGCCTCAATTAGTTGCTCCTTAAGCTGGTGTCACACACAGCGACAACGACAACGACGTCGCTGCTACGTCACCATTTTCGGTGACGTTGCAGCGACGTCCCGTCGCTGTCGCTGTGTGTGACATCCAGCAACGACCTGGCCCCTGCTGTGAGGTCGCCGGTCGTTGCTGAATGTCCAGCTTCATTTTTTCGTCGTCACTCTCCCGCTGTGACACACACATCGCTGTGTGTGACAGCGAGAGAGCGACGAAATGAAGCGAGCAGGAGCCGGCACTGGCAGCTGCGGTAAGCTGTAACCAGCGTAAACATCGGGTAACCAAGTGAAGTCCTTTCCCTGGTTACCCGATGTTTACGCTGGTTACCAGCCTCCGCTCTTGCTGCCAGTGCCGGCTCCTGCACTGTGACATGTGGCTGCAGTATGCATCGGGTAATTAACCCGATGTATACTGCAGCAAAGAGAGCAAGGAGCCAGCGCTAAGCAGTGTGCGCGGCTCCCTGCTCTCTGCACTGTGACATGTAGCTGCAGCACACATCGGGTTAATTAACCCGATGTGTACTGTACCTAGGAGAGCAAGGAGCCAGCGCTAAGCGCGGCTCCCTGCTCTCTGAACATGTAACACAGCGACGTTATGATCGCTGCTTCTGCTGTGTTTGACAGCTAAGCAGCGATCATAACAGCGACTTACAAGGTCGCTGTTACGTCACCGAAAATGGTGACGTAACAGCGACGTCGTTGTCGCTGTCGTTTAGTGTGAACCCAGCTTTAGAGAGTCCTTTGTAGCCGACACCTAATTCACGGGCCTTTGTTTGTAGATTCGCCACAGTCCAGTTCCTGTATCCTGAGGTTCTGGTTTCAGACGTCGATTGGCTGTTGTCCTCCATTTCTTCTGCTCTGATCCCGCCGCTGCCACCAGTTTGTGACGGGGTGTACATCAGAGCAAAGAGAGACAACAGGCCGAGGATGATCCAACAGGTTTACTAACAGGAATACAGGAACAGCACACGACAAGTCCAAATAAAACAGATTCGGGGGCACCTCCCGATAATCCAAAGTGCCAGATCACAACGTAATAGTCCTTTTCAGAGTCCCAGAAATCCCACACAATCCACTGGACGGCGAGGTGTGTCCGCAGATTCAGATCTCGCTCCCTTCCTCTTCAAAAACTCAACTCCCAACTGCATTTAGAAACAGGAGTGAATTGTTTGAGCTCGTGGGCCCGCCCCTCAAGGGTAGGGGTCTATGCAATGGTTGGGCCCACTAGAAGATTCTAGAAGGTTGGCTCCGAGATGTCTACAGGTTTGTGTAGTTGGCGTTATCCACTGCTTACGAAACAATGAGAAGTTCCCCTGGCTGTGTGGACAAGAGATAATTGCATTATGGGCCCAGAGACACAGGAGATGGGGGGAAGGTATGGTTACTTACATCCCAAGACATTTCAAAGTGTTCAGTAAGTACAACCAAAGGAAAGTGACATCACATCCTGACATAGTATTACAGCAAATACAGTGAGAAGGTAAAATACATCATGACAGACGCAATATGGGGTCCCAAGGAAATGACTAAAACGCGCTCCAAACGTTAGTGGCCATATTTAAAAGGATGGCCCTATTTGAACCCCGATAACTTTGGAAGACAGGATCCTAGAGATTCGTCGATGGTCTCGTTGGAATCGGGGTGCGGAAATCTATGGGGGCCTTGGTAGACACTCTGCCAGAGGTCTTTACTTGGGAGATATTTGACTCCAGGGGACAGCTCGGTCATGTACAGTAGGTTTGTTGCCCCTGGGCAACACGCCTCATGACAGCACGTTAACGCTCATGAAAGGGTTTTGCAGTTAACCGCCTAAAAGCAACGGTGAGAAAAGCAAACACGTTCATAACCCTTGCATTTTAATAAGTCAGTTCTCATGACAGCTGTCTGTATGATCACCAGAGTTGCCCCATATCCAGCTAAGAGCAATGGTGACAAAGTCTAATATGCAACTAACCTATGCAATTACTAACTCAAAGGTCACACAGATGCATGACACTCATTAAATTTAAGTCGGAATCAGGTCAAGTAAATCGGATAGATGACGCAATATGGGTTCCCCAGGAAATGACTAAAACGCGCTCCAAACGTTAGTGGCCATATTTAAAAGGATGGCCCTATTTGAACCCCGATAACTTTGGAAGGCAGGATCCTAGAGATTTGTCGATGGTCTCGTTGGAATCGGGGTGCGGAAATCTATGAGGGCCTTGGTAGACACTCTGCCAGAGGTCTTTACTTGGGAGATATTTGACTCCAGGGGACAGCTCGGTCATGTACAGTAGGTTTGTTGCCCCTGGGCAACACGCCTCATGACAGCACGTTAACGCTCATGAAAGGGTTTTGCAGTTAACCGCCTGAAAGCAACGGTGAGAGAAGCAAACACGTACATAACCCTTGCATTTTAATAAGTCAGTTCTCATGACAGCTGGCTGTATGATCACCAGAGTTGCCCCATAGCCAGCTAAGAGCAATGGTGACAAAGCCTAATATGCAACTAACCTATGCAATTACTAACTCAAAGGTCACACAGATGCATGACACTCCTTAAAATTTAATTTGGAATCAGGTCAAGTAAATCGGATAGATGACGCAATATGGGGTCCCCAGGAAATGACTAAAACGCGCTCCAAACGTTAGTGGCCATATTTAAAAGGATTGCCCTATTCGAACCCCGATAACTTTGGAAGACAGGATCCTAGAGATTCGTCGATGGTCTCGTTGGAATCGGGGTGCGGAAATCTATGGGGGCCTTGGTAGACACTCTGCTAGAGGTCTTTTCTTGGGAGATATTTGACTCCAGGGGACAGCTGGTCATGTACAGTAGGTTTGTTGCCCATGGGCAACACGCCTCATGACAGCACGTTAGCGCTCATGAAAGGGTTTTGCAGTTAACCGCCTGAAAGCAACGGCGAGAGAAGCAAACACGTACATAACCCTTGCATTTTAATAAGTCAGTTCTCATGACAGCTGGCTGTATGATCACCAGAGTTGCCCCATAGCCAGCTAAGAGCAATGGTGACAAAGCCTAATATGCAACTAACCTATGCAATTACTAACTCAAAGGTCACACAGATGCATGACACTCCTTAAAATTTAAGTCGGAATCAGGTCAAGTAAATCGGATAGATGACGCAATATGGGGTCCCCAGGAAATGACTAAAACGCGCTCCAAACGTTAGTGGCCATATTTAATAGGATGGCCCTATTTGAACCCCGATAACTTTGGAAGGCAGGATCCTAGAGATTCGTCGATGGTCTTGTTGGAATCGGGGTGCGGAAATCTATGGGGGCCTTGGTAGACACTCTGCCAGAGGTCTTTACTTGGGAGATATTTGACTCCAGGGGACAGCTCGGTCATGTACAGTAGGTTTGTTGCCCCTGGGCAACACGCCTCATGACAGCACGTTAACGCTCATGAAAGGGTTTTGCAGTTAACCGCCTGAAAGCAACGGTGAGACAAGCAAACACATACATAACCCTTGCATTTTAATAAGTCAGTTTTCATGACAGCTGGCTGTATGATCACCAGAGTTGCCCCATAGCCAGCTAAGAGCAATGGTGACAAAGCCTAATATGCAACTAACCTATGCAATTACTAACTCAAAGGTCACACAGATGCATGACACTCCTTAAAATTTATGTCGGAATCAGGTCAAGTAAATCGGATAGATGACGCAATATGGGGTCCCCAGGAAATGACTAAAACGCGCTCCAAACGTTAGTGGCCATATTTAATAGGATGGCCCTATTTGAACCCCGATAACTTTGGAAGGCAGGATCCTAGAGATTCGTCGATGGTCTTGTTGGAATCGGGGTGCGGAAATCTATGGGGGCCTTGGTAGACACTCTGCCAGAGGTCTTTACTTGGGAGATATTTGACTCCAGGGGACAGCTCGGTCATGTACAGTAGGTTTGTTGCCCCTGGGCAACACGCCTCATGACAGCACGTTAACGCTCATGAAAGGGTTTTGCAGTTAACCGCCTGAAAGCAACGGTGAGAGAAGCAAACAGATACATAACCCTTGCATTTTAATAAGTCAGTGCTCTTGACAGCTGGCTGTATGATCACCAGAGTTGCCCCATAGCCAGCTAAGAGCAATGGTGTCAAAGCCTAATATGCAACTAACCTATACAATTACTAACTCAAAGGTCACACAGATGCATGACACTCCTTAAAATTTAAGTCGGAATCAGGTCAAGTAAATCGGATAGATGACGCAATATGGGGTCCCCAGGAAATGACTAAAAAGTGCTCCAAACATTAGTGGCCATATTTAAAAGGATGTCCCTATTTGAACCCCGATATCTTTGGAAGGCAGGATCCTAGAGATTCGTCGATGGTCTCGTTGGAATCGGGGTGCGGAAATCTATGGGGGCCATGGTGGACACTCTGCCAGAGGTCTTTACTTGGGAAATATTTTACTCCAGGGGACAGCTCGGTCATGTACAATAGGTTTGTTGCCCCTGGGCAACACGCCTCATGACAGCACGTTAACGCTTATGAAAGGGTTTTGCAGTTAACCGCCTGAAAGCAACGGTGAGAGAAGCAAACACGTACATAACCCTTGCATTTTAATAAGTCAGTTCTCATGACAGCTGGCTGTATGATCACCAGAGTTGCCCCATAGCCAGCTAAGAGCAATGGTGACAAAGCCTAATATGCAACTAACCTATGCAATTACTAACTCAAAGGTCACACAGATGCATGACACTCCTTAAAATTTAAGTCGGAATCAGGTCAAGTAAATCGGATAGATGACGCAATATGGGGTCCCCAGGAAATTACTAAAACGCGCTCCAAACGTTAGTGGCCATATTTATAAGGATGGCCCTATTTGAACCCCGATAACTTTGGAAGCCAGGATCCTAGAGATTCGTCGATGGTCTCGTTGGAATCGGGGTGCGGAAATCTATGGGGGCCTTGGTAGACACTCTGCCAGAGGTCTTTACTTGGGAGATATTTGACTCCAGGGGACAGCTCGGTCATGTACAGCAGGTTTGTTGCCCCTGGGCAACACGCCTCATGACAGCACGTTAACGCTCATGAAAGGGTTTTGCAGTTAACCGCCTGAAAGCAACGGTGAGAGAAGCAAACACATACATAACCCTTGCATTTTAATAAGTCAGTTCTCATGACAGTTGGCTGTATGATCACCAGAGTTGCCCCATAGCCAGCTAAGTGCAATGGTGACAAAGCCTAATATGCAACTAACCTATGCAATTACTAACTCAAAGGTCACACAGATGCATGACACTCCTTAAAATTTATGTCGGAATCAGGTCAAGTAAATCGGATAGATGACGCAATATGGGGTCCCCAAGAAATTACTAAAACGCGCTCCAAACGTTAGCGGCCATATTTAATTGGATGTCCCTATTTGAACCCCGATAACTTTGGAAGGCAGGATCCTAAAGATTCGTCGATGGTCTCGTTGGAATCGGGGTGCGGAAATCTATGGGGGCCTTGGTAGACACTCTGCCAGAGGTCTTTACTTGGGAGATATTTGACTCCAGGGGACAGCTCGGTCATGTACAGTAGGTTTGTTGCCCCTGGGCAACACGCCTCATGACAGCACGTTAACGCTTATGAAAGGGTTTTGCAGTTAACCGCCTGAAGGCAACGGTGAGAGAAGCAAACACATACATAACCCTTGCATTTTAATAAGTCAGTTCTCATGACAGCTGGCTGTATGATCACCAGAGTTGCCCCATAGCCAGCTAAGAGCAATGGTGATAAAGCCTAATATGCACCTAACCTATGCAATTACTAACTCAAAGGTCACACAGATGCATGACACTCCTTAAAATTTAAGTCAGAATCAGGTCAAGTAAATCGGATAGATGACGCAATATGGGGTCCCCAGGAAATGACTAAAACGCGCTCCAAACGTTAGTGGCCATATTTAAAAGGATGGCCCTATTTGAACCCCGATAACTTTGGAAGGCAGGATCCTAGAGATTCGTCAATGGTCTCGTTGGAATCGGGGTGCGGAAATCTATGGGGGCCTTGGTAGACACTCTGCCAGAGGTCTTTACTTGGGAGATATTTGACTCCAGGGGACAGCTCGGTCATGTACAGTAGGTTTGTTGCCCCTGGGCAACACACCTCATGACAGCACGTTAACGCTCATGAAAGGGTTTTGCAGTTAACCGCCTGAAAGCAACGGTGAGAGAAGCAAACACATACATAACCCTTGCATTTTAATAAGTCAGTTCTCATGACAGCTGGCTGTATGATCACCAGAGTTGCCCCATAGCCAGCTAAGAGCAATGGTGACAAAGCCTAATATGCAACTAACCTATGCAATTACTAACTCAAAGGTCACACAGATGCATGACACTCCTTAAAATTTAAGTCGGAATTAGGTCAAGTAAATCGGATAGATGACGCAATATGGGGTCCCCAGGAAATTACTAAAACGCGCTCCAAACGTTAGTGGCCATATTTAAAAGGATTGCCCTATTCGAACCCCGATAACTTTGGAAGACAGGATCCTAGAGATTCGTCGATGGTCTCGTTGGAATCGGGGTGCGGAAATCTATGGGGGCCTTGGTAGACACTCTGCTAGAGGTCTTTTCTTGGGAGATATTTGACTCCAGGGGACAGCTGGTCATGTACAGTAGGTTTGTTGCCCATGGGCAACACGCCTCATGACAGCACGTTAACGCTCATGAAAGGGTTTTGCAGTTAACTGCCTGAAAGCAACGGCGAGAGAAGCAAACACATACATAACCCTTGCATTTTAATAAGTCAGTTCTCATGACAGCTGGCTGTATGATCACCAGAGTTGCCCCATAGCCAGCTAAGAGCAATGGTGACAAAGCCTAATATGCAACTAACCTATGCAATTACTAACTCAAAGGTCACACAGATGCATGACACTCCTTAAAATTTAAGTCGGAATCAGGTCAAGTAAATCGGATAGATGACGCAATATGGGGTCCCCAGGAAATGACTAAAACGCGCTCCAAACGTTAGTGTCCATATTTAATAGGATGGCCCTATTTGAACCCCGATAACTTTGGAAGGCAGGATCCTAGAGATTTGTCGATGGTCTCGTTGGAATCGGTGTGCGGAAATCTATGGGGGCCTTGGTAGACACTCTGCCAGAGGTCTTTACTTGGGAGATATTTGACTCCAGGTGACAGCTCGGTCATGTACAGTAGGTTTGTTGCCCCTGGGCAACACGCCTCATGACAGCACGTTAACGCTCATGAAAGGGTTTTTGCAGTTAACCGCCTGAAAGCAACGGTGAGACAAGCAAACACATACACAACCCTTGCATTTTAATAAGTCAGTTCTCATGACAGCTGGCTGTATGATCACCAGAGTTGCCCCATAGCCAGCTAAGAGCAATGGTGACAAAGCCTAATATGCAACTAACCTATGCAATTACTAACTCAAAGGTCACACAGATGCATGACACTCCTTAAAATTTAAGTCGGAATCAGGTCAAGTAAATCGGATAGATGACGCAATATGGGGTCCCCAGGAAATGACTAAAACGCGCTCCAAACGTTAGTGGCCATATTTAATAGGATGGCCCTATTTGAACCCCGATAACTTTGGAAGGCAGGATCCTAGAGATTCGTCGATGGTCTCGTTGGAATCGGGGTGCGGAAATCTATGGGGGCTTTGGTAGACACTCTGCCAGAGGTCTTTACTTGGGAGATATTTGACTCCAGGGGACAGCTCGGTCATGTACAGTAGGTTTGTTGCCCCTGGGCAACACGCCTCATGACAGCACGTTAACGCTCATGAAAGGGTTTTGCAGTTAACCGCCTGAAAGCAACGGTGAGAGAAGCAAACATATACATAACCCTTGCATTTTAATAAGTCAGTGCTCTTGACAGCTGGCTGTATGATCACCAGAGTTGCCCCATAGCCAGCTAAGAGCAATGGTGACAAAGCCTAATATGCAACTAACCTATACAATTACTAACTCAAAGGTCACACAGATGCATGACACTCCTTAAAATTTAAGTCGGAATCAGGTCAAGTAAATCGGATAGATGACGCAATATGGGGTCCCCAGGAAATGACTAAAACGTGCTCCAAACATTAGTGGCCATATTTAAAAGGATGGCCCTATTTGAACCCCGATATCTTTGGAATGCAGGATCCTAGAGATTCGTCGATGGTCTCGTTGGAATCGGGGTGCGGAAATCTATGGGGGCCTTGGTGGACACTCTGCCAGAGGTCTTTACTTGGGAAATATTTGACTCCAGGGGACAGCTCGGTCATGTACAATAGGTTTGTTGCCCCTGGGCAACACGCCTCATGACAGCACGTTAACGCTTATGAAAGGGTTTTGCAGTTAACCGCCTGAAAGCAACGGTGAGAGAAGCAAACACGTACATAACCCTTGCATTTTAATAAGTCAGTTCTCATGACAGCTGGCTGTATGATCACCAGAGTTGCCCCATAGCCAGCTAAGAGCAATGGTGACAAAGCCTAATATGCAACTAACCTATGCAATTACTAACTCAAAGGTCACACAGATGCATGACACGCCTAAAAATTTAAGTCGGAATCAGGTCAAGTAAATCGGATAGATGACGCAATATGGGGTCCCCAGGAAATGACTAAAACGCGCTCCAAACGTTAGTGGCCATATTTAAAAGGATGGCCCTATTTGAACCCCGATAACTTTAGAAGGCAGGATCCTAGAGATTCGTCGATGGTCTCGTTGGAATCGGGGTGCGGAAATCTATGGGGGCCTTGGTAGACACTCTGCCAGAGGTCTTTACTTGGGAGATATTTGACTCCAGGGGACAGCTCGGTCATGTACAGTAGGTTTGTTGCCCCTGGGCAACACGCCTCATGACAGCACGTTAACGCTCATGAAAGGGTTTTGCAGTTAACCGCCTGAAAGCAACGGTGAGAGAAGCAAACACGTACATAACCCTTGCATTTTAATAAGTCAGTTCTCATGACAGCTGGCTGTATGATCACCAGAGTTGCCCCATAGCCAGCTAAGAGCAATGGTGACAAAGCCTAATATGCAACTAACCTATGCAATTACTAACTCAAAGATCACACAGATGCATGACACTCCTTAAAATTTAAGTCGGAATCAGGTCAAGTAAATCGGATAGATGACGCAATATGGGGTCCCCAGGAAATGACTAAAACGCGCTCCAAACGTTAGTGGCCATATTTAATAGGATGGCCCTATTTGAACCCCGATAACTTTGGAAGGCAGGATCCTAGAGATTCGTCGATAGTCTCGATGGAATCTGGGTGCGGAAATCTATGGGGGCCTTGGTAGACACTTTGCCAGAGGTCTTTACTTGGGAGATATTTAACTCCAGGGGACAGCTCGGTCATGTACAGTAGGTTTGTTGCCCCTGGGCAACACGCCTCATGACAGCACGTTAACGCTCATGAAAGGGTTTTGCAGTTAACCGCCTGAAAGCAACGGTGAGAGAAGCAAACAGATACATAACCCTTGCATTTTAATAAGTCAGTTCTCATGACAGCTGGCTGTATGATCACCAGAGTTGCCCCATAGCCAGCTAAGAGCAATGGTGACAAAGCCTAATATGCAACTAACCTATGCAATTACTAACTCAAAGGTCACACAGATGCATGACACTCCTTAAAATTTAAGTCGGAATCAGGTCAAGTAAATCGGATAGATGACGCAATATGGGGTCCCCAGGAAATGACTAAAACGCGCTCCAAACGTTAGTGGCCATATTTAAAAGGATTGCCCTATTTGAACCCCGATAACTTTGGAAGGCAGGATCCTAGAGATTCGTCGATGGTCTCGTTTGAATCGGGGTGCGGAAATCTATGGGTTCCTTGGTAGGCACTCTGCTAGAGGTCTTTACTTGGGAGATATTTGACTCCAGGGGACAGCTCGGTCATGTACAGTAGGTTTGTTGCCCCTGGGCAACACGCCTCATGACAGCACGTTAACGCTCATGAAAGGGTTTTGCAGTTAACCGCCTGAAAGCAACGGTGAGAGAAGCAAACAGATACATAACCCTTGCATTTTAATAAGTCAGTTCTCATGACAGCTGGCTGTATGATCACCAGAGTTGCCCCATAGCCTGCTAAGAGCAACGGTGACAAAGCCTAATATGCAACTAACCTATGCAATTACTAACTCAAAGGTCACACAGATGCATGACACTCCTTAAAATTTAAGTCGGAATCAGGTCAAGTAAATCGGATAAATGACGCTGTGACGGGGTGTACATCAGAGCAAAGAGAGACAACAGGCCGAGGATGATCCAACAGGTTTACTAACAGGAATACAGGAACAGCACACGACAAGTCCAAATAAAACAGATTCGGGGGCACCTCCCGATAATCCAAAGTGCCAGATCACAACGTAATAGTCCTTTTCAGAGTCCCAGAAATCCCACACAATCCACTGGACGGCGAGGTCTGTCCGCAGATTCAGATCTCGCTCCCTTCCTCTTCAAAAACTCAACTCCCAACTGCATTTAGAAACAGGAGTGAATTGTTTGAGCTCGTGGGCCCGCCCCTCAAGGGTAGGGGTCTATGCAATGGTTGGGCCCACTAGAAGATTCTAGAAGGTTGGCTCCGAGATGTCTACAGGTTTGTGTAGTTGGCGTTATCCACTGCTTACGAAACAATGAGAAGTTCCCCTGGCTGTGTGGACAAGAGATAATTGCATTATGGGCCCAGAGACACAGGAGATGGGGGGAAGGTATGGTTACTTACATCCCAAGACATTTCAAAGTGTTCAGTAAGTACAACCAAAGGAAAGTGACATCACATCCTGACATAGTATTACAGCAAATACAGTGAGAAGGTAAAATACATCATGACAATTCCTTCCCCTCCCAACTTGTGTACGTACTAGGGACCTCTACAGGTCGCTGGTTAAGTACACGCAGGCATGGCTGACAGGACTCAAGGCTCCTCTTGCCTGGACAGTCCATCTGCATTTTGGTGTTGGCTGCCCCTTCTATATTGTATGGTAAAGTTATAGGGCTGCAGAGCCAGGCTCCATCGCAGTAAGCGTCCATTGTCCCCAGAGACTCTGTTCAGCCAGGTGAGGGGATTGTGATCAGTAACCACAGTGAATTCCCGTCCATACAGATACGGCCGTAGTTTCTTAAGGGCCCACACTACAGCCAGACATTCCTTCTCAACAGTTGCATAGGCCACTTCTCGGTCCAGCAGTTTCCGGCTGAGATAGGCGATGGGGTGCTCGTCCCCAGCTGCATTCACCTGGCTGAGGACAGCTCCCAGTCCATAAGCAGAGGCATCCGTTTGCACAATGAATCTCCTCTTGTAGTCTGGAGCAGCCAGGACAGGATCGCAGATCAAAGCATCCTTCAGCCGGTTAAAAGCCTCATCACAGGCTGGAGTCCAGATCACCAGCCGGGGCATTGTTTTCTTGGTCAGGTCGGTAAGAGGCTTGGCCACAGTACTGAAATGAGAAACAAATTTTCGGTAATAACTGGCAGTGCCCAGAAAAGCCATAACTTGTTTCTTAGTTTGGGGTACAGGCCAGTCTCTAATAGCCTGGATTTTGGCAGGCTCAGGTCGGAGCTTCCCTCCTCCCACTCTATGTCCTAGGTACTGGACTTCCCCCATCCCCAATTGGCATTTATCGGGTCGAATAGTTAGGCTGGCTGCAAGAATCAGGTCCAAAATAATGGCTACTTGATTCAGATGTTCCTCCCATGTGTGGCTGAAGACGGCGATATCATCCAAGTAGGCACAAGCAAAGTCATCACATCCCCGGAGGATCTGATCCACCATTCTCTGGAAGGTGGCCGGGGCATTTTTCATTCCAAAAGGCATGCTTAGAAATTCATACAGACCAAAGGGGGTTATAAAAGCGGACCGTTCTCTCCCTTCATCCGTTAGAGGGATCTGCCAGTATCCCTTACTGAGATCCAAGGTAGTGACATATCGGGACCCAGCCAGTCGGTCTAGAAGTTCGTCAATACGAGGCATTGGGTAAGGATCGCTGACGGTATGGTCGTTTAGTCGCCGATAGTCCACACAAAATCGAGTACTCCCATCCTTCTTGGGTACTAACACCACAGGGGAGGCCCAAGGGCTATGGGAGGCCTGGATTACCCCAAGCTGTAACATCTCCTCCAGTTCGTGCTGCATGGTGTTTCGAACTGATTCAGGTACCCGGTAAGGAGCCAGTTGTATGGGACGGATGCCCTGAGTGTCCACATGATGTTGGGTGACGGTGGTTCGACCTGGTTGGGATGAGAAAGCAGCCCGTCTCTGTTGAAGCACTTCCAGCATCTGGATTTTCTGTAAGGAGTCCAGGTAATCTCCCAGGGGAACCTGTTCCACAGTGGATGGGGCTCTCGCTGCTTCCACGAGATCAGGTAGAGAGTCCTCATCCTCTTGACCATCTTCTGAAGCCAACCGACAGCTTGCTATCATTGGAATGTTCCGGTCATGGTACTCATTAATCATATTCACATGGACAGTCTTTTGCCTTAGCCCCTGATCATCTAAAGCAAGAAGGTAATTGGTATCATTCAGTTTTCTGAGAACCCGGAAGGGACCCTCCCATGTGGTCTGCAGTTTATTCTGCCGATGGGGAACAATCATTAAGACTTGTTGTCCTTCTACAAACTCCCGATAGCGTGTGTTACGGTCATACCATGTCTTCTGTCTGGTTTGAGCCATACGCAAATGACTCTGTGCAAAACTAGCAATTTGGGCCAAGGTTTCTCGCAGCTTTAGGACATAAGGGACAACAGGGGTTCCTGTATCTTCAACTTGCCCCTCCCAGTATTCCTTGAGCAGGGTTAAGGGTCCTCGGACCTTTCTTCCATAGAGTAGTTCAAAGGGGGAGAACCCAGTGGACTCCTGGGGAACTTCCCGATAGGCAAACAAGAGATGGGGTAGGTACTTCTCCCAGTCTGAATCTCGGTCCGTGAAGGCCCTCAGCATATTCTTCAGAGTGCCGTTGAATCGTTCACAAAGTCCATTTGTTTGGGGATGATACGGGGTCGTTCGGATCGCTCGTACTCCACAGGTGCGCCACAGACACTGGACCAACTCTGACATAAACTGGGAGCCTTGGTCCGACAAGATCTCACTGGGGAATCCTACTCTGGTAAAAATAATAACCAAGGCCTCGGCCACCTTGGCTGCAGAGATACTTGACAAGGCCACGGCTTCTGGATATCGGGTGGCGTAGTCCACAACAGTGAGAATGTACTGCTTTCCAGATTTACTTGGTTTAGCCAGAGGTCCAATGATATCAACAGCTACTCTTTGAAAGGGTTCTTCTATTATAGGGAGCGGTTGCAGGGGTGCCTTTGGGTGATCTCCGGGTCGCCCTCTACGCTGACATATGTCACAAGTTCGGCAGAAATGCGCCACTGCTTGGGAAATCCGGCCAATAAAAAGTTTGAGTCAATCGTCTCTCGGTGCGGGTTTTGCCTTGATGGCCAGCCGTAGGAATGTCATGAGCCAGGTGTAATAGGGGAATTCTGTACTTCTGAGGAACAATCAGCTGTTTGCTATAAGTCCAGGGCTTATCTAGGGAGTCGGCATTGGCAACCCGATACAGAAGTCCATTTTCTCTGATAATTCTTTTTCCGTTTTCCCCTAGCTGCCCTATTTCAGCCCGAGTTCTAAAACTAGCAAGGGTGGGGTCAGTCTCTACTTCTTGTCTAAACTGAACTTTATCCCAAGTAACATTCATATTATCCCCACAAGAAGAATCACTCACCGGCTGTAATGGCAGTTCTGGTGGCCTCAGTTCCATGGATGGGTTGTACACGTCCACATGGGCTGCTCTCTTGGCTTGACTTCTGGTTACCGCACCGACAAAGTGGCAATGAAGATTCCCCACATCATTTCCTAGAAGAACGTCTGCAGGGAGGCCGCTCATCACACCGACCACACATTGTTTTGCCCCAAAGCCATAATCCAGGGTCACACTCGCTCTTGGAATATATCTCTGGGTACCTCCTGCCAGTTCAATGGCAATTCCTGGTCCCTTTTGAATTGCTTGTGGTTGAATTACTCGGGGATCGGCTATGGTGAGGAAAGCCCCAGTGTCACGGAAGCCAACAACTTTTTGGCCATCCAGCACGACCTCCTGTAGATGTTTGTCCTGAAGATCAGAAGAACAGGTGGCTGGAGCTCGCACCCCATAGACTCCGGGTAGGGGAGCCAGGATATCTGAGTCACTTGGCAAGTCATCAGGCACAGAATCCAGCTCTTCTCCTGGTGAAGGTGTCTGTAGGTAATGAACAGGCAAAGGCGGTCTGTAGCTGTTCTGTCTACGAACACCTGGACATTGGAATTGCATGTGCCCAGGCTGCCCACATCCATAACATCTGCGCTCTGGGATTCTTCCTCCGCGTCGTATTCCCAAAGGTGGCGCATGAGTAATGCGAGGCACAGTCACACGAAGGTCCCCATGAGTTGACGGTCTAGGGTGATGGTGAACATTGGGGCCAGAAGGACCAGGGGCCACCAGCGTTGGGGGGTTGGTGTTTTTTTTCTCACTGGGTAGTAGTTTTTTCCACTGAGGCTTGATGGTGAGAGCCTCATCAGCTAGAGCTGCAGCTTCCTCCACAGTGGCTGGTCTCCTTTCACGCACCCATTCCCGGATCTCAGCGGGGCACTTGAAGTAAAACTGCTCTTTTAGAAGGACCTGGAGGACGGTCTCCAAGGTTAAGGCCTCCTCTGCCTCCAACCAACGATGCCACAGATGTTTGAGTTTGTGGGCATACATCTTGAAGGACACTTCCTCATCACATGCTAGAGTACAGAACTGAGTCCTGTAAGTGTCTGGCGTTACAGCATAATGTTCTAGAATAGTCTGTTTAATATCCGCATACTCACAGTTCCACCGAGGGTCCATAGCTCTATAGGCTGCAGCAGCTCCACCCTCTAAGAGCCCAACCAGATGCCGGACGCGCTCCCTTTCTGGGACTTCCATTAATCGACACTGATGCTCAAAGTCCTGGAAGAAGCCCTCAATGTCACCAGCAGCCTCATTAAACTGCTTGAAGTCTTTGCGGGACACTCTGGGAAGTTCCCTCATGACGGGTGCTGGGGTTACAGTCTGTCTGGAACCTCTCGCGGCTTCCACAGCGAGCTGCTTATCCAGCAATGCCATCTCCTCCATCCTGCGCTCCTTCTCTTCAGCTCCACGCATGGCCTCCCTCTTATCTTCTATGGTGGCCTCATCTCCAAGCAGTGCCATCTTTTCCTTGTACCACACAACCCATTGACTTTTTTGGGTATTCACCTCCGGCTCCCGTCTTTGCTCCCCTTGCTGTGGAAATTGTTCCTCGGTGCCATCTTGCAGGCAAGCGTGTTCCAATGCCTCAATTAGTTGCTCCTTAGAGTCCTTTGTAGCCGACACCTAATTCACGGGCCTTTGTTTGTAGACTCGCCACAGTCCAGTTCCTGTATCCTGAGGTTCTGGTTTCAGACGTCGATTGGCTGTTGTCCTCCATTTCTTCTGCTCTGATCCCGCCGCTGCCACCAGTTTGTGACGGGGTGTACATCAGAGCAAAGAGAGACAACAGGCCGAGGATGATCCAACAGGTTTACTAACAGGAATACAGGAACAGCACACGACAAGTCCAAATAAAACAGATTCGGGGGCACCTCCCGATAATCCAAAGTGCCAGATCACAACGTAATAGTCCTTTTCAGAGTCCCAGAAATCCCACACAATCCACTGGACGGCGAGGTCTGTCCGCAGATTCAGATCTCGCTCCCTTCCTCTTCAAAAACTCAACTCCCAACTGCATTTAGAAACAGGAGTGAATTGTTTGAGCTCGTGGGCCCGCCCCTCAAGGGTAGGGGTCTATGCAATGGTTGGGCCCACTAGAAGATTCTAGAAGGTTGGCTCCGAGATGTCTACAGGTTTGTGTAGTTGGCGTTATCCACTGCTTACGAAACAATGAGAAGTTCCCCTGGCTGTGTGGACAAGAGATAATTGCATTATGGGCCCAGAGACACAGGAGATGGGGGGAAGGTATGGTTACTTACATCCCAAGACATTTCAAAGTGTTCAGTAAGTACAACCAAAGGAAAGTGACATCACATCCTGACATAGTATTACAGCAAATACAGTGAGAAGGTAAAATACATCATGACAGACGCAATATGGGGTCCCAAGGAAATGACTAAAACGCGCTCCAAACGTTAGTGGCCATATTTAAAAGGATGGCCCTATTTGAACCCCGATAACTTTGGAAGGAAGGATCCTAGAGATTCGTCGATGGTCTCGTTGGAATCGGGGTGCGGAAATCTATGGGGGCCTTGGTAAACACTCTGCCAGAGGTCTTTACTTGGGAGATATTTGACTCCAGGGGACAGCTCGGTCATGTACAGTAGGTTTGTTGCCCCTGGGCAACACGCCTCATGACAGCACGTTAACGCTCATGAAAGGGTTTTGCAGTTAACCGCCTAAAAGCAACGGTGAGAAAAGCAAACATGTTCATAACCCTTGCATTTTAATAAGTCAGTTCTCATGACAGCTGTCTGTATGATCACCAGAGTTGCCCCATATCCAGCTAAGAGCAATGGTGACAAAGTCTAATATGCAACTAACCTATGCAATTACTCACTCAAAGGTCACACAGATGCATGACACTCATTAAATTTAAGTCGGAATCAGGTCAAGTAAATCGGATAGATGACGCAATATGGGTTCCCCAGGAAATGACTAAAACGCGCTCCAAACGTTAGTGGCCATATTTAAAAGGATGGCCCTATTTGAACCCCGATAACTTTGGAAGGCAGGATCCTAGAGATTTGTCGATGGTCTCGTTGGAATCGGGGTGCGGAAATCTATGGGGGCCTTGGTAGACACTCTGCCAGAGGTCTTTACTTGGGAGATATTTGACTCCAGGGGACAGCTCGGTCATGTACAGTAGGTTTGTTGCCCCTGGGCAACACGCCTCATGACAGCACGTTAACGCTCATGAAAGGGTTTTGCAGTTAACCGCCTGAAAGCAACGGTGAGAGAAGCAAACACGTACATAACCCTTGCATTTTAATAAGTCAGTTCTCATGACAGCTGGCTGTATGATCACCAGAGTTGCCCCATAGCCAGCTAAGAAAAAGCCTAATATGCAACTAACCTATGCAATTACTAACTCAAAGGTCACACAGATGCATGACACTCCTTAAAATTTAAGTCGGAATCAGGTCAAGTAAATCGGATAGATGACGCAATATGGGTTCCCCAGGAAATGACTAAAACGCGCTCCAAACGTTAGTGGCCATATTTAAAAGGATGGCCCTATTTGAACCCCTATAACTTTGAAAGGCAGGATCCTAGAGATTCGTCGATGGTCTCGTTGGAATCGGGGTGCGGAAATCTATGGGGGCCTTGGTAGACACTCTGCCAGATGTCTTTACTTGGGAGATATTTGACTCCAGGGGACAGCTCGGTCATGTACAGTAGGTTTGTTGCCCCTGGGCAACACGCCTCATGACAGCACGCTAACGCTCATGAAAGGGTTTTGCAGTTAACCGCCTGAAAGCAACGGTGAGAGAAGCAAACACGTACATAACCCTTGCATTTTAATAAGTCAGTTCTCATGACAGCTGGCTGTATGATCACCAGAGTTGCCCCATAGCCAGCTAAGAGCAATGGTGACAAAGCCTTATATGCAACTAACCTATGCAATTACTAACTCAAAGGTCACACAGATGCATGACACTCCTTAAAATTTATGTCGGAATCAGGTCAAGTAAATCGGATAAATGACGCAATATGGGGTCCCCAGGAAATGACTAAAAAGCGCTCCAAACGTTAGTGGCCATATTTAAAAGGATTGCCCTATTTGAACCCCGATAACTTTGGAAGGCAGGATCCTAGAGATTCGTCGATGGTCTCGTTGGAATCGGGGTGCGGAAATCTATGGGGGCCTTGGTAGACACTCTGACAGAGGTCTTTACTTGGGAGATATTTGACTCCAGGGGACAGCTCGGTCATGTACAGTAGGTTTGTTGCCCCTGGGCAACACGCCTCATGACAGCACGTTAACGCTCATGAAAGGGTTTTGCAGTTAACCGCCTGAAAGCAACGGTGAGAAAAGCAAACATGTACATAACCCTTGCATTTTAATAAGTCAGTTTTCATGACAGCTGGCTGTATGATCACCAGAGTTGCCCCATATCCAGCAAAGAGCAATGGTGACAAAGCCTAATATGCAACTAACCTATGCACTTTCTAACTCAAAGGTCACACAGATGGGGGCGTGGCCTGCTTGCTAATGGCACCGGTCACCTAGCTGCTGAGCTCCAGCCACCTCGACTCCTAACCGGCTCACTGCGGCTCACCAGTGGCACCAATCTCTCTGCACACGGGGGGAAAGTGCTGCGGAGGTACCCAGGAACGTGGCATGCCAAGGGGAAAGTCCCAGAAGAAGCCGTCCCCGGCGAAAGTTACAGACTTCTTCTCCAGCACGGGACGAGGGAAAATGGCAGCAGCATCCTCCTCCACAGCTTCCTCACGCTCATCCAGGAGGGGATCCACAGCAGGCCCAGACTTGGACACAGACGCTGCAGATATACCGCTTACCAAAGGTACCATGCAGAAACTGCTCAGTGCCCTCCGCTCATCACTGCAGCAGGATTGGAAAGATATGGTGGCTGAGCTGAGGGGAGATATCACTGCCATAGGCAGTCGCACAGCACACATTGAAACTAAAATGCAGGAGCTGACAAAGTCACACAATAGCCTCATTGATGCTAATGCAGCACTGGAGGAACAAGTGAAAAAGCTCCATACCAAGGTCTTGGATTTAGAGGACAGGTCCCGCAGAAACAACATAAGAATCAGAGGAATTCCAGAGGACATACCAGACAAGGGGCTGCAGAGCTTTCTAGGCTCCTTGCTGCAGGAGCTGCTCCCAGACCTGTCCAGAACTGATTTCCTGGTGGACAGAATACACAGAGTCCCTAAGCCTAAATCCCTCAGTGCTGATGCCCCCCGGGACACTTTGGCTCGCCTGCACTTTTACAAGACCAAAGAAGCCCTGCTGCGAGCCCTGAGAAGGAGGCCGCCTCTGTCTGAGCAATTCCAGCACCTGTCCATTTTTCCGGATCTGTCTGCAGGAACCCTGGCAAAAAGGAGGGAATTTGCCCCTTATACCAAAATTCTCAGGGATGAAGCTATATCCTATAGATGGGGTTTCCCTGTAAAGATCCTGCTTTTCCGTGCAGGAAACACCCACGTCTGCCATTCCCCACAACAGTTGGCAAAGCTCCTATCCTCATGGAACATGGCAAATCTCCCGGCCAGATCTCCAAGAGCCACAGGATCATCACAAAGGGATAAAGTGAATGAAGATTGGTCCGTCGCGTGAGTTATGTGATATGTCTGAGTCGCGGCTGAGACTTAGTTGCTACTTTTAAGGTCCGCTGGTTCTGTTCAACCAGGACCCTGAGCCCCCATGGCGGTACATTTCCACCATACCGCAGGCCCCCTTTTTGGGCTTTTTTCTATGTGGACTGATGCTCCCTACATCAGTAATGTTAGTGATGTTAATGTTGTCAGTGTTACCTCTTTCCTGCCTAACCTTCCTTTCTCCCCCCGCAGCTCTAGGCAAGAGACTTTTTTTCATGTACAATGGTACTGAACTGTATGTCTATAAATGTTAGGGGCCTGAACTCCCCGGCCAAGAGATCCATGTTTTGGCGGGAAGTGGTTAAATCCAAATGTGACGTGATTTGTGGTCAAGAGTCTCATCTCCTCCAGGGGGACTCGCACAGGTTAAATAATGCTAAATTTCCTTTCATACTGCTGGCTTGTGGGAAAAAAAAAAAGGCTGGAGTATTCATTTGTGTAAAAAATACTGTTGCGTTCACACTACATTCCCAACATTTAGACCCTGAAGGTAGATACGCCATTATTAATTGCTCCATAAATGGCTCTAAGTATACTATTGCAACCCTTTACGCCCCCAACTCTGGTCAGATCAGCTTTCTGCGGAGGTTTCTTTCCAAGCTTTCATCTGTTACAGAGGGTAAGCAAATAATCTGCGGGGATTTTAACATGTTAATGTCCAGCACTCTGGATTGCTCCAATACTGCTGTAAAGAGGAAGGAAATGAGCACAATAATTTCAGAAAGGCATCTCCATGATATATGGAGATACCAACATGCAAATGAGAGGGACTACACATTCTTCTCACCTCGGTTCACCTCATACAGCAGATTGGACTACTTTCTGGTTGAAAGCTCACTTATTATGGATTGCTCAGATTCAAAAATTGGACTTATAGCTTGGTCGGACCATGCCCCCATATACCTGACAGTCCAGGAGCAAAGCCGCACGCCCGTTTTTACCCGGTGGCGCATGAATGACTCCCTCCTGGCCTGTAGACAAATCTCTGAGGAGTTGCAGGCCGACCTCGCAGAGTTTTTTAAATTTAATGACAACAAGGAGGTGACAGAGGAAACGCTATGGTCTGCACACAAGGCCTTTATTAGGGGGTCATTCATCAAAATTGCCACTAGGGAGAAAAGGAGGCATCAGGCAACTTCCAAAGCTCTACTGTCCCACATAGCGCTTTTAGAAGCCCACAATAAATCTGCCCCAAACATGTCAACATCTGACGAACTCAGGAAACTAAGAACACAGCTCCGCCAATTGCTGATGGTAGACTATGAGAAAAATTTAAGATCCCTCAAACAGCGGTACTATATGATGGGTGACAGGGCGGGTGCCTTACTAGCCAGGAGGGTTAAAAAACGAGAAATGCAAAACAAAATTGAATACCTCGTGACGGGTTCTAATGCCACAATACGCAACCCAACGGAAATAGCCAATGCATTCGCTGATTTTTATCAGTCTCTCTACAACCTTAAAAATGACCCCACTGCCCCAAAGCCTACCCAATCGGCAATTAATTCCTTCTTAAACAATATTAATCTTCCTCGGTTATCTACAGTACATCTAGAGCAACTAAATTCCCCTTTCTCCCTGGAAGAGGTTCGCCAGGCGGTGATCACAGCCAAAAGAAATTCAGCTCCAGGCCCAGACGGCCTCACTAACTCCTATTATAGGCAATTCACTGAAACCCTGTCTCCTTTCCTCCTGAGACTTTTCTCCTCTTGGCGAACCACAGCAGATATTTCACCAAATAATCTAGAGGCCATTATAACTACCCTGCCAAAGCCAGGAAAACCCCCTACATCACCAGGAAACTTCAGGCCAATATCCCTCCTAAACTGCGACTTAAAATTATACGCCAAAATAATCTCAGCTAGAATACATAAAGTCCTTCCATCACTGATTTCCCCGGATCAAGTGGGGTTTGTGGCGGGGAGGCAGGCGAAAGATGGGACGAGACGTATGCTGGACCTGATTGCGGTGGCTGAGGGGAGGAAAATCCCCAGTGTATTCCTGTCCTTGGACGCAGAGAAGGCGTTTGACAGGGTGCACTGGGGATATCTGAAATCTGTACTGGCCAAGTTTGGATTTGAAGGCCCCATACTTACCGCCATAATGGCACTATACTCTAACCCTAACGCCAAAGTTCTGGCATCCGGATTTATATCTCGGAGTTTTGAATTATCCAATGGGACACGCCAGGGGTGTCCGCTCTCCCCTATCATCTATGCCCTTGCTATAGAGCCTCTGGCGCAGACTATCCGTGAATGCCCTCGGATCTCGGGGATTCGAGTGGGGAGTACAAACCATGTGATCAGTCTATATGCGGATGATGTGATCTTATCCTGCACTAATGTAGAGGTGTCCCTAAAACACGTAATGGAGATCCTGTCCTCCTTCGCTCAAGTCTCGTATTACAAGCTTAATATTACCAAGTCCTTAATTTTTCCGCTCTTCCTGCCCGCCTCAACTAGAGCCACTCTTTCTCATCTTTACCCTTTCAAATGGGAAGACGAGGGTATCCCCTACCTGGGTATTATACTGGCCCCGCTACACTCCGTGATCCGGAAAAATCTGCTGACCCTGCACACCTCACTGGATAGAGAACTTACTCGCCTTTCTCTTCTCCCGCTCTCTTGGGTGGCGAGAATGCAGACCTTTAAAATGATCTGCCTCCCAAAAATTATCTACTTACTTCGGTGCCTGCCCCTAACAATTCCGCAACGGTATCTCACCAAAATTCATTCGCTAATGAGTAAATTTATATGGGCTGGGAAAAAACCTAGAATAGCCCTGAGATGCATGCATGCCCCGTTAAGTGGTGGAGGAATGGGTATTCCTAATATTCTAACATACCACAGAGCCGCTATCCTGGAACCGGCTCGAGATTGGTGGAGGAATGATTCAGACTTAAGATGGTTACAGATTGAGTACACCTGGGCACAGGTCCACTCCCCTAAACAATTCATAGACTCCCTGCTCCTAACCCCTTCGCCCCCCGGCGATCTTCTACCCACCACAGCAGCTCTAAAGAAAGCTTGGTCCTTGTGGAGCAAGCCAGTGTCACATGCTTTGGGTCCCATCATTCCCCTTAGATCGCTAGAAGCCTTCATTCCGAACTTGAATCTTGCCGCCTGGACACGTGGAGGTCCAATCACCCTAGCAGATCTCTATAGAGAAGGCGTCCTACTCCCGTACTCAGAAATGTGTGATAAATTTAACCTTCCCCGACACAGTCTATTCCAGTTTTTTCAAATACGTCACTTTCTTCAGTCCGCTCCTCATCTCCCGGCTCCCACGACAGCTGACCACGCCTCAATTAAAAAATTCTTTCAAAATAGCAAAATCAAAGGCCTTTCATATATCCATAATATGCTAAACTCCCCACAACCGGACAAACAATTGCCGTATATGCTCAAATGGGAAAAAGATCTAGCTTCTCCGCTTCCGCCGCAAGAATGGTTCGCGGCCTCAAAATGGATCCACAAGTTCTCTTCTTGTCTCAATCATATAGAGCAATTAAAAAAGGTTCATCTGAGGTGGTACAACTCCCCTACTAAACTGGCTTCTTTTTCCCCACATGTGTCACCACTGTGCTGGAGGGGCTGCAACCACAGGGGCACCTTATGTCATATGTGGTGGTTTTGCCCTAAGTTATCTAACTTCTGGCAGGAGGTGTTCAATCTAATCCATGAGGTTACTAGTCTCCGCCTTTCTCCAAACCCAACCTTAGCGGTGCTACACATTGGCTTAGATGGGATCCCGGATCTTTTAAAAAACATCATTTCTCACATTCTCATAGCTGGCAGGTACTGTGTGGCATACAAGTGGAGGTCGGTGAGCCCCCCTACAAAAAGAGATCTAATTGAGAGGATCAACCTACACTGGCTATACGAAACCAACTTGGCCCCCAACCTAGAGAAGAGAACGGTGAGACTTAAACAATGGCACCCGTGGGCCACTTCCCTTTATGCAACGGCCGTCCCCCAGATACCGACACCTACACCATAAATAAATTGATTATGCCTAAGAATGTCTTGTAGAGCTGCTTCCCCCACCCCCTCTCTTTCCCCCCTCCCTCCCTGCTCCTATGTTCAGGTTGTTGTTGTAAGGGGTATTTAATGTCCCAGATTGATATTCTGATAATGGCTCGAGGCTATTCCACCTCTTGCTACTCAATGCTCCTGTTCTTGATGTTGTTGTATGAGAAGTTTGTATTTTTCTGAAAACTCAATAAAAACCTTTATGATAAAAAAAAAAGGTCACACAGATGCATGACACTCCTTAAAATTTAAGTCGGAATCAGGTCAAGTAAATCGGATAGATGACGCAATATGGGGTCCCCAGGAAATGACTAAAACGCGCTCCAAACGTTAGTGGCCATATTTAAAAGGATGGCCCTATTTGAACCCCGATAACTTTGGAAGGCAGGATCCTAGAGATTCGTCGATGGTCTCGTTGGAATCGGGGTGCGGAAATCTATGGGGGCCTTGGTAGACACTCTGCCAGAGGTCTTTACTTGGGAGATATTTGACTCCAGGGGACAGCTCGGTCATGTACAGTAGGTTTGTTGCCCCTGGGCAACACACCTCATGACAGCACGCTAACGCTCATGAAAGGGTTTTGCAGTTACCCGCCTGAAAGCAACGGTGAGAGAAGCAAACACGTACATAACCCTTGCATTTTAATAAGTCAGTTCTCATGACAGCTGGCTGTATGATCACCAGAGTTGCCCCATAGCCAGCTAAGAGCAATGGTGACAAAGCCTTATATGCAACTAACCTATGCAATTACTAACTCAAAGGTCACAGAGATGCATGACACTCCTTAAAATTTATGTCGGAATCAGGTCAAGTAAATCGGATAAATGACGCAATATGGGGTCCCCAGGAAATGACTAAAAAGCGCTCCAAACGTTAGTGGCCAGATTTAAAAGGATGGCCCTATTTGAACCCCGATAACTTTGGAAGGCAGGATCCTAGAGATTTGTCGATGGTCTCGTTGGAATCGGGGTGCGGAAATCTATGGGGGCCTTGGTAGACACTCTGTCAGAGGTCTTTACTTGGGAGATATTTGACTCCAGGGGACAGCTCGATCATGTACAGTAGGTTTGTTGCCCCTGGGCAACACACCTCATGACAGCACGTTAACGCTCATGAAAGGGTTTTGCAGTTAACCGCCTGAAAGCAACGGTGAGAGAAGCAAACACGTACATAACCCTTGCATTTTAATAAGTCAGTTCTCATAACAGCTGGCTGTATGATCACCAGAGTTGCCCCATAGCCAGCTAAGAGCAATGGTGACAAAGCCTTATATGCAACTAACCTATGCAATTACTAACTCAAAGGTCACACAGATGCATGACACTCCTTAAAATTTAAGTCGGAATCAGGTCAAGTAAATCGGATAAATGACGCAATATGGGGTCCCAAGGTGTGAAGATGTAATTTACCCTCTCACTGTATATGCTGTACAGATTCCTATTTCAAGCTGGGTTCATTGTCTTATTTGAACTACTTCTGTGTACATTTCTATTGTTGTAGGTAATCACCCCCCTAAAATGCAAGGTTATATCCTCTTGAGGCACTTCCATCCCTGGGAGTAGGGGGAGGTGGGCCTAGAGTCCAACTAGTGTAAACTCTGCTTACCTGGGAGATTCAGGCAGAGTGAGCTGAAACTTGAAGGGAGCAGGAGCTCCAGCCTGTGTGGCTGTGGACACGGACGGAGCTAGGCCTGTGTGGCGGCCCGTGGGATTGTGTGGAACTCTTTGGACTACTGTAAGGACGATTGCTTTGTAATCCGGTCCGAGGATTGTCGGGAAGGGCCCCCGAATCTGTTTTACGTGGACTTATCGTGTGCTGTTCCAGTGTTCTTGTGAATAAATCTGTTGGATCGTTCCTCGGCCTGTTGTCTCTCCTTGCTCTGCTGTACACCCCGTCACAAACTGGTTGGCAGCGGCGGGATCAGAGCAGAAGAAATGGAGGACAACAGCCAATCGACGTCTGAAACCAGAACCTCAGGATACAGGAACTGGACTGTGGCGAGTCTACAAACAAAGGCCCGTGAATTAGGTGTCGGCTACAAAGGACTCTCTAAGGAGCAACTAATTGAGGCATTGGAACACGCTTGCCTGCAAGATGGCACCGAGGAACAATTTCCACAGCAAGGGGAGCAAAGACGGGAGCCGGAGGTGAATACCCAAAAAAGTCAATGGGTTGTGTGGTACAAGGAAAAGATGGCACTGCTTGGAGATGAGGCCACCATAGAAGATAAGAGGGAGGCCATGCGTGGAGCTGAAGAGAAGGAGCGCAGGATGGAGGAGATGGCATTGCTGGATAAGCAGCTCGCTGTGGAAGCCGCGAGAGGTTCCAGACAGACTGTAACCCCAGCACCCATCATGAGGGAACTTCCCAGAGTGTCCCGCAAAGACTTCAAGCAGTTTAATGAGGCTGCTGGTGACATTGAGGGCTTCTTCCAGGACTTTGAGCATCAGTGTCGATCAATGGAAGTCCCAGAAAGGGAGCGCGTCCGGCATCTGGTTGGGCTCTTAGAGGGTGGAGCTGCTGCAGCCTATAGAGCTATGGACCATCGGTGGAACTGTGAGTATGCGGATATTAAACAGACTATTCTAGAACATTATGCTGTAACGCCAGACACTTACAGGACTCAGTTCCGTACTCTAGCATGTGATGAGGAAGTGTCCTTCAAGATGTATGCCCACAAACTCAAACATCTGTGGCATCGTTGGTTGGAGGCAGAGGAGGCCTTAACCTTGGAGACCGTCCTCCAGGTCCTCCTAAAAGAGCAGTTTTACTTCAAGTGCCCCGCTGAGATCCGGGAATGGGTGCGTGAGAGAAAACCAGCGACAGTGGAGGAAGCTGCTGCTCTAGCTGATGAGGTGCTCACCATCAAGCCTCAGTGGAGGGTTCTGTTGGAGGATGGAGAGACGCCTAACAGCTCCACAACACCGGATGCCCCCAGTTATTCTGTCCCCATTGTTCCCCGTTCCTCTAAGCCACCACATGTTGATACCCGTGTTAATGTGCCTCCAGTTGCTTCTACTGCACTTTCTGGAATACGCCGGGGAGAGGAAGTAACAGAGCGCAGGTGTTATGTTTGTAGGCATCCCGGGCATTTGCAGGCCTCATGCCCAGCCAGGCCATGGAGGAATCATCCTCAAACCCCTACAGCACCTTCAGGTGGGAGCCGGCCTCCAAGTTCCCCTACCCCTTACCCAAGAGGACGCCTTGGATGGAGGGAGACCCAGCTCAGATGCTATCAATGTGGACAGCCAGGGCATCGGCAAGTCTCCTGCCCAGCTGTTCAAATGAGGACTGATCCTGCGCCCAATCGGATTGTTAATTATTTACAGCCCAGCGCCATGGAGGAAGATGTGGCACCGCTATGTGAGGACTGGCCTAGTGACTCAGCCCATGTTGCACCACCAGGAGTTTACGGGGTGCGACCTGCAGTTATGACGACTTCTGCTCATCGAGGTAAGCACTTGCAGGAGGTTGTGCTGGATGGACAGAGACTTGTTGGATTTTGTGACTCGGGTGCTTTCCTCACACTGGCTGATCCCCGAGTGGTTCGGCCTGAGGCAATCCATAGAGGACCTGGGATTGTCATTGAACTGGCTGGTGGACAATGGAGGACTATTCCCACAGCCACTGTGGATCTGAGCTTTGGTTTTGGGGTCAGGCGATGTGTGGTTGGGGTGATGGGTGGTCTGCCTGCAGCTGTTCTCCTGGGCAATGATGTGGGAGAGCTACGATGCCAATTCGTGGCTGCATGAAGCCACATGTAAGTAACGCTCTGCCTGTGTGTACTTAACCAGTGACCTGTAGAGGTCCCTAGTACGTACACAAGTTGGGAGGGGGAGGGATTGTGAAGATGTAATTTACCCTCTCACTGTATATGCTGTACAGATTCCTATTTCAAGCTGGGTTCATTGTCTTATTTGAACTACTTCTGTGTACATTTCTATTGTTGTAGGTAATCACCCCCCTAAAATGCAAGGTTATATCCTCTTGAGGCACTTCCATCCCTGGGAGTAGGGGGAGGTGGGCCTAGAGTCCAACTAGTGTAAACTCTGCTTACCTGGGAGATTCAGGCAGAGTGAGCTGAAACTTGAAGGGAGCAGGAGCTCCAGCCTGTGTGGCTGTGGACACGGACGGAGCTAGGCCTGTGTGGCGGCCCGTGGGATTGTGTGGAACTCTTTGGACTACTGTAAGGACGATTGCTTTGTAATCCGGTCCGAGGATTGTCGGGAAGGGCCCCCGAATCTGTTTTACGTGGACTTATCGTGTGCTGTTCCAGTGTTCTTGTGAATAAATCTGTTGGATCGTTCCTCGGCCTGTTGTCTCTCCTTGCTCTGCTGTACACCCCGTCACACAAGGAAATGACTAAAACGCGCTCCAAACGTTAGTGGCCATATTTAAAAGGATGGCCCTATTTGAACCCCGATAACTTTGGAAGGCAGGATCCTAGAGATTTGTTGATGGTCTCGTTGGAATCGGGGTGCGGAAATCTATGGGGGCTTTGGTAGACACTCTGCCAGAGGTCTTTACTTGGGAGATATTTGACTCCAGGGGACAGCTCGATCATGTACAGTAGGTTTGTTGCCCCTGGGCAATACACCTCATGACAGCACGTTAACGCTCATGAAAGGGTTTTGCAGTTAACCGCCTGAAAGCAACGGTGAGAGAAGCAAACACGTACATAACCCTTGCATTTTAATAAGTCAGTTCTCATGACAGCTGGCTGTATGATCACCAGAGTTGCCCCATAGCCAGCTAAGAGCAATGGTGACAAAGCCTTATATGCAATTAACCTATGCAATTACTAACTCAAAGGTCACACAGATGCATGACACTCCTTAAAATTTAAGTCGGAATCAGGTCAAGTAAATCGGATAAATGACGCAATATGGGGTCCCAAGGAAATGACTAAAACGCGCTCCAAACGTTAGTGGCCATATTTAAAAGGATGGCCCTATTTGAACCCCGATAACTTTGGAAGGCAGGATCCTAGAGATTTGTCGATGGTCTCGTTGGAATCGGGGTGCGGAAATCTATGGGGGCCTTGGTAGACACTCTGCCAGAGGTCTTTACTTGGGAGATATTTGACTCCAGGGGACAGCTCGGTCATGTACAGTAGGTTTGTTGCCCCTGGGCAACACGCCTCATGACAGCACGTTAACGCTCATGAAAGGGTTTTGCAGTTAACCGCCTGAAAGCAACGGTGAGAGAAGCAAACACGTACATAACCCTTGCATTTTAATAAGTCAGTTCTCATGACAGCTGGCTGTATGATCACCAGAGTTGCCCCATAGCCAGCTAAGAGCAATGGTGACAAAGCCTAATATGCAACTAACCTATGCAATTACTAACTCAAAGGTCACACAGATGCATGACACTCCTTAAAATTTAAGTCGGAATCAGGTCAAGTAAATCAGATAGATGACGCAATATGGGTTCCCCAGGAAATGACTAAAACGCGCTCCAAACGTTAGTGGCCATATTTAAAAGGATGGCCCTATTTGAACCCCTATAACTTTGAAAGGCAGGATCCTAGAGATTCGTCGATGGTCTCGTTGGAATCGGGGTGCGGAAATCTATGGGGGCCTTGGTAGACACTCTGCCAGATGTCTTTACTTGGGAGATATTTGACTCCAGGGGACAGCTCGGTCATGTACAGTAGGTTTGTTGCCCCTGGGCAACACGCCTCATGACAGCACGCTAACGCTCATGAAAGGGTTTTGCAGTTAACCGCCTGAAAGCAACGGTGAGAGAAGCAAACACGTACATAACCCTTGCATTTTAATAAGTCAGTTCTCATGACAGCTGGCTGTATGATCACCAGAGTTGCCCCATAGCCAGCTAAGAGCAATGGTGACAAAGCCTAATATGCAACTAACCTATGCAATTACTAACTCAAAGGTCACACAGATGCATGACACTCCTTAAAATTTATGTCGGAATCAGGTCAAGTAAATCGGATAAATGACGCAATATGGGGTCCCCAGGAAATGACTAAAAAGCGCTCCAAACGTTAGTGGCCATATTTAAAAGGATTGCCCTATTTGAACCCCGATAACTTTGGAAGGCAGGATCCTAGAGATTTGTCGATGGTCTCGTTGGAATCGGGGTGCGGAAATCTATGGGGGCCTTGGCAGACACTCTGCCAGAGGTCTTTACTTGGGAGATATTTGACTCCAGGGGACAGCTCGGTCATGTACAGTAGGTTTGTTGCCCCTGGGCAACACGCCTCATGACAGCACGTTAACGCTCATGAAAGGGTTTTGCAGTTAACCGCCTGAAAGCAACGGTGAGAGAAGCAAACACGTACATAACCCTTGCATTTTAATAAGTCAGTTCTCATGACAGCTGGCTGTATGATCACCAGAGTTGCCCCATAGCCAGCTAAGAGCAATGGTGACAAAGCCTAATATGCAACTAACCTATGCAATTACTAACTCAAAGGTCACACAGATGTATGACACTCCTTAAAATTTAAGTCGGAATCAGGTCAAGTAAATCGGATAGATGACGCAATATGGGGTCCCCAGGAAATGACTAAAACGCGCTCCAAACGTTAGTGGCCATATTTAAAAGGATGGCCCTATTTGAACCCCGATAACTTTGGAAGGCAGGATCCTAGAGATTCGTCGATGGTCTCGTTGGAATCTGGGTGCGGAAATCTATATGGGCCTTGGTAGACACTCTGCCAGAGGTCTTTACTTGGGAGATATTTGACTCCAGGGGACAGCTCGGTCATGTACAGTAGGTTTGTTGCCCCTGGGCAACACGCCTCATGACAGCACGTTAACGCTCATGAAAGGGTTTTGCAGTTAACCGCCTGAAAGCAACGGTGAGAGAAGCAAACACGTACATAACCCTTGCATTTTAATAAGTCAGTTCTCATGACAGCTGGCTGTATGATCACCAGAGTTGCCCCATAGCCAGCTAAGAGCAATGGTGACAAAGCCTAATATGCAACTAACCTATGCAATTACTAACTCAAAGGTCACACAGATGCATGACACTCCTTAAAATTTAAGTCGGAATCAGGTCAAGTAAATCAGATAGATGACGCAATATGGGTTCCCCAGGAAATGACTAAAACGCGCTCCAAACGTTAGTGGCCATATTTAAAAGGATGGCCCTATTTGAACCCCTATAACTTTGAAAGGCAGGATCCTAGAGATTCGTCGATGGTCTCGTTGGAATCGGGGTGCGGAAATCTATGGGGGCCTTGGTAGACACTCTGCCAGATGTCTTTACTTGGGAGATATTTGACTCCAGGGGACAGCTCGGTCATGTACAGTAGGTTTGTTGCCCCTGGGCAACACGCCTCATGACAGCACGCTAACGCTCATGAAAGGGTTTTGCAGTTAACCGCCTGAAAGCAACGGTGAGAGAAGCAAACACGTACATAACCCTTGCATTTTAATAAGTCAGTTCTCATGACAGCTGGCTGTATGATCACCAGAGTTGCCCCATAGCCAGCTAAGAGCAATGGTGACAAAGCCTTATATGCAACTAACCTATGCAATTACTAACTCAAAGGTCACACAGATGCATGACACTCCTTAAAATTTATGTCGGAATCAGGTCAAGTAAATCGGATAAATGACGCAATATGGGGTCCCCAGGAAATGACTAAAAAGCGCTCCAAACGTTAGTGGCCATATTTAAAAGGATTGCCCTATTTGAACCCCGATAACTTTGGAAGGCAGGATCCTAGAGATTTGTCGATGGTCTCGTTGGAATCGGGGTGCGGAAATCTATGGGGGCCTTGGCAGACACTCTGCCAGAGGTCTTTACTTGGGAGATATTTGACTCCAGGGGACAGCTCGGTCATGTACAGTAGGTTTGTTGCCCCTGGGCAACACGCCTCATGACAGCACGTTAACGCTCATGAAAGGGTTTTGCAGTTAACCGCCTGAAAGCAACGGTGAGAAAAGCAAACATATACATAACCCTTGCATTTTAATAAGTCAGTTTTCATGACAGCTGGCTGTATGATCACCAGAGTTGCCCCATATCCAGCAAAGAGCAATGGTGACAAAGCCTTATATGCAACTAACCTATGCAATTACTAACTCAAAGGTCACACAGATGCATGACACTCCTTAAAATTTAAGTCGGAATCAGGTCAAGTAAATCGGATAGATGACGCAATATGGGGTCCCCAGGAAATGACTAAAACGCGCTCCAAACGTTAGTGGCCATATTTAAAAGGATGGCCCTATTTGAACCCCGATAACTTTGGAAGGCAGGATCCTAGAGATTCGTCGATGGTCTTGTTGGAATCGGGGTGCGGAAATCTATGGGGGCCTTGGTAGACACTCTGTCAGAGGTCTTTACTTGGGAGATATTTGACTCCAGGGGACAGCTCGATCATGTACAGTAGGTTTGTTGCCCCTGGGCAACACACCTCATGACAGCACGTTAACGCTCATGAAAGGGTTTTGCAGTTAACCGCCTGAAAGCAACGGTGAGAGAAGCAAACACGTACATAACCCTTGCATTTTAATAAGTCAGTTCTCATGACAGCTGGCTGTATGATCACCAGAGTTGCCCCATAGCCAGCTAAGAGCAATGGTGACAAAGCCTTATATGCAACTAACCTATGCAATTACTAACTCAAAGGTCACACAGATGCATGACACTCCTTAAAATTTAAGTCGGAATCAGGTCAAGTAAATCGGATAAATGACGCAATATGGGGTCCCAAGGAAATGACTAAAACGCGCTCCAAACGTTAGTGGCCATATTTAATAGGATGGCCCTATTTGAACCCCGATAACTTTAGAAGGCAGGATCCTAGAGATTCGTCGATGGTCTCGTTGGAATCGGTGTGCGGAAATCTATGGGGGCCTTGGTAGACACTCTGCCAGAGGTCTTTACTTGGGAGATATTTGACTCCAGGGGACAGCTCGGTCATGTACAGTAGGTTTGTTGCCCCTGGGCAACACGCCTCATGACAGCACGTTAACGCTCATGAAAGGGTTTTGCAGTTAACCGCCTGAAAGCAACGGTGAGAGAAGCAAACACGTACATAACCCTTGCATTTTAATAAGTCAGTTCTCATGACAGCTGGCTTTATGATCACCAGAGTTGCCCCATAGCCAGCTAAGAGCAATGGTGACAAAGCCTAATATGCAACTAACCTATGCAATTACTAACTCAAAGGTCACACAGATGTATGACACTCCTTAAAATTTAAGTCGGAATCAGGTCAAGTAAATCGGATAGATGACGCAATATGGGGTCCCCAGGAAATGACTAAAACGCGCTCCAAACGTTAGTGGCCATATTTAAAAGGATGGCCCTATTTGAACCCCGATAACTTTGGAAGGCAGGATCCTAGAGATTCGTCGATGGTCTCGTTGGAATCTGGGTGCGGAAATCTATATGGGCCTTGGTAGACACTCTGCCAGAGGTCTTTACTTGGGAGATATTTGACTCCAGGGGACAGCTCGGTCATGTACAGTAGGTTTGTTGCCCCTGGGCAACACGCCTCATGACAGCACGTTAACGCTCAGGAAAGGGTTTTGCAGTTAACCGCTTGAAAGCAACGGTGAGAGAAGCAAACACGTACATAACCCTTGCATTTTAATAAGTCAGTTCTCATGACAGCTGGCTGTATGATCACCAGAGTTGCCCCATAGCCAGCTAAGAGCAATGGTGACAAAGCCTAATATGCAACTAACCTATGCAATTACTAACTCAAAGGTCACACAGATGCATGACACTCCTTAAAATTTAAGTCGGAATCAGGTCAAGTAAATCGGATAGATGACGCAATATGGGGTCCCCAGGAAATTACTAAAACGCGCTCCAAACGTTAGTGGCCATATTTAATAGGATGGCCCTATTTGAACCCCGATAACTTTGGAAGGCAGGATCCTAGAGATTCGTCGAAGGTCTCGTTGGAATCGGGGTGCGGAAATCTATGGGGGCCTTGGTAGACACTCTGCCAGAGGTCTTTACTTGGGAGATATTTGACTCCAGGGGACAGCTCGGTCATGTACAGTAGGTTTGTTGCCCCTGGGCAACACGCCTCATGACAGCACGTTAACGCTCATGAAAGGGTTTTGCAGTTAACCGCCTGAAAGCAACGGTGAGAGAAGCAAACACATACATAACCCTTGCATTTTAATAAGTCAGTTCTCATGACAGTTGGCTGTATGATCACCAGAGTTGCCCCATAGCCAGCTAAGTGCAATGGTGACAAAGCCTAATATGCAACTAACCTATGCAATTACTAACTCAAAGGTCACACAGATGCATGACACTCCTTAAAATTTATGTCGGAATCAGGTCAAGTAAATCGGATAGATGACGCAATATGGGGTCCCCAGGAAATTACTAAAACGCGCTCCAAACGTTAGCGGCCATATTTAATAGGATGTCCCTATTTGAACCCCGATAACTTTGGAAGGCAGGATCCTAAAGATTCGTCGATGGTCTCGTTGGAATCGGGGTGCGGAAATCTATGTTTGCCTTGGTAGACACTCTGCCAGAGGTCTTTACTTGGGAGATATTTGACTCCAGGGGACAGCTCGGTCATGTACAGTAGGTTTGTTGCCCCTGGGCAACACGCCTCATGACAGCACGTTAACGCTTATGAAAGGGTTTTGCAGTTAACCGCCTGAAGGCAACGGTGAGAGAAGCAAACACATACATAACCCTTGCATTTTAATAAGTCAGTTCTCATGACAGTTGGCTGTATGATCACCAGAGTTGCCCCATAGCCAGCTAAGTGCAATGGTGACAAAGCCTAATATGCAACTAACCTATGCAATTACTAACTCAAAGGTCACACAGATGCATGACACTCCTTAAAATTTATGTCGGAATCAGGTCAAGTAAATCGGATAGATGACGCAATATGGGGTCCCCAGAAAATGACTAAAACGCGCTCCAAACGTTAGTGGCCATATTTAATAGGATGGCCCTATTTGAACCCCGATAACTTTGGAAGGCAGGATCCTAGAGATTCGTCGATGGTCTCGTTGGAATCGGGGTGCGGAAATCTATGGGGGCTTTGGTAGACACTCTGCCAGAGGTCTTTACTTGGGAGATATTTGACTCCAGGGGACAGCTCGGTCATGTACAGTAGGTTTGTTGCCCCTGGGCAACACGCCTCATGACAGTACGTTAACGCTCATGAAAGGGTTTTGCAGTTAACCGCCTGAAAGCAACGGTGAGAGAAGCAAACAGATTCATAACCCTTGCATTTTAATAAGTCAGTTCTCATGACAGCTGGCTGTATGATCACCAGAGTTGCCCCATAGCCAGCTAAGAGCAATGGTGACAAAGCCTAATATGCAACTAACCTATGCAATTACTAACTCAAAGGTCACACAGATGCATGACACTCCTTAAAATTTAAGTCGGAATCAGGTCAAGTAAATCGGATAGATGACGCAATATGGGGTCCCCAGGAAATGACTAAAACGCGCTCCAAACGTTAGTGGCCATATTTAAAAGGATGGCCCTATTTGAACCCCGATAACTTTGGAAGGCAGGATCCTAGAGATTCGTCGATGGTCTCGTTGGAATCGGGGTGCGGAAATCTATGGGGGCCTTGGTAGACACTCTGCCAGAGGTCTTTACTTGGGAGATATTTGACTCCAGGCGACAGCTCGGTCATGTACAGTAGGTTTGTTGCCCCTGGGCAACACGCCTCATGACAGCACGTTAACGCTCATGAAAGGGTTTTGCAGTTAACCGCCTGAAAGCAACGGTGAGAGAAGCAAACACGTACATAACCCTTGCATTTTAATAAGTCAGTTCTCATGACAGCTGGCTGTATGATCACCAGAGTTGCCCCATAGCCAGCTAAGAGCAATGGTGATAAAGCCTAATATGCACCTAACCTATGCAATTACTAACTCAAAGGTCACACAGATGCATGACACTCCTTAAAATTTAAGTCAGAATCAGGTCAAGTAAATCGGATAGATGACGCAATATGGGGTCCCCAGGAAATGACTAAAACGCGCTCCAAACGTTAGTGGCCATATTTAAAAGGATTGCCCTATTCGAACCCCGATAACTTTGGAAGACAGGATCCTAGAGATTCGTCGATGGTCTCGTTGGAATCGGGGTGCGGAAATCTATGGGGGCCTTGGTAGACACTCTGCTAGAGGTCTTTTCTTGGAAGATATTTGACTCCAGGGGACAGCTGGTCATGTACAGTAGGTTTGTTGCCCATGGGCAACACGCCTCATGACAGCACGTTAACGCTCATGAAAGGGTTTTGCAGTTAACCGCCTGAAAGCAACGGCGAGAGAAGCAAACACGTACATAACCCTTGCATTTTAATAAGTCAGTTCTCATGACAGCTGGCTGTATGATCACCAGAGTTGCCCCATAGCCAGCTAAGAGCAATGGTGACAAAGCCTAATATGCAACTAACCTATGCAATTACTAACTCAAAGGTCACACAGATGCATGACACTCCTTAAAATTTAAGTCGGAATCAGGTCAAGTAAATCGGATAGATGACGCAATATGGGGTCCCCAGGAAATGACTAAAACGCGCTCCAAACGTTAGTGGCCATATTTAATAGGATGGCCCTATTTGAACCCCGATAACTTTGGAAGGCAGGATCCTAGAGATTTGTCGATGGTCTCGTTGGAATCGGTGTGCGGAAATCTATGGGGGCCTTGGTAGACACTCTGCCAGAGGTCTTTACTTGGGAGATATTTGACTCCAGGTGACAGCTCGGTCATGTACAGTAGGTTTGTTGCCCCTGGGCAACACGCCTCATGACAGCACGTTAACGCTCATGAAAGGGTTTTTGCAGTTAACCGCCTGAAAGCAACGGTGAGACAAGCAAACACATACATAACCCTTGCATTTTAATAAGTCAGTTCTCATGACAGCTGGCTGTATGATCACCAGAGTTGCCCCATAGCCAGCTAAGAGCAATGGTGACAAAGCCTAATATGCAACTAACCTATGCAATTACTAACTCAAAGGTCACACAGATGAATGACACTCCTTAAAATTTAAGTCGGAATCAGGTCAAGTAAATCGGATAGATGACGCAATATGGGGTCCCCAGGAAATTACTAAAACGCGCTCCAAACGTTAGTGGCCATATTTAATAGGATGGCCCTATTTGAACCCCAATAACTTTGGAAGGCAGGATCCTAGAGATTCGTCGATGGTCTTGTTGGAATCGGGGTGCGGAAATCTATGGGGGCTTTGGTAGACACTCTGCCAGAGGTCTTTACTTGGGAGATATTTGACTCCAGGGGACAGCTCGGTCATGTACAGTAGGTTTGTTGCCCCTGGGCAACACGCCTCATGACAGCACGTTAACGCTCATGAAAGGGTTTTGCAGTTAACCGCCTGAAAGCAACGGTGAGAGAAGCAAACAGATACATAACCCTTGCATTTTAATAAGTCAGTGCTCTTGACAGCTGGCTGTATGATCACCAGAGTTGCCCCATAGCCAGCTAAGAGCAATGGTGACAAAGCCTAATATGCAACTAACCTATACAATTACTAACTGAAAGGTCACACAGATGCATGACACTCCTTAAAATTTAAGTCGGAATCAGGTCAAGTAAATCGGATAGATGACGCAATATGGGGTCCCCAGGAAATGACTAAAACGTGCTCCAAACATTAGTGGCCATATTTAAAAGGATGGCCCTATTTGAACCCCGATATCTTTGGAAGGCAGGATCCTAGAGATTCGTCGATGGTCTCGTTGGAATCTGGGTGCGGAAATCTATGGGGGCCTTGGTGGACACTCTGCCAGAGGTCTTTACTTGGGAAATATTTGACTCCAGGGGACAGCTCGGTCATGTACAATAGGTTTGTTGCCCCTGGGCAACACGCCTCATGACAGCACGTTAACGCTTATGAAAGGGTTTTGCAGTTAACCGCCTGAAAGCAACGGTGAGAGAAGCAAACACGTACATAACCCTTGCATTTTAATAAGTCAGTTCTCATGACAGCTGGCTGTATGATCACCAGAGTTGCCCCATAGCCAGCTAAGAGCAATGGTGATAAAGCCCAATATGCACCTAACCTATGCAATTACTAACTCAAAGGTCACACAGATGCATGACACTCCTTAAAATTTAAGTCAGAATCAGGTCAAGTAAATCGGATAGATGACGCAATATGGGGTCCCCAGGAAATGACTAAAACGTGCTCCAAACATTAGTGGCCATATTTAAAAGGATGGCCCTATTTGAACCCCGATATCTTTGGAAGGCAGGATCCTAGAGATTCGTCGATGGTCTCGTTGGAATCGGGGTGCGGAAATCTATGGGGGCCTTGGTAGACACTCTGCCAGAGGTCTTTACTTGGGAGATATTTGACTCCAGGGGACAGCTCGGTTATGTACAGTAGGTTTGTTGCCCCTGGGCAACATGCCTCATGACAGCACGTTAACGCTCATGAAAGGGTTTTGCAGTTAACCGCCTGAAAGCAACGGTGAGAGAAGCAAACACATACATAACCCTTGCATTTTAATAAGTCAGTTCTCATGACAGCTGGCTGTATGATCACCAGAGTTGCCCCATAGCCAGCTAAGTGCAATGGTGACAAAGCCTAATATGCAACTAACCTATGCAATTACTAACTCAAAGGTCACACAGATGCATGACACTCCTTAAAATTTAAGTCGGAATCAGGTCACGTAAATCGGATAGATCACGCAATATGGGGTCCTCAGGAAATGACTAAAACGCGCTCCAAACGTTAGTTGCCATATTTAATAGGATGGTCCTATTTGAACCCCGATAACTTTGGAAGGCAGGATCCTAGAGATTCGTCGATGGTCTCGTTGGAATCGGGGTGCGGAAATCTATGGGGGCCTTGGTAGCCACTCTGCCAGAGGTCTTTACTTGGGAGATATTTGACTCCAGGGGACAGCTCGGTCATGTACAGTAGGTTTGTTGCCCCTGAGCAACACACCTCATGACAGCACGTTAACGCTCATGAAAGGCTTTTGCAGTTAACCGCCTGAAAGCAACGGTGAGAGAAGCAAACACATACATAACCCTTGCATTTTAATAAGTCAGTTCTCATGACAGCTGGCTGTATGATCACCAGAGTTGCCCCATAGCCAGCTAAGGGCAATGGTGACAAAGCCTAATATGCAACTAACCTATGCAATTACTAACTCAAAGGTCACACAGATGCATGACACTCCTTAAAATTTAAGTCGGAATCAGGTCAAGTAAATCGGATAGATGACGCAATATGGGGTCCCCAGGAAATTACTAAAACGCGCTCCAAACGTTAGTGGCCATATTTAATAGGATGGCCCTATTTGAACCCCGATAACTTTGGAAGGCAGGATCCTAGAGATTCGTCGATGGTCTCGTTGGAATCGGTGTGCGGAAATCTATGGGGGCCTTGGTAGACACTCTGCCAGAGGTCTTTACTTGGGAGATATTTGACTCCAGGGGACAGCTCGGTCATGTACAGTAGGTTTGTTGCCCCTGGGCAACACGCCTCATGACAGCACGTTAACGCTCATGAAAGGGTTTTGCAGTTAACCACTTGAAAGCAACGGTGAGAGAAGCAAACACATACATAACCCTTGCATTTTAATAAGTCAGTTCTCATGACAGCTGGCTGTATGATCACCAGAGTTGCCCCATAGCCAGCTAAGTGCAATGGTGACAAAGCCTAATATGCAACTAACCTATGCAATTACTAACTTAAAGGTCACACAGATGCATGACACTCCTTAAAATTTATGTCGGAATCAGGTCAAGTAAATCGGATAGATGACGCAATATGGGGTCCCCAGGAAATGACTAAAACGCGCTCCAAACGTTAGTGGCCATATTTAATAGGATGGCCCTATTTGAACCCCGATAACTTTGGAAGGCAGGATCCTAGAGATTCGTCGATGGTCTCGTTGGAATCGGGGTGCGGAAATCTATGGGGGCTTTGGTAGACACTCTGCCAGAGGTCTTTACTTGGGAGATATTTGACTCCAGGGGACAGCTCGGTTATGTACAGTAGGTTTGTTGCCCCTGGGCAACACAACTCATGACAGCACGTTAACGCTCATGAAAGGGTTTTGCAGTTAACCGCCTGAAAGCAACGGTGAGAGAAGCAAACACATACATAACCCTTGCATTTTAATAAGTCAGTTCTCATGACAGCTGGCTGTATGATCACCAGAGTTGCCCCATAGCCAGCTAAGAGCAATGGTGACAAAGCCTAATATGCAACTAACCTATGCAATTACTAACTCAAAGGTCACACAGATGCATGACACTCCTTAAAATTTAAGTCGGAATCAGGTCAAGTAAATCGGATAGATGACGCAATATGGGGTCCCCAGGAAATTACTAAAACGCGCTCCAAACGTTAGTGGCCATATTTAATAGGATGGCCCTATTTGAACCCCGATAACTTTGGAAGGCAGGATCCTAGAGATTCGTCGATGGTCTCGTTGGAATCGGGGTGCGGAAATCTATGGGGGCCTTGGTAGACACTCTGCCAGAGGTCTTTACTTGGGAGATATTTGACTCCAGGGGACAGCTCGGTCATGTACAGTAGGTTTGTTGCCCCTGGGCAACACGCCTCATGACAGCACGTTAACGCTCATGAAAGGGTTTTGCAGTTAACCGCCTGAAAGCAACGGTGAGAGAAGCAACAAATACATAACCCTTGCATTTTAATAAGTCAGTTCTCATGACAGCTGGCTGTATGATCACCAGAGTTGCCCCATAGCCAGCTAAGAGCAATGGTGACAAAGCCTAATATGCAACTAACCTATGCAATTACTAACTCAAAGGTCACACAGATGCATGACACTCCTTAAAATTTAAGTCGGAATCAGGTCAAGTAAATCGGATAGATGACGCAATATGGGGTCCCCAGGAAATGACTAAAACGCGTTCCAAACGTTAGTGGCCATATTTATAAGGATTGCCCTATTTGAACCCCGATAACTTTGGAAGCCAGGATCCTAGAGATTCGTCGATGGTCTCGTTGGAATCGAGGTGCGGAAATCTATGGGGGCCTTGGTGGACACTCTGCCAGAGGTCTTTACTTGGGAGATATTTGACTCCAGGGGACAGCTTGGTCATGTACAGTAGGTTTGTTGCCCCTGGGCAACACGCCTCATGACAGCACGTTAACGCTTATGAAAGGGTTTTGCAGTTAACCGCCTGAAAGCAACGGTGAGAGAAGCAAACACGTACATAACCCTTGCATTTTAATAAGTCAGTTCTCATGACAGCTGGCTGTATGATCACCAGAGTTGCCCCATAGCCAGCTAAGAGCAATGGTGACAAAGCCTAATATGCAACTAACCTATGCAATTACTAACTCAAAGGTCACACAGATGCATGACACTCCTTAAAATTTAAGTCGGAATCAGGTCAAATAAATCGGATAGATGACGCAATATGGGGTCCCCAGGAAATGACTAAAACGCGCTCCAAACGTTAGTGGCCATAATTAAAAGGATGGCCCTATTTGAACCCCGATAACTTTGGAAGGCAGGATCCTAGAGATTTGTCGATGGTCTCATTGGAATCGGGGTGCGGAAATCTATGGGGGCCTTGGTAGACACTCTGCCAGAGGTCTTTACTTGGGAGATATTTGACTCCAGGGGACAGCTCGGTCATTTACAGTAGGTTTGTTGCCCCTGGGCAACACACCTCATGACAGCACGTTAACGCTCATGAAAGGGTTTTGCAGTTAACCGCCTGAAAGCAACGGTGAGAGAAGCAAACACATACATAACCCTTGCATTTTAATAAGTCAGTTCTCATGACAGCTGGCTGTATGATCACCAGAGTTGCCCCATAGCCAGCTAAGAGCAATGGTGACAAAGCCTAATATGCAACTAACCTATGCAATTACTAACTCAAAGGTCACACAGATGCATGACACTCCTTAAAATTTAAGTCGGAATCAGGTCAAGTAAATCGGATAGATGACGCAATATGGGGTCCCCAGGAAATTACTAAAACGCGCTCCAAACGTTAGTGGCCATATTTAATAGGATGGCCCTATTTGAACCCCGATAACTTTGGAAGGCAGGATCCTAGAGATTCGTCGATGGTCTCGTTGGAATCGGGGTGCGGAAATCTATGGGGGCCTTGGTAGACACTCTGCCAGAGGTCTTTACTTGGGAGATATTTGACTCCAGGGGACAGCTCGGTCATGTACAGTAGGTTTGTTGCCCCTGGGCAACACGCCTCATGACAGCACGTTAACGCTCATGAAAGGGTTTTTCAGTTAACCGCCTGAAAGCAACGGTGAGAGAAGCAAACACATACATAACCCTTGCATTTTAATAAGTCAGTTCTCATGACAGTTGGCTGTATGATCACCAGAGTTGCCCCATAGCCAGCTAAGTGCAATGGTGACAAAGCCTAATATGCAACTAACCTATGCAATTACTAACTCAAAGGTCACACAGATGCATGACACTCCTTAAAATTTATGTCGGAATCAGGTCAAGTAAATCGGATAGATGACGCAATATGGGGTCCCCAGGAAATTACTAAAACGCGCTCCAAACGTTAGCGGCCATATTTAATAGGATGTCCCTATTTGAACCCCGATAACTTTGGAAGGCAGGATCCTAAAGATTCGTCGATGGTCTCGTTGGAATCGGGGTGCGGAAATCTATGGGGGCCTTGGTAGACACTCTGCCAGAGGTCTTTACTTGGGAGATATTTGACTCCAGGGGACAGCTCGGTCATGTACAGTAGGTTTGTTGCCCCTGGCCAACACGCCTCATGACAGCACGTTAACGCTTATGAAAGGGTTTTGCAGTTAACCGCCTGAAGGCAACGGTGAGAGAAGCAAACACATACATAACCCTTGCATTTTAATAAGTCAGTTCTCATGACAGCTGGCTGTATGATCACCAGAGTTGCCCCATAGCCAGCTAAGTGCAATGGTGACAAAGCCTAATATGCAACTAACCTATGCAATTACTAACTCAAAGGTCACACAGATGCATGACACTCCTTAAAATTTATGTCGGAATCAGGTCAAGTAAATCGGATAGATGACGCAATATGGGGTCCCCAGAAAATGACTAAAACGCGCTCCAAACGTTAGTGGCCATATTTAATAGGATGGCCCTATTTGAACCCCGATAACTTTGGAAGGCAGGATCCTAGAGATTCGTCGATGGTCTCGTTGGAATCGGGGTGCGGAAATCTATGGGGGCTTTGGTAGCCACTCTGCCAGAGGTCTTTACTTGGGAGATATTTGACTCCAGGGGACAGCTCGGTCATGTACAGTAGGTTTGTTGCCCCTGGGCAACACACCTCATGACAGCACGTTAACGCTCATGAAAGAGTTTTGCAGTTAACCGCCTGAAAGCAACGGTGAGAGAAGCAAACACATACATAACCCTTGCATTTTAATAAGTCAGTTCTCATGACAGCTGGCTGTATGATCACCAGAGTTGCCCCATAGCCAGCTAAAAGCAATGTTGACAAAGCCTAATATGCAACTAACCTATGCAACTACTAACTCAAAGGTCACACAGATGCATGACACTCCTTAAAATTTAAGTCGGAATCAGGTCAAGTAAATCGGATAGATGACGCAATATGGGGTCCCCAGGAAATGACTAAAACGCGCTCCAAACGTTAGTGGCCATATTTAAAAGGATTGCCCTATTCGAACCCCGATAACTTTGGAAGACAGGATCCTAGAGATTCGTCGATGGTCTCGTTGGAATCGGGGTGCGGAAATCTATGGGGGCCTTGGTAGACACTCTGCTAGAGGTCTTTTCTTGGGAGATATTTGACTCCAGGGGACAGCTGGTCATGTACAGTAGGTTTGTTGCCCATGGGCAACACGCCTCATGACAGCACGTTAACGCTCATGAAAGGGTTTTGCAGTTAACCGCCTGAAAGCAACGGCGAGAGAAGCAAACACGTACATAACCCTTGCATTTTAATAAGTCAGTTCTCATGACAGCTGGCTGTATGATCACCAGAGTTGCCCCATAGCCAGCTAAGAGCAATGGTGACAAAGCCTAATATGCAACTAACCTATGCAATTACTAACTCAAAGGTCACACAGATGCATGACACTCCTTAAAATTTAAGTCGGAATCAGGTCAAGTAAATCGGATAGATGACGCAATATGGGGTCCCCAGGAAATGACTAAAACGCGCTCCAAACGTTAGTGGCCATAATTAAAAGGATGGCCCTATTTGAACCCCGATAACTTTGGAAGGCATGATCCTAGAGATTTGTCGATGGTCTCGTTGGAATCGGGGTGCGGAAATCTATGGGGGCCTTGGTAGACACTCTGCCAGAGGTCTTTACTTGGGAGATATTTGACTCCAGGGGACAGCTCGGTCATTTACAGTAGGTTTGTTGCCCCTGGGCAACACACCTCATGACAGCACGTTAACGCTCATGAAAGGGTTTTGCAGTTAACCGTCTTAAAGCAACGGTGAGAGAAGCAAACACATACATAACCCTTGCATTTTAATAAGTCAGTTCTCATGACAGCTGGCTGTATGATCACCAGAGTTGCCCCATAGCCAGCTAAGAGCAATGGTGACAAAGCCTAATATGCAACTAACCTATGCAATTACTAACTCAAAGGTCACACAGATGCATGACACTCCTTAAAATTTAAGTCGGAATCAGGTCAAGTAAATCGGATAGATGACGCAATATGGGGTCCCCAGGAAATTACTAAAACGCGCTCCAAACGTTAGTGGCCATATTTAATAGGATGGCCCTATTTGAACCCCGATAACTTTGGAAGGCAGGATCCTAGAGATTCGTCGATGGTCTCGTTGGAATCGGGGTGCGGAAATCTATGGGGGCCTTGGTAGACACTCTGCCAGAGGTCTTTACTTGGGAGATATTTGACTCCAGGGGACAGCTCGGTCATGTACAGTAGGTTTGTTGCCCCTGGGCAACACGCCTCATGACAGCACGTTAACGCTCATGAAAGGGTTTTTCAGTTAACCGCCTGAAAGCAACGGTGAGAGAAGCAAACACATACATAACCCTTGCATTTTAATAAGTCAGTTCTCATGACAGTTGGCTGTATGATCACCAGAGTTGCCCCATAGCCAGCTAAGTGCAATGGTGACAAAGCCTAATATGCAACTAACCTATGCAATTACTAACTCAAAGGTCACACAGATGCATGACACTCCTTAAAATTTATGTCGGAATCAGGTCAAGTAAATCGGATAGATGACGCAATATGGGGTCCCCAGGAAATTACTAAAACGCGCTCCAAACGTTAGCGGCCATATTTAATAGGATGTCCCTATTTGAACCCCGATAACTTTGGAAGGCAGGATCCTAAAGATTCGTCGATGGTCTCGTTGGAATCGGGGTGCGGAAATCTATGGGGGCCTTGGTAGACACTCTGCCAGAGGTCTTTACTTGGGAGATATTTGACTCCAGGGGACAGCTCGGTCATGTACAGTAGGTTTGTTGCCCCTGGGCAACACGCCTCATGACAGCACGTTAACGCTTATGAAAGGGTTTTGCAGTTAACCGCCTGAAGGCAACGGTGAGAGAAGCAAACACATACATAACCCTTGCATTTTAATAAGTCAGTTCTCATGACAGCTGGCTGTATGATCACCAGAGTTGCCCCATAGCCAGCTAAGTGCAATGGTGACAAAGCCTAATATGCAACTAACCTATGCAATTACTAACTCAAAGGTCACACAGATGCATGACACTCCTTAAAATTTATGTCGGAATCAGGTCAAGTAAATCGGATAGATGACGCAATATGGGGTCCCCAGAAAATGACTAAAACGCGCTCCAAACGTTAGTGGCCATATTTAATAGGATGGCCCTATTTGAACCCCGATAACTTTGGAAGGCAGGATCCTAGAGATTCGTCGATGGTCTCGTTGGAATCGGGGTGCGGAAATCTATGGGGGCTTTGGTAGACACTCTGCCAGAGGTCTTTACTTGGGAGATATTTGACTCCAGGGGACAGCTCGGTCATGTACAGTAGGTTTGTTGCCCCTGGGCAACACGCCTCATGACAGTACGTTAACGCTCATGAAAGGGTTTTGCAGTTAACCGCCTGAAAGCAACGGTGAGAGAAGCAAACAGATTCATAACCCTTGCATTTTAATAAGTCAGTTCTCATGACAGCTGGCTGTATGATCACCAGAATTGCCCCATAGCCAGCTAAGAGCAATGGTGACAAAGCCTAATATGCAACTAACCTATGCAATTACTAACTCAAAGGTCACACAGATGCATGACACTCCTTAAAATTTAAGTCGGAATCAGGTCAAGTAAATCGGATAGATGACGCAATATGGGGTCCCCAGGAAATGACTAAAACGCGCTCCAAACGTTAGTGGCCATATTTAAAAGGATGGCCCTATTTGAACCCCGATAACTTTGGAAGGCAGGATCCTAGAGATTCGTCGATGGTCTCGTTGGAATCGGGGTGCGGAAATTTATGGGGGCCTTGGTAGACACTCTGCCAGAGGTCTTTACTTGGGAGATATTTGACTCCAGGGGACAGCTCGGTCATGTACAGTAGGTTTGTTGCCCCTGGGCAACACACCTCATGACAGCACGTTAACGCTCATGAAAGGGTTTTGCAGTTAACCGCCTGAAAGCAACGGTGAGAGAAGCAAACACATACATAACCCTTGCATTTTAATAAGTCAGTTCTCATGACAGCTGGCTGTATGATCACCAGAGTTGCCCCATAGCCAGCTAAGAGCAATGGTGACAAAGCCTAATATGCAACTAACCTATGCAATTACTAACTCAAAGGTCACACAGATGCATGACACTCCTTAAAATTTAAGTCGGAATCAGGTCAAGTAAATCGGATAGATGACGCAATATGGGGTCCCCAGGAAATGACTAAAACGCGCTCCAAACGTTAGTGGCCATATTTAATAGGATGGCCCTATTTGAACCCCGATAACTTTGGAAGGCAGGATCCTAGAGATTTGTCGATGGTCTCGTTGGAATCGGTGTGCGGAAATCTATGGGGGCCTTGGTAGACACTCTGCCAGAGGTCTTTACTTGGGAGATATTTGACTCCAGGGGACAGCTCGGTCATGTACAGTAGGTTTGTTGCCCCTGGGCAACACACCTCATGACAGCACGTTAACGCTCATGAAAGGGTTTTGCAGTTAACCGCCTGAAAGCAACGGTGAGAGAAGCAAACACATACATAACCCTTGCATTTTAATAAGTCAGTTCTCATGACAGCTGGCTGTATGATCACCAGAGTTGCCCCATAGCCAGCTAAGAGCAATGGTGACAAAGCCTAATATGCAACTAACCTATGCAATTACTAACTCAAAGGTCACACAGATGCATGACACTCCTTAAAATTTAAGTCGGAATCAGGTCAAGTAAATCGGATAGATGACGCAATATGGGGTCCCCAGGAAATGACTAAAACGCGCTCCAAACGTTAGTGGCCATATTTAATAGGATGGCCCTATTTGAACCCCGATAACTTTGGAAGGCAGGATCCTAGAGATTTGTCGATGGTCTCGTTGGAATCGGTGTGCGGAAATCTATGGGGGCCTTGGTAGACACTCTGCCAGAGGTCTTTACTTGGGAGATATTTGACTCCAGGTGACAGCTCGGTCATGTACAGTAGGTTTGTTGCCCCTGGGCAACACGCCTCATGACAGCACGTTAACGCTCATGAAAGGGTTTTTGCAGTTAACCGCCTGAAAGCAACGGTGAGACAAGCAAACACATACATAACCCTTGCATTTTAATAAGTCAGTTCTCATGACAGCTGGCTGTATGATCACCAGAGTTGCCCCATAGCCAGCTAAGAGCAATGGTGACAAAGCCTAATATGCAACTAACCTATGCAATTACTAACTCAAAGGTCACACAGATGCATGACACTCCTTAAAATTTAAGTCGGAATCAGGTCAAGTAAATCGGATAGATGACGCAATATGGGGTCCCCAGGAAATGACTAAAACGTGCTCCAAACATTAGTGGCCATATTTAAAAGGATGGCCCTATTTGAACCCCGATATCTTTGGAAGGCAGGATCCTAGAGATTCGTCGATGGTCTCGTTGGAATCGGGGTGCGGAAATCTATGGGGGCCTTGGTGGACACTCTGCCAGAGGTCTTTACTTGGGAAATATTTGACTCCAGGGGACAGCTCGGTGATGTACAATAGGTTTGTTGCCCCTGGGCAACACACCTCATGACAGCACGTTAACGCTCATGAAAGGGTTTTGCAGTTAACCGTCTGAAAGCAACGGTGAGAGAAGCAAACACATACATAACCCTTGCATTTTAATAAGTCAGTTCTCATGACAGCTGGCTGTATGATCACCAGAGTTGCCCCATAGCCAGCTAAGAGCAATGGTGACAAAGCCTAATATGCAACTAACCTATGCAATTACTAACTCAAAGGTCACACAGATGCATGACACTCCTTAAAATTTAAGTCGGAATCAGGTCAAGTAAATCGGATAGATGACGCAATATGGGGTCCCCAGGAAATTACTAAAACGCGCTCCAAACGTTAGTGGCCATATTTAATAGGATTGCCCTATTTGAACCCCGATAACTTTGGAAGGCAGGATCCTAGACATTCGTCGATGGTCTCGTTGGAATCGGGGTGCGGAAATCTATGGGGGCCTTGGTAGACACTCTGCCAGAGGTCTTTACTTGGGAGATATTTGACTCCAGGGGACAGCTCGGTCATGTACAGTAGGTTTGTTGCCCCTGGGCAACACGCCTCATGACATCACGTTAACGCTCATGAAAGGGTTTTTCAGTTAACCGCCTGAAAGCAACGGTGAGAGAAGCAAACACATACATAACCCTTGCATTTTAATAAGTCAGTTCTCATGACAGTTGGCTGTATGATCACCAGAGTTGCCCCATAGCCAGCTAAGTGCAATGGTGACAAAGCCTAATATGCAACTAACCTATGCAATTACTAACTCAAAGGTCACACAGATGCATGACACTCCTTAAAATTTATGTCGGAATCAGGTCAAGTAAATCGGATAGATGACGCAATATGGGGTCCCCAGGAAATTACTAAAACGCGCTCCAAACGTTAGCGGCCATATTTAATAGGATGTCCCTATTTGAACCCCGATAACTTTGGAAGGCAGGATCCTAAAGATTCGTCGATGGTCTCGTTGGAATCGGGGTGCGGAAATCTATGGGGGCCTTGGTAGACACTCTGCCAGAGGTCTTTACTTGGGAGATATTTGACTCCAGGGGACAGCTCGGTCATGTACAGTAGGTTTGTTGCCCCTGGGCAACACGCCTCATGACAGCACGTTAACGCTTATGAAAGGGTTTTGCAGTTAACCGCCTGAAGGCAACGGTGAGAGAAGCAAACACATACATAACCCTTGCATTTTAATAAGTCAGTTCTCATGACAGCTGGCTGTATGATCACCAGAGTTGCCCCATAGCCAGCTAAGTGCAATGGTGACAAAGCCTAATATGCAACTAACCTATGCAATTACTAACTCAAAGGTCACACAGATGCATGACACTCCTTAAAATTTATGTCGGAATCAGGTCAAGTAAATCGGATAGATGACGCAATATGGGGTCCCCAGAAAATGACTAAAACGCGCTCCAAACGTTAGTGGCCATATTTAATAGGATGGCCCTATTTGAACCCCGATAACTTTGGAAGGCAGGATCCTAGAGATTCGTCGATGGTCTCGTTGGAATCGGGGTGCGGAAATCTATGGGGGCTTTGGTAGACACTCTGCCAGAGGTCTTTACTTGGGAGATATTTGACTCCAGGGGACAGCTCGGTCATGTACAGTAGGTTTGTTGCCCCTGGGCAACACGCCTCATGACAGTACGTTAACGCTCATGAAAGGGTTTTGCAGTTAACCGCCTGAAAGCAACGGTGAGAGAAGCAAACAGATTCATAACCCTTGCATTTTAATAAGTCAGTTCTCATGACAGCTGGCTGTATGATCACCAGAATTGCCCCATAGCCAGCTAAGAGCAATGGTGACAAAGCTTAATATGCAACTAACCTATGCAATTACTAACTCAAAGGTCACACAGATGCATGACACTCCTTAAAATTTAAGTCGGAATCAGGTCAAGTAAATCGGATAGATGACGCAATATAGGGTCCCCAGGAAATGACTAAAACGCGCTCCAAACGTTAGTGGCCATATTTAAAAGGATGGCCCTATTTGAACCCCGATAACTTTGGAAGGCAGGATCCTAGAGATTCGTCGATGGTCTCGTTGGAATCGGGGTGCGGAAATCTATGGGGGCCTTGGTAGACACTCTGCCAGAGGTCTTTACTTGGGAGATATTTGACTCCAGGTGACAGCTCGGTCATGTACAGTAGGTTTGTTGCCCCTGGGCAACACGCCTCATGACAGCACGTTAACGCTCATGAAAGGGTTTTGCAGTTAACCGCCTGAAAGCAACGGTGAGAGAAGCAAACACGTACATAACCCTTGCATTTTAATAAGTCAGTTCTCATGACAGCTGGCTGTATGATCACCAGAGTTGCCCCATAGCCAGCTAAGAGCAATGGTGATAAAGCCCAATATGCACCTAACCTATGCAATTACTAACTCAAAGGTCACACAGATGCATGACACTCCTTAAAATTTAAGTCAGAATCAGGTCAAGTAAATCGGATAGATGACGCAATATGGGGTCCCCAGGAAATGACTAAAACGTGCTCCAAACATTAGTGGCCATATTTAAAAGGATGGCCCTATTTGAACCCCGATATCTTTGGAAGGCAGGATCCTAGAGATTCGTCGATGGTCTCGTTGGAATCGGGGTGCGGAAATCTATGGGGGCCTTGGTGGACACTCTGCCAGAGGTCTTTACTTGGGAGATATTTGACTCCAGGGGACAGCTCGGTGATGTACAATAGGTTTGTTGCCCCTGGGCAACACACCTCATGACAGCACGTTAACGCTCATGAAAGGGTTTTGCAGTTAACCGTCTGAAAGCAACGGTGAGAGAAGCAAACACATACATAACCCTTGCATTTTAATAAGTCAGTTCTCATGACAGCTGGCTGTATGATCACCAGAGTTGCCCCATAGCCAGCTAAGAGCAATGGTGACAAAGCCTAATATGCAACTAACCTATGCAATTACTAACTCAAAGGTCACACAGATGCATGACACTCCTTAAAATTTAAGTCGGAATCAGGTCAAGTAAATCGGATAGATGACGCAATATGGGGTCCCCAGGAAATTACTAAAACGCGCTCCAAACGTTAGTGGCCATATTTAATAGGATGGCCCTATTTGAACCCCGATAACTTTGGAAGGCAGGATCCTAGAGATTCGTCGATGGTCTCGTTGGAATCGGGGTGCGGAAATCTATGGGGGCCTTGGTAGACACTCTGCCAGAGGTCTTTACTTGGGAGATATTTGACTCCAGGGGACAGCTCGGTCATGTACAGTAGGTTTGTTGCCCCTGGGCAACACGCCTCATGACAGCACGTTAACGCTCATGAAAGGGTTTTGCAGTTAACCGCCTGAAAGCAACGGTGAGAGAAGCAAACACATACATAACCCTTGCATTTTAATAAGTCAGTTCTCATGACAGTTGGCTGTATGATCACCAGAGTTGCCCCATAGCCAGCTAAGTGCAATGGTGACAAAGCCTAATATGCAACTAACCTATGCAATTACTAACTCAAAGGTCACACAGATGCATGACACTCCTTAAAATTTATGTCGGAATCAGGTCAAGTAAATCGGATAGATGACGCAATATGGGGTCCCCAAGAAATTACTAAAACGCGCTCCAAACGTTAGCGGCCATATTTAATAGGATGTCCCTATTTGAACCCCGATAACTTTGGAAGGCAGGATCCTAAAGATTCGTCGATGGTCTCGTTGGAATCGGGGTGCGGAAATCTATGGGGGCCTTGGTAGACACTCTGCCAGAGGTCTTTACTTGGGAGATATTTGACTCCAGGGGACAGCTCGGTCATGTACAGTAGGTTTGTTGCCCCTGGGCAACACGCCTCATGACAGCACGTTAACGCTTATGAAAGGGTTTTGCAGTTAACCGCCTGAAGGCAACGGTGAGAGAAGCAAACACATACATAACCCTTGCATTTTAATAAGTCAGTTCTCATGACAGCTGGCTGTATGATCACCAGAGTTGCCCCATAGCCAGCTAAGTGCAATGGTGACAAAGCCTAATATGCAACTAACCTATGCAATTACTAACTCAAAGGTCACACAGATGCATGACACTCCTTAAAATTTAAGTCGGAATCAGGTCAAGTAAATCGGATAGATGACGCAATATGGGGTCCCCAGAAAATGACTAAAACGCGCTCCAAACGTTAGTGGCCATATTTAATAGGATGGCCCTATTTGAACCCCGATAACTTTGGAAGGCAGGATCCTAGAGATTCGTCGATGGTCTCGTTGGAATCGGGGTGCGGAAATCTATGGGGGCTTTGGTAGACACTCTGCCAGAGGTCTTTACTTGGGAGATATTTGACTCCAGGGGACAGCTCGGTCATGTACAGTAGGTTTGTTGCCCCTGGGCAACACGCCTCATGACAGTACGTTAACGCTCATGAAAGGGTTTTACAGTTAACTGCCTGAAAGCAACGGTGAGAGAAGCAAACAGATTCATAACCCTTGCATTTTAATAAGTCAGTTCTCATGACAGCTGGCTGTATGATCACCAGAGTTGCCCCATAGCCAGCTAAGAGCAATGGTGACAAAGCCTAATATGCAACTAACCTATGCAATTACTAACTCAAAGGTCACACAGATGCATGACACTCCTTAAAATTTAAGTCGGAATCAGGTCAAGTAAATCGGATAGATGACGCAATATGGGGTCCCCAGGAAATTACTAAAACGCGCTCCAAACGTTAGTGGCCATATTTAATAGGATTGCCCTATTTGAACCCCGATAACTTTGGAAGGCAGGATCCTAGAGATTCGTCGATGGTCTCGTTGGAATCGGGGTGCGGAAATCTATGGGGGCCTTGGTAGACACTCTGCCAGAGGTCTTTACTTGGGAGATATTTGACTCCAGGGGACAGCTCGGTCATGTACAGTAGGTTTGTTGCCCCTGGGCAACACGCCTCATGACAGCACGTTAACGCTCATGAAAGGGTTTTTCAGTTAACCGCCTGAAAGCAACGGTGAGAGAAGCAAACACATACATAACCCTTGCATTTTAATAAGTCAGTTCTCATGACAGTTGGCTGTATGATCACCAGAGTTGCCCCATAGCCAGCTAAGTGCAATGGTGACAAAGCCTAATATGCAACTAACCTATGCAATTACTAACTCAAAGGTCACACAGATGCATGACACTCCTTAAAATTTATGTCGGAATCAGGTCAAGTAAATCGGATAGATGACGCAATATGGGGTCCCCAGGAAATTACTAAAACGCGCTCCAAACGTTAGCGGCCATATTTAATAGGATGTCCCTATTTGAACCCCGATAACTTTGGAAGGCAGGATCCTAAAGATTCGTCGATGGTCTCGTTGGAATCGGGGTGCGGAAATCTATGGGGGCCTTGGTAGACACTCTGCCAGAGGTCTTTACTTGGGAGATATTTGACTCCAGGGGACAGCTCGGTCATGTACAGTAGGTTTGTTGCCCCTGGGCAACACGCCTCATGACAGCACGTTAACGCTTATGAAAGGGTTTTGCAGTTAACCGCCTGAAGGCAACGGTGAGAGAAGCAAACACATACATAACCCTTGCATTTTAATAAGTCAGTTCTCATGACAGCTGGCTGTATGATCACCAGAGTTGCCCCATAGCCAGCTAAGTGCAATGGTGACAAAGCCTAATATGCAACTAACCTATGCAATTACTAACTCAAAGGTCACACAGATGCATGACACTCCTTAAAATTTATGTCGGAATCAGGTCAAGTAAATCGGATAGATGACGCAATATGGGGTCCCCAGAAAATGACTAAAACGCGCTCCAAACGTTAGTGGCCATATTTAATAGGATGGCCCTATTTGAACCCCGATAACTTTGGAAGGCAGGATCCTAGAGATTCGTCGATGGTCTCGTTGGAATCGGGGTGCGGAAATCTATGGGGGCTTTGGTAGACACTCTGCCAGAGGTCTTTACTTGGGAGATATTTGACTCCAGGGGACAGCTCGGTCATGTACAGTAGGTTTGTTGCCCCTGGGCAACACGCCTCATGACAGTACGTTAACGCTCATGAAAGGGTTTTGCAGTTAACCGCCTGAAAGCAACGGTGAGAGAAGCAAACAGATTCATAACCCTTGCATTTTAATAAGTCAGTTCTCATGACAGCTGGCTGTATGATCACCAGAATTGCCCCATAGCCAGCTAAGAGCAATGGTGACAAAGCCTAATATGCAACTAACCTATGCAATTACTAACTCAAAGGTCACACAGATGCATGACACTCCTTAAAATTTAAGTCGGAATCAGGTCAAGTAAATCGGATAGATGACGCAATATAGGGTCCCCAGGAAATGACTAAAACGCGCTCCAAACGTTAGTGGCCATATTTAAAAGGATGGCCCTATTTGAACCCCGATAACTTTGGAAGGCAGGATCCTAGAGATTCGTCGATGGTCTCGTTGGAATCGGGGTGCGGAAATCTATGGGGGCCTTGGTAGACACTCTGCCAGAGGTCTTTACTTGGGAGATATTTGACTCCAGGTGACAGCTCGGTCATGTACAGTAGGTTTGTTGCCCCTGGGCAACACGCCTCATGACAGCACGTTAACGCTCATGAAAGGGTTTTGCAGTTAACCGCCTGAAAGCAACGGTGAGAGAAGCAAACACGTACATAACCCTTGCATTTTAATAAGTCAGTTCTCATGACAGCTGGCTGTATGATCACCAGAGTTGCCCCATAGCCAGCTAAGAGCAATGGTGATAAAGCCCAATATGCACCTAACCTATGCAATTACTAACTCAAAGGTCACACAGATGCATGACACTCCTTAAAATTTAAGTCAGAATCAGGTCAAGTAAATCGGATAGATGACGCAATATGGGGTCCCCAGGAAATGACTAAAACGTGCTCCAAACATTAGTGGCCATATTTAAAAGGATGGCCCTATTTGAACCCCGATATCTTTGGAAGGCAGGATCCTAGAGATTCGTCGATGGTCTCGTTGGAATCGGGGTGCGGAAATCTATGGGGGCCTTGGTGGACACTCTGCCAGAGGTCTTTACTTGGGAGATATTTGACTCCAGGGGACAGCTCGGTGATGTACAATAGGTTTGTTGCCCCTGGGCAACACACCTCATGACAGCACGTTAACGCTCATGAAAGGGTTTTGCAGTTAACCGTCTGAAAGCAACGGTGAGAGAAGCAAACACATACATAACCCTTGCATTTTAATAAGTCAGTTCTCATGACAGCTGGCTGTATGATCACCAGAGTTGCCCCATAGCCAGCTAAGAGCAATGGTGACAAAGCCTAATATGCAACTAACCTATGCAATTACTAACTCAAAGGTCACACAGATGCATGACACTCCTTAAAATTTAAGTCGGAATCAGGTCAAGTAAATCGGATAGATGACGCAATATGGGGTCCCCAGGAAATTACTAAAACGCGCTCCAAACGTTAGTGGCCATATTTAATAGGATGGCCCTATTTGAACCCCGATAACTTTGGAAGGCAGGATCCTAGAGATTCGTCGATGGTCTCGTTGGAATCGGGGTGCGGAAATCTATGGGAGCCTTGGTAGACACTCTGCCAGAGGTCTTTACTTGGGAGATATTTGACTCCAGGGGACAGCTCGGTCATGTACAGTAGGTTTGTTGCCCCTGGGCAACACGCCTCATGACAGCACGTTAACGCTCATGAAAGGGTTTTGCAGTTAACCGCCTGAAAGCAACGGTGAGAGAAGCAAACACATACATAACCCTTGCATTTTAATAAGTCAGTTCTCATGACAGTTGGCTGTATGATCACCAGAGTTGCCCCATAGCCAGCTAAGTGCAATGGTGACAAAGCCTAATATGCAACTAACCTATGCAATTACTAACTCAAAGGTCACACAGATGCATGACACTCCTTAAAATTTATGTCGGAATCAGGTCAAGTAAATCGGATAGATGACGCAATATGGGGTCCCCAAGAAATTACTAAAACGCGCTCCAAACGTTAGCGGCCATATTTAATAGGATGTCCCTATTTGAACCCCGATAACTTTGGAAGGCAGGATCCTAAAGATTCGTCGATGGTCTCGTTGGAATCGGGGTGCGGAAATCTATGGGGGCCTTGGTAGACACTCTGCCAGAGGTCTTTACTTGGGAGATATTTGACTCCAGGGGACAGCTCGGTCATGTACAGTAGGTTTGTTGCCCCTGGGCAACACGCCTCATGACAGCACGTTAACGCTTATGAAAGGGTTTTGCAGTTAACCGCCTGAAGGCAACGGTGAGAGAAGCAAACACATACATAACCCTTGCATTTTAATAAGTCAGTTCTCATGACAGCTGGCTGTATGATCACCAGAGTTGCCCCATAGCCAGCTAAGTGCAATGGTGACAAAGCCTAATATGCAACTAACCTATGCAATTACTAACTCAAAGGTCACACAGATGCATGACACTCCTTAAAATTTAAGTCGGAATCAGGTCAAGTAAATCGGATAGATGACGCAATATGGGGTCCCCAGAAAATGACTAAAACGCGCTCCAAACGTTAGTGGCCATATTTAATAGGATGGCCCTATTTGAACCCCGATAACTTTGGAAGGCAGGATCCTAGAGATTCGTCGATGGTCTCGTTGGAATCGGGGTGCGGAAATCTATGGGGGCTTTGGTAGACACTCTGCCAGAGGTCTTTACTTGGGAGATATTTGACTCCAGGGGACAGCTCGGTCATGTACAGTAGGTTTGTTGCCCCTGGGCAACACGCCTCATGACAGTACGTTAACGCTCATGAAAGGGTTTTACAGTTAACCGCCTGAAAGCAACGGTGAGAGAAGCAAACAGATTCATAACCCTTGCATTTTAATAAGTCAGTTCTCATGACAGCTGGCTGTATGATCACCAGAGTTGCCCCATAGCCAGCTAAGAGCAATGGTGACAAAGCCTAATATGCAACTAACCTATGCAATTACTAACTCAAAGGTCACACAGATGCATGACACTCCTTAAAATTTAAGTCGGAATCAGGTCAAGTAAATCGGATAGATAACGCAATATGGGGTCCCCAGGAAATGACTAAAACGCGCTCCAAACGTTAGTGGCCATATTTAAAAGGATGGCCCTATTTGAACCCCGATAACTTTGGAAGGCAGGATCCTAGAGATTCGTCGATGGTCTCGTTGGAATCGGGGTGCGGAAATCTATGGGGGCCTTGGTAGACACTCTGCCAGAGGTCTTTACTTGGGAGATATTTGACTCCAGGCGACAGCTCGGTCATGTACAGTAGGTTTGTTGCCCCTGGGCAACACGCCTCATGACAGCACGTTAACGCTCATGAAAGGGTTTTGCAGTTAACCGCCTGAAAGCAACGGTGAGAGAAGCAAACACGTACATAACCCTTGCATTTTAATAAGTCAGTTCTCATGACAGCTGGCTGTATGATCACCAGAGTTGCCCCATAGCCAGCTAAGAGCAATGGTGATAAAGCCTAATATGCACCTAACCTATGCAATTACTAACTCAAAGGTCACACAGATGCATGACACTCCTTAAAATTTAAGTCAGAATCAGGTCAAGTAAATCGGATAGATGACGCAATATGGGGTCCCCAGGAAATGACTAAAACGCGCTCCAAACGTTAGTGGCCATATTTAAAAGGATGGCCCTATTTGAACCCCGATAACTTTGGAAGGCAGGATCCTAGAGATTCGTCGATGGTCTCGTTGGAATCGGGGTGCGGAAATCTATGGGGGCCTTGGTAGACACTCTGCCAGAGGTCTTTACTTGGGAGATATTTGACTCCAGGGGACAGCTCGGTCATGTACAGTAGGTTTGTTGCCCCTGGGCAACACACCTCATGACAGCACGTTAACGCTCATGAAAGGGTTTTGCAGTTAACCGCCTGAAAGCAACGGTGAGAGAAGCAAACACGTACATAACCCTTGCATTTTAATAAGTCAGTTCTCATGACAGCTGGCTGTATGATCACCAGAGTTGCCCCATAGCCAGCTAAGAGCAATGGTGACAAAGCCTAATATGCAACTAACCTATGCAATTACTAACTCAAAGGTCACACAGATGCATGACACTCCTTAAAATTTAAGTCGGAATCAGGTCAAGTAAATCGGATAGATGACGCAATATGGGGTCCCCAGGAAATGACTAAAACGCGCTCCAAACGTTAGTGGCCATATTTAAAAGGATTGCCCTATTCGAACCCCGATAACTTTGGAAGACAGGATCCTAGAGATTCGTCGATGGTCTCGTTGGAATCGGGGTGCGGAAATCTATGGGGGCCTTGGTAGACACTCTGCTAGAGGTCTTTTCTTGGGAGATATTTGACTCCAGGGGACAGCTGGTCATGTACAGTAGGTTTGTTGCCCATGGGCAACACGCCTCATGACAGCACGTTAACGCTCATGAAAGGGTTTTGCAGTTAACCGCCTGAAAGCAACGGCGAGAGAAGCAAACACGTACATAACCCTTGCATTTTAATAAGTCAGTTCTCATGACAGCTGGCTGTATGATCACCAGAGTTGCCCCATAGCCAGCTAAGAGCAATGGTGACAAAGCCTAATATGCAACTAACCTATGCAATTACTAACTCAAAGGTCACACAGATGCATGACACTCCTTAAAATTTAAGTCGGAATCAGGTCAAGTAAATCGGATAGATGACGCAATATGGGGTCCCCAGGAAATGACTAAAACGCGCTCCAAACGTTAGTGTCCATATTTAATAGGATGGCCCTATTTGAACCCCGATAACTTTGGAAGGCAGGATCCTAGAGATTTGTCGATGGTCTCGTTGGAATCGGTGTGCGGAAATCTATGGGGGCCTTGGTAGACACTCTGCCAGAGGTCTTTACTTGGGAGATATTTGACTCCAGGTGACAGCTCGGTCATGTACAGTAGGTTTGTTGCCCCTGGGCAACACGCCTCATGACAGCACGTTAACGCTCATGAAAGGGTTTTTGCAGTTAACCGCCTGAAAGCAACGGTGAGACAAGCAAACACATACATAACCCTTGCATTTTAATAAGTCAGTTCTCATGACAGCTGGCTGTATGATCACCAGAGTTGCCCCATAGCCAGCTAAGAGCAATGGTGACAAAGCCTAATATGCAACTAACCTATGCAATTACTAACTCAAAGGTCACACAGATGCATGACACTCCTTAAAATTTAAGTCGGAATCAGGTCAAGTAAATCGGATAGATGACGCAATATGGGGTCCCCAGGAAATGACTAAAACGCGCTCCAAACGTTAGTGGCCATATTTAATAGGATGGCCCTATTTGAACCCCGATAACTTTGGAAGGCAGGATCCTAGAGATTCGTCGATGGTCTCGTTGGAATCGGGGTGCGGAAATCTATGGGGGCTTTGGTAGACACTCTGCCAGAGGTCTTTACTTGGGAGATATTTGACTCCAGGGGACAGCTCGGTCATGTACAGTAGGTTTGTTGCCCCTGGGCAACACGCCTCATGACAGCACGTTAACGCTCATGAAAAGGTTTTGCAGTTAACCGCCTGAAAGCAACGGTGAGAGAAGCAAACAGATACATAACCCTTGCATTTTAATTAATCAGTGCTCTTGACAGCTGGCTGTATGATCACCAGAGTTGCCCCATAGCCAGCTAAGAGCAATGGTGACAAAGCCTAATATGCAACTAACCTATACAATTACTAACTCAAAGGTCACACAGATGCATGACACTCCTTAAAATTTAAGTCGGAATCAGGTCAAGTAAATCGGATAGATGACGCAATATGGGGTCCCCAGGAAATGACTAAAACGCGCTCCAAACGTTAGTGGCCATATTTAAAAGGATGGCCCTATTTGAACCCCGATAACTTTGGAAGGCAGGATCCTAGAGATTTGTCGATGGTCTCGTTGGAATCGGGGTGCGGAAATCTATGGGGGCTTTGGTAGACACTCTGCCAGAGGTCTTTACTTGGGAGATATTTGACTCCAGGGGACAGCTCGATCATGTACAGTAGGTTTGTTGCCCCTGGGCAATACACCTCATGACAGCACGTTAACGCTCATGAAAGGGTTTTGCAGTTAACCGCCTGAAAGCAACGGTGAGAGAAGCAAACACGTACATAACCCTTGCATTTTAATAAGTCAGTTCTCATGACAGCTGGCTGTATGATCACCAGAGTTGCCCCATAGCCAGCTAAGAGCAATGGTGACAAAAAGCCTTATATGCAACTAACCTATGCAATTACTAACTCAAAGGTCAAACAGATGCATGACACTCCTTAAAATTTAAGTCGGAATCAGGTCAAGTAAATCGGATAAATGACGCAATATGGGGTCCCAAGGAAATGACTAAAACGCGCTCCAAACGTTAGTGGCCATATTTAAAAGGATGGCCCTATTTGAACCCCGATAACTTTGGAAGGCAGGATCCTAGAGATTTGTCGATGGTCTCGTTGGAATCGGGGTGCGGAAATCTATGGGGGCTTTGGTAGACACTCTGCCAGAGGTCTTTACTTGGGAGATATTTGACTCCAGGGGACAGCTCGATCATGTACAGTAGGTTTGTTGCCCCTGGGCAATACACCTCATGACAGCACGTTAACGCTCATGAAAGGGTTTTGCAGTTAACCGCCTGAAAGCAACGGTGAGAGAAGCAAACACGTACATAACCCTTGCATTTTAATAAGTCAGTTCTCATGACAGCTGGCTGTATGATCACCAGAGTTGCCCCATAGCCAGCTAAGAGCAATGGTGACAAAAAGCCTTATATGCAACTAACCTATGCAATTACTAACTCAAAGGTCACACAGATGCATGACACTCCTTAAAATTTAAGTCGGAATCAGGTCAAGTAAATCGGATAGATGACGCAATATGGGTTCCCCAGGAAATGACTAAAACGCGCTCCAAACGTTAGTGGCCATATTTAAAAGGATGGCCCTATTTGAACCCCGATAACTTTGGAAGGCAGGATCCTAGAGATTTGTCGATGGTCTCGTTGGAATCGGGGTGCGGAAATCTATGGGGGCCTTGGTAGACACTCTGCCAGAGGTCTTTACTTGGGAGATATTTGACTCCAGGGGACAGCTCGGTCATGTACAGTAGGTTTGTTGCCCCTGGGCAACACGCCTCATGACAGCACGTTAACGCTCATGAAAGGGTTTTGCAGTTAACCGCCTGAAAGCAACGGTGAGAGAAGCAAACACGTACATAACCCTTGCATTTTAATAAGTCAGTTCTCATGACAGCTGGCTGTATGATCACCAGAGTTGCCCCATAGCCAGCTAAGAGCAATGGTGACAAAGCCTAATATGCAACTAACCTATGCAATTACTAACTCAAAGGTCACACAGATGCATGACACTCCTTAAAATTTAAGTCGGAATCAGGTCAAGTAAATCGGATAGATGACGCAATATGGGGTCCCCAGGAAATGACTAAAACGCGCTCCAAACGTTAGTGGCCATATTTAAAAGGATGGCCCTATTTGAACCCCGATAACTTTGGAAGGCAGGATCCTAGAGATTCGTCGATGGTCTCGTTGGAATCTGGGTGCGGAAATCTATATGGGCCTTGGTAGACACTCTGCCAGAGGTCTTTACTTGGGAGATATTTGACTCCAGGGGACAGCTCGGTCATGTACAGTAGGTTTGTTGCCCCTGGGAAACACGCCTCATGACAGCACGTTAACGCTCATGAAAGGGTTTTGCAGTTAACCGCTTGAAAGCAACGGTGAGAGAAGCAAACACGTACATAACCCTTGCATTTTAATAAGTCAGTTCTCATGACAGCTGGCTGTATGATCACCAGAGTTGCCCCATAGCCAGCTAAGAGCAATGGTGACAAAGCCTAATATGCAACTAACCTATGCAATTACTAACTCAAAGGTCACACAGATGCATGATGTGACGGGGGTGTACAACAGAGCAAAGGATGGACGAGGCCGAGGGACGATCCAACAGGTTTATTAACAGGAATGCAAGAACAGCACACGATAAGTCCACGTAAAACAGATTCGGGGGCCCTTCCCGACAATCCTCGGACCGGATTACAAAGCAATCGTCCTTACAGTAGTCTAAAGAGTTCCACACAATCCCACGGGCCGCCACACAGGCCTAGCTCCGTCCGTGTCCACAGCCACACAGGCTGGAGCTCCTGCTCCCTTCAAGTTTCAGCTCACTCTGCCTGAATCTCCCAGGTAAGCAGAGTTTACACTAGTTGGACTCTAGGCCCACCTCCCCCTACTCCCAGGGATGGAAGTGCCTCAAGAGGATATAACCTTGCATTTTAGGGGGGTGATTACCTACAACAATAGAAATGTACACAGAAGTAGTTCAAATAAGACAATGAACCCAGCTTGAAATAGGAATCTGTACAGCATATACAGTGAGAGGGTAAATTACATCTTCACAATCCCTCCCCCTCCCAACTTGTGTACGTACTAGGGACCTCTACAGGTCACTGGTTAAGTACACACAGGCAGAGCGTTACTTACATGTGGCTTCATGCAGCCACGAATTGGCATCGTAGCTCTCCCACATCATTGCCCAGGAGAACAGCTGCAGGCAGACCACCCATCACCCCAACCACACATCGCCTGACCCCAAAACCAAAGCTCAGATCCACAGTGGCTGTGGGAATAGTCCTCCATTGTCCACCAGCCAGTTCAATGACAATCCCAGGTCCTCTATGGATTGCCTCAGGCCGAACCACTCGGGGATCAGCCAGTGTGAGGAAAGCACCCGAGTCACAAAATCCAACAAGTCTCTGTCCATCCAGCACAACCTCCTGCAAGTGCTTACCTCGATGAGCAGAAGTCGTCATAACTGCAGGTCGCACCCCGTAAACTCCTGGTGGTGCAACATGGGCTGAGTCACTAGGCCAGTCCTCACATAGCGGTGCCACATCTTCCTCCATGGCGCTGGGCTGTAAATAATTAACAATCCGATTGGGCGCAGGATCAGTCCTCATTTGAACAGCTGGGCAGGAGACTTGCCGATGCCCTGGCTGTCCACATTGATAGCATCTGAGCTGGGTCTCCCTCCATCCAAGGCGTCCTCTTGGGTAAGGGGTAGGGGAACTTGGAGGCCGGCTCCCACCTGAAGGTGCTGTAGGGGTTTGAGGATGATTCCTCCATGGCCTGGCTGGGCATGAGGCCTGCAAATGCCCGGGATGCCTACAAACATAACACCTGCGCTCTGTTACTTCCTCTCCCCGGCGTATTCCAGAAAGTGCAGTAGAAGCAACTGGAGGCACATTAACACGGGTATCAACATGTGGTGGCTTAGAGGAACGGGGAACAATGGGGACAGAATAACTGGGGGCATCCGGTGTTGTGGAGCTGTTAGGCGTCTCTCCATCCTCCAACAGAACCCTCCACTGAGGCTTGATGGTGAGCACCTCATCAGCTAGAGCAGCAGCTTCCTCCACTGTCGCTGGTTTTCTCTCACGCACCCATTCCCGGATCTCAGCGGGGCACTTGAAGTAAAACTGCTCTTTTAGGAGGACCTGGAGGACGGTCTCCAAGGTTAAGGCCTCCTCTGCCTCCAACCAACGATGCCACAGATGTTTGAGTTTGTGGGCATACATCTTGAAGGACACTTCCTCATCACATGCTAGAGTACGGAACTGAGTCCTGTAAGTGTCTGGCGTTACAGCATAATGTTCTAGAATAGTCTGTTTAATATCCGCATACTCACAGTTCCACCGATGGTCCATAGCTCTATAGGCTGCAGCAGCTCCACCCTCTAAGAGCCCAACCAGATGCCGGACGCGCTCCCTTTCTGGGACTTCCATTAATCGACACTGATGCTCAAAGTCCTGGAAGAAGCCCTCAATGTCACCAGCAGCCTCATTAAACTGCTTGAAGTCTTTGCGGGACACTCTGGGAAGTTCCCTCATGATGGGTGCTGGGGTTACAGTCTGTCTGGAACCTCTCGCGGCTTCCACAGCGAGCTGCTTATCCAGCAATGCCATCTCCTCCATCCTGCGCTCCTTCTCTTCAGCTCCACGCATGGCCTCCCTCTTATCTTCTATGGTGGCCTCATCTCCAAGCAGTGCCATCTTTTCCTTGTACCACACAACCCATTGACTTTTTTGGGTATTCACCTCCGGCTCCCGTCTTTGCTCCCCTTGCTGTGGAAATTGTTCCTCGGTGCCATCTTGCAGGCAAGCGTGTTCCAATGCCTCAATTAGTTGCTCCTTAGAGAGTCCTTTGTAGCCGACACCTAATTCACGGGCCTTTGTTTGTAGACTCGCCACAGTCCAGTTCCTGTATCCTGAGGTTCTGGTTTCAGACGTCGATTGGCTGTTGTCCTCCATTTCTTCTGCTCTGATCCCGCCGCTGCCAACCAGTTTGTGACGGGGGTGTACAACAGAGCAAAGGATGGACGAGGCCGAGGGACGATCCAACAGGTTTATTAACAGGAATGCAAGAACAGCACACGATAAGTCCACGTAAAACAGATTCGGGGGCCCTTCCCGACAATCTTCGGACCGGATTACAAAGCAATCGTCCTTACAGTAGTCCAAAGAGTTCCACACAATCCCACGGGCCGCCACACAGGCCTAGCTCCGTCCGTGTCCACAGCCACACAGGCTGGAGCTCCTGCTCCCTTCAAGTTTCAGCTCACTCTGCCTGAATCTCCCAGGTAAGCAGAGTTTACACTAGTTGGACTCTAGGCCCACCTCCCCCTACTCCCAGGGATGGAAGTGCCTCAAGAGGATATAACCTTGCATTTTAGGGGGGTGATTACCTACAACAATAGAAATGTACACAGAAGTAGTTCAAATAAGACAATGAACCCAGCTTGAAATAGGAATCTGTACAGCATATACAGTGAGAGGGTAAATTACATCTTCACACATGACACTCCTTAAAATTTAAGTCGGAATCAGGTCAAGTAAATCGGATAGATGACGCAATATGGGTTCCCCAGGAAATGACTAAAACGCGCTCCAAACGTTAGTGGCCATATTTAAAAGGATGGCCCTATTTGAACCCCTATAACTTTGAAAGGCAGGATCCTAGAGATTCGTCGATGGTCTCGTTGGAATCGGGGTGCGGAAATCTATGGGGGCCTTGGTAGACACTCTGCCAGATGTCTTTACTTGGGAGATATTTGACTCCAGGGGACAGCTCGGTCATGTACAGTAGGTTTGTTGCCCCTGGGCAACACGCCTCATGACAGCACGCTAACGCTCATGAAAGGGTTTTGCAGTTAACCGCCTGAAAGCAACGGTGAGAGAAGCAAACACGTACATAACCCTTGCATTTTAATAAGTCAGTTCTCATGACAGCTGGCTGTATGATCACCAGAGTTGCCCCATAGCCAGCTAAGAGCAATGGTGACAAAGCCTTATATGCAACTAACCTATGCAATTACTAACTCAAAGGTCACACAGATGCATGACACTCCTTAAAATTTATGTCGGAATCAGGTCAAGTAAATCGGATAAATGACGCAATATGGGGTCCCCAGGAAATGACTAAAAAGCGCTCCAAACGTTAGTGGCCATATTTAAAAGGATTGCCCTATTTGAACCCCGATAACTTTGGAAGGCAGGATCCTAGAGATTCGTCGATGGTCTCGTTGGAATCGGGGTGCGGAAATCTATGGGGGCCTTGGTAGACACTCTGCCAGAGGTCTTTACTTGGGAGATATTTGACTCCAGGGGACAGCTCGGTCATGTACAGTAGGTTTGTTGCCCCTGGGCAACACGCCTCATGACAGCACGTTAACGCTCATGAAAGGGTTTTGCAGTTAACCGCCTGAAAGCAACGGTGAGAAAAGCAAACATGTACATAACCCTTGCATTTTAATAAGTCAGTTTTCATGACAGCTGGCTGTATGATCACCAGAGTTGCCCCATATCCAGCAAAGAGCAATGGTGACAAAGCCTAATATGCAACTAACCTATGCAATTACTAACTCAAAGGTCACACAGATGCATGACACTCCTTAAAATTTAAGTCGGAATCAGGTCAAGTAAATCGGATAGATGACGCAATATGGGGTCCCCAGGAAATGACTAAAACGCGCTCCAAACGTTAGTGGCCATATTTAAAAGGATGGCCCCATTTGAACCCCGATAACTTTGGAAGGCAGGATCCTAGAGATTCGTCGATGGTCTCGTTGGAATCGGGGTGCGGAAATCTATGGGGGCCTTGGTAGACACTCTGCCAGAGGTCTTTACTTGGGAGATATTTGACTCCAGGGGACAGCTCGGTCATGTACAGTAGGTTTGTTGCCCCTGGGCAACACGCCTCATGACAGCACGTTAACGCTCATGAAAGGGTTTTGCAGTTAACCGCCTGAAAGCAACGGTGAGAGAAGCAAACACGTACATAACCCTTGCATTTTAATAAGTCAGTTCTCATGACAGCTGGCTGTATGATCACCAGAGTTGCCCCATAGCCAGCTAAGAGCAATGGTGACAAAGCCTAATATGCAACTAACCTATGCAATTACTAACTCAAAGGTCACACAGATGCATGACACTCCTTAAAATTTAAGTCGGAATCAGGTCAAGTAAATCGGATAGATGACGCAATATGGGGTCCCCAGGAAATGACTAAAACGCGCTCCAAACGTTAGTGGCCATATTTAAAAGGATGGCCCTATTTGAACCCCGATAACTTTGGAAGGCAGGATCCTAGAGATTCGTCGATGGTCTCGTTGGAATCTGGGTGCGGAAATCTATATGGGCCTTGGTAGACACTCTGCCAGAGGTCTTTACTTGGGAGATATTTGACTCCAGGGGACAGCTCGGTCATGTACAGTAGGTTTGTTGCCCCTGGGAAACACGCCTCATGACAGCACGTTAACGCTCATGAAAGGGTTTTGCAGTTAACCGCTTGAAAGCAACGGTGAGAGAAGCAAACACGTACATAACCCTTGCATTTTAATAAGTCAGTTCTCATGACAGCTGGCTGTATGATCACCAGAGTTGCCCCATAGCCAGCTAAGAGCAATGGTGACAAAGCCTAATATGCAACTAACCTATGCAATTACTAACTCAAAGGTCACACAGATGCATGATGTGACGGGGGTGTACAACAGAGCAAAGGATGGACGAGGCCGAGGGACGATCCAACAGGTTTATTAACAGGAATGCAAGAACAGCACACGATAAGTCCACGTAAAACAGATTCGGGGGCCCTTCCCGACAATCCTCGGACCGGATTACAAAGCAATCGTCCTTACAGTAGTCTAAAGAGTTCCACACAATCCCACGGGCCGCCACACAGGCCTAGCTCCGTCCGTGTCCACAGCCACACAGGCTGGAGCTCCTGCTCCCTTCAAGTTTCAGCTCACTCTGCCTGAATCTCCCAGGTAAGCAGAGTTTACACTAGTTGGACTCTAGGCCCACCTCCCCCTACTCCCAGGGATGGAAGTGCCTCAAGAGGATATAACCTTGCATTTTAGGGGGGTGATTACCTACAACAATAGAAATGTACACAGAAGTAGTTCAAATAAGACAATGAACCCAGCTTGAAATAGGAATCTGTACAGCATATACAGTGAGAGGGTAAATTACATCTTCACAATCCCTCCCCCTCCCAACTTGTGTACGTACTAGGGACCTCTACAGGTCACTGGTTAAGTACACACAGGCAGAGCGTTACTTACATGTGGCTTCATGCAGCCACGAATTGGCATCGTAGCTCTCCCACATCATTGCCCAGGAGAACAGCTGCAGGCAGACCACCCATCACCCCAACCACACATCGCCTGACCCCAAAACCAAAGCTCAGATCCACAGTGGCTGTGGGAATAGTCCTCCATTGTCCACCAGCCAGTTCAATGACAATCCCAGGTCCTCTATGGATTGCCTCAGGCCGAACCACTCGGGGATCAGCCAGTGTGAGGAAAGCACCCGAGTCACAAAATCCAACAAGTCTCTGTCCATCCAGCACAACCTCCTGCAAGTGCTTACCTCGATGAGCAGAAGTCGTCATAACTGCAGGTCGCACCCCGTAAACTCCTGGTGGTGCAACATGGGCTGAGTCACTAGGCCAGTCCTCACATAGCGGTGCCACATCTTCCTCCATGGCGCTGGGCTGTAAATAATTAACAATCCGATTGGGCGCAGGATCAGTCCTCATTTGAACAGCTGGGCAGGAGACTTGCCGATGCCCTGGCTGTCCACATTGATAGCATCTGAGCTGGGTCTCCCTCCATCCAAGGCGTCCTCTTGGGTAAGGGGTAGGGGAACTTGGAGGCCGGCTCCCACCTGAAGGTGCTGTAGGGGTTTGAGGATGATTCCTCCATGGCCTGGCTGGGCATGAGGCCTGCAAATGCCCGGGATGCCTACAAACATAACACCTGCGCTCTGTTACTTCCTCTCCCCGGCGTATTCCAGAAAGTGCAGTAGAAGCAACTGGAGGCACATTAACACGGGTATCAACATGTGGTGGCTTAGAGGAACGGGGAACAATGGGGACAGAATAACTGGGGGCATCCGGTGTTGTGGAGCTGTTAGGCGTCTCTCCATCCTCCAACAGAACCCTCCACTGAGGCTTGATGGTGAGCACCTCATCAGCTAGAGCAGCAGCTTCCTCCACTGTCGCTGGTTTTCTCTCACGCACCCATTCCCGGATCTCAGCGGGGCACTTGAAGTAAAACTGCTCTTTTAGGAGGACCTGGAGGACGGTCTCCAAGGTTAAGGCCTCCTCTGCCTCCAACCAACGATGCCACAGATGTTTGAGTTTGTGGGCATACATCTTGAAGGACACTTCCTCATCACATGCTAGAGTACGGAACTGAGTCCTGTAAGTGTCTGGCGTTACAGCATAATGTTCTAGAATAGTCTGTTTAATATCCGCATACTCACAGTTCCACCGATGGTCCATAGCTCTATAGGCTGCAGCAGCTCCACCCTCTAAGAGCCCAACCAGATGCCGGACGCGCTCCCTTTCTGGGACTTCCATTAATCGACACTGATGCTCAAAGTCCTGGAAGAAGCCCTCAATGTCACCAGCAGCCTCATTAAACTGCTTGAAGTCTTTGCGGGACACTCTGGGAAGTTCCCTCATGATGGGTGCTGGGGTTACAGTCTGTCTGGAACCTCTCGCGGCTTCCACAGCGAGCTGCTTATCCAGCAATGCCATCTCCTCCATCCTGCGCTCCTTCTCTTCAGCTCCACGCATGGCCTCCCTCTTATCTTCTATGGTGGCCTCATCTCCAAGCAGTGCCATCTTTTCCTTGTACCACACAACCCATTGACTTTTTTGGGTATTCACCTCCGGCTCCCGTCTTTGCTCCCCTTGCTGTGGAAATTGTTCCTCGGTGCCATCTTGCAGGCAAGCGTGTTCCAATGCCTCAATTAGTTGCTCCTTAGAGAGTCCTTTGTAGCCGACACCTAATTCACGGGCCTTTGTTTGTAGACTCGCCACAGTCCAGTTCCTGTATCCTGAGGTTCTGGTTTCAGACGTCGATTGGCTGTTGTCCTCCATTTCTTCTGCTCTGATCCCGCCGCTGCCAACCAGTTTGTGACGGGGGTGTACAACAGAGCAAAGGATGGACGAGGCCGAGGGACGATCCAACAGGTTTATTAACAGGAATGCAAGAACAGCACACGATAAGTCCACGTAAAACAGATTCGGGGGCCCTTCCCGACAATCCTCGGACCGGATTACAAAGCAATCGTCCTTACAGTAGTCCAAAGAGTTCCACACAATCCCACGGGCCGCCACACAGGCCTAGCTCCGTCCGTGTCCACAGCCACACAGGCTGGAGCTCCTGCTCCCTTCAAGTTTCAGCTCACTCTGCCTGAATCTCCCAGGTAAGCAGAGTTTACACTAGTTGGACTCTAGGCCCACCTCCCCCTACTCCCAGGGATGGAAGTGCCTCAAGAGGATATAACCTTGCATTTTAGGGGGGTGATTACCTACAACAATAGAAATGTACACAGAAGTAGTTCAAATAAGACAATGAACCCAGCTTGAAATAGGAATCTGTACAGCATATACAGTGAGAGGGTAAATTACATCTTCACACATGACACTCCTTAAAATTTAAGTCGGAATCAGGTCAAGTAAATCGGATAGATGACGCAATATGGGTTCCCCAGGAAATGACTAAAACGCGCTCCAAACGTTAGTGGCCATATTTAAAAGGATGGCCCTATTTGAACCCCTATAACTTTGAAAGGCAGGATCCTAGAGATTCGTCGATGGTCTCGTTGGAATCGGGGTGCGGAAATCTATGGGGGCCTTGGTAGACACTCTGCCAGATGTCTTTACTTGGGAGATATTTGACTCCAGGGGACAGCTCGGTCATGTACAGTAGGTTTGTTGCCCCTGGGCAACACGCCTCATGACAGCACGCTAACGCTCATGAAAGGGTTTTGCAGTTAACCGCCTGAAAGCAACGGTGAGAGAAGCAAACACGTACATAACCCTTGCATTTTAATAAGTCAGTTCTCATGACAGCTGGCTGTATGATCACCAGAGTTGCCCCATAGCCAGCTAAGAGCAATGGTGACAAAGCCTTATATGCAACTAACCTATGCAATTACTAACTCAAAGGTCACACAGATGCATGACACTCCTTAAAATTTATGTCGGAATCAGGTCAAGTAAATCGGATAAATGACGCAATATGGGGTCCCCAGGAAATGACTAAAAAGCGCTCCAAACGTTAGTGGCCATATTTAAAAGGATTGCCCTATTTGAACCCCGATAACTTTGGAAGGCAGGATCCTAGAGATTCGTCGATGGTCTCGTTGGAATCGGGGTGCGGAAATCTATGGGGGCCTTGGTAGACACTCTGCCAGAGGTCTTTACTTGGGAGATATTTGACTCCAGGGGACAGCTCGGTCATGTACAGTAGGTTTGTTGCCCCTGGGCAACACGCCTCATGACAGCACGTTAACGCTCATGAAAGGGTTTTGCAGTTAACCGCCTGAAAGCAACGGTGAGAAAAGCAAACATGTACATAACCCTTGCATTTTAATAAGTCAGTTTTCATGACAGCTGGCTGTATGATCACCAGAGTTGCCCCATATCCAGCAAAGAGCAATGGTGACAAAGCCTAATATGCAACTAACCTATGCAATTACTAACTCAAAGGTCACACAGATGCATGACACTCATTAAATTTAAGTCGGAATCAGGTCAAGTAAATCGGATAGATGACGCAATATGGGTTCCCCAGGAAATGACTAAAACGCGCTCCAAACGTTAGTGGCCATATTTAAAAGGATGGCCCTATTTGAACCCCGATAACTTTGGAAGGCAGGATCCTAGAGATTTGTCGATGGTCTCGTTGGAATCGGGGTGCGGAAATCTATGGGGGCCTTGGTAGACACTCTGCCAGAGGTCTTTACTTGGGAGATATTTGACTCCAGGGGACAGCTCGGTCATGTACAGTAGGTTTGTTGCCCCTGGGCAACACGCCTCATGACAGCACGTTAACGCTCATGAAAGGGTTTTGCAGTTAACCGCCTGAAAGCAACGGTGAGAGAAGCAAACACGTACATAACCCTTGCATTTTAATAAGTCAGTTCTCATGACAGCTGGCTGTATGATCACCAGAGTTGCCCCATAGCCAGCTAAGAGCAATGGTGACAAAGCCTAATATGCAACTAACCTATGCAATTACTAACTCAAAGGTCACACAGATGCATGACACTCCTTAAAATTTAAGTCGGAATCAGGTCAAGTAAATCGGATAGATGACGCAATATGGGGTCCCCAGGAAATGACTAAAACGCGCTCCAAACGTTAGTGGCCATATTTAAAAGGATGGCCCTATTTGAACCCCGATAACTTTGGAAGGCAGGATCCTAGAGATTCGTCGATGGTCTCGTTGGAATCTGGGTGCGGAAATCTATATGGGCCTTGGTAGACACTCTGCCAGAGGTCTTTACTTGGGAGATATTTGACTCCAGGGGACAGCTCGGTCATGTACAGTAGGTTTGTTGCCCCTGGGAAACACGCCTCATGACAGCACGTTAACGCTCATGAAAGGGTTTTGCAGTTAACCGCTTGAAAGCAACGGTGAGAGAAGCAAACACGTACATAACCCTTGCATTTTAATAAGTCAGTTCTCATGACAGCTGGCTGTATGATCACCAGAGTTGCCCCATAGCCAGCTAAGAGCAATGGTGACAAAGCCTAATATGCAACTAACCTATGCAATTACTAACTCAAAGGTCACACAGATGCATGATGTGACGGGGGTGTACAACAGAGCAAAGGATGGACGAGGCCGAGGGACGATCCAACAGGTTTATTAACAGGAATGCAAGAACAGCACACGATAAGTCCACGTAAAACAGATTCGGGGGCCCTTCCCGACAATCCTCGGACCGGATTACAAAGCAATCGTCCTTACAGTAGTCTAAAGAGTTCCACACAATCCCACGGGCCGCCACACAGGCCTAGCTCCGTCCGTGTCCACAGCCACACAGGCTGGAGCTCCTGCTCCCTTCAAGTTTCAGCTCACTCTGCCTGAATCTCCCAGGTAAGCAGAGTTTACACTAGTTGGACTCTAGGCCCACCTCCCCCTACTTCCAGGGATGGAAGTGCCTCAAGAGGATATAACCTTGCATTTTAGGGGGGTGATTACCTACAACAATAGAAATGTACACAGAAGTAGTTCAAATAAGACAATGAACCCAGCTTGAAATAGGAATCTGTACAGCATATACAGTGAGAGGGTAAATTACATCTTCACAATCCCTCCCCCTCCCAACTTGTGTACGTACTAGGGACCTCTACAGGTCACTGGTTAAGTACACACAGGCAGAGCGTTACTTACATGTGGCTTCATGCAGCCACGAATTGGCATCGTAGCTCTCCCACATCATTGCCCAGGAGAACAGCTGCAGGCAGACCACCCATCACCCCAACCACACATCGCCTGACCCCAAAACCAAAGCTCAGATCCACAGTGGCTGTGGGAATAGTCCTCCATTGTCCACCAGCCAGTTCAATGACAATCCCAGGTCCTCTATGGATTGCCTCAGGCCGAACCACTCGGGGATCAGCCAGTGTGAGGAAAGCACCCGAGTCACAAAATCCAACAAGTCTCTGTCCATCCAGCACAACCTCCTGCAAGTGCTTACCTCGATGAGCAGAAGTCGTCATAACTGCAGGTCGCACCCCGTAAACTCCTGGTGGTGCAACATGGGCTGAGTCACTAGGCCAGTCCTCACATAGCGGTGCCACATCTTCCTCCATGGCGCTGGGCTGTAAATAATTAACAATCCGATTGGGCGCAGGATCAGTCCTCATTTGAACAGCTGGGCAGGAGACTTGCCGATGCCCTGGCTGTCCACATTGATAGCATCTGAGCTGGGTCTCCCTCCATCCAAGGCGTCCTCTTGGGTAAGGGGTAGGGGAACTTGGAGGCCGGCTCCCACCTGAAGGTGCTGTAGGGGTTTGAGGATGATTCCTCCATGGCCTGGCTGGGCATGAGGCCTGCAAATGCCCGGGATGCCTACAAACATAACACCTGCGCTCTGTTACTTCCTCTCCCCGGCGTATTCCAGAAAGTGCAGTAGAAGCAACTGGAGGCACATTAACACGGGTATCAACATGTGGTGGCTTAGAGGAACGGGGAACAATGGGGACAGAATAACTGGGGGCATCCGGTGTTGTGGAGCTGTTAGGCGTCTCTCCATCCTCCAACAGAACCCTCCACTGAGGCTTGATGGTGAGCACCTCATCAGCTAGAGCAGCAGCTTCCTCCACTGTCGCTGGTTTTCTCTCACGCACCCATTCCCGGATCTCAGCGGGGCACTTGAAGTAAAACTGCTCTTTTAGGAGGACCTGGAGGACGGTCTCCAAGGTTAAGGCCTCCTCTGCCTCCAACCAACGATGCCACAGATGTTTGAGTTTGTGGGCATACATCTTGAAGGACACTTCCTCATCACATGCTAGAGTACGGAACTGAGTCCTGTAAGTGTCTGGCGTTACAGCATAATGTTCTAGAATAGTCTGTTTAATATCCGCATACTCACAGTTCCACCGATGGTCCATAGCTCTATAGGCTGCAGCAGCTCCACCCTCTAAGAGCCCAACCAGATGCCGGACGCGCTCCCTTTCTGGGACTTCCATTAATCGACACTGATGCTCAAAGTCCTGGAAGAAGCCCTCAATGTCACCAGCAGCCTCATTAAACTGCTTGAAGTCTTTGCGGGACACTCTGGGAAGTTCCCTCATGATGGGTGCTGGGGTTACAGTCTGTCTGGAACCTCTCGCGGCTTCCACAGCGAGCTGCTTATCCAGCAATGCCATCTCCTCCATCCTGCGCTCCTTCTCTTCAGCTCCACGCATGGCCTCCCTCTTATCTTCTATGGTGGCCTCATCTCCAAGCAGTGCCATCTTTTCCTTGTACCACACAACCCATTGACTTTTTTGGGTATTCACCTCCGGCTCCCGTCTTTGCTCCCCTTGCTGTGGAAATTGTTCCTCGGTGCCATCTTGCAGGCAAGCGTGTTCCAATGCCTCAATTAGTTGCTCCTTAGAGAGTCCTTTGTAGCCGACACCTAATTCACGGGCCTTTGTTTGTAGACTCGCCACAGTCCAGTTCCTGTATCCTGAGGTTCTGGTTTCAGACGTCGATTGGCTGTTGTCCTCCATTTCTTCTGCTCTGATCCCGCCGCTGCCAACCAGTTTGTGACGGGGGTGTACAACAGAGCAAAGGATGGACGAGGCCGAGGGACGATCCAACAGGTTTATTAACAGGAATGCAAGAACAGCACACGATAAGTCCACGTAAAACAGATTCGGGGGCCCTTCCCGACAATCCTCGGACCGGATTACAAAGCAATCGTCCTTACAGTAGTCCAAAGAGTTCCACACAATCCCACGGGCCGCCACACAGGCCTAGCTCCGTCCGTGTCCACAGCCACACAGGCTGGAGCTCCTGCTCCCTTCAAGTTTCAGCTCACTCTGCCTGAATCTCCCAGGTAAGCAGAGTTTACACTAGTTGGACTCTAGGCCCACCTCCCCCTACTCCCAGGGATGGAAGTGCCTCAAGAGGATATAACCTTGCATTTTAGGGGGGTGATTACCTACAACAATAGAAATGTACACAGAAGTAGTTCAAATAAGACAATGAACCCAGCTTGAAATAGGAATCTGTACAGCATATACAGTGAGAGGGTAAATTACATCTTCACACATGACACTCCTTAAAATTTAAGTCGGAATCAGGTCAAGTAAATCGGATAGATGACGCAATATGGGTTCCCCAGGAAATGACTAAAACGCGCTCCAAACGTTAGTGGCCATATTTAAAAGGATGGCCCTATTTGAACCCCTATAACTTTGAAAGGCAGGATCCTAGAGATTCGTCGATGGTCTCGTTGGAATCGGGGTGCGGAAATCTATGGGGGCCTTGGTAGACACTCTGCCAGATGTCTTTACTTGGGAGATATTTGACTCCAGGGGACAGCTCGGTCATGTACAGTAGGTTTGTTGCCCCTGGGCAACACGCCTCATGACAGCACGCTAACGCTCATGAAAGGGTTTTGCAGTTAACCGCCTGAAAGCAACGGTGAGAGAAGCAAACACGTACATAACCCTTGCATTTTAATAAGTCAGTTCTCATGACAGCTGGCTGTATGATCACCAGAGTTGCCCCATAGCCAGCTAAGAGCAATGGTGACAAAGCCTTATATGCAACTAACCTATGCAATTACTAACTCAAAGGTCACACAGATGCATGACACTCCTTAAAATTTATGTCGGAATCAGGTCAAGTAAATCGGATAAATGACGCAATATGGGGTCCCCAGGAAATGACTAAAAAGCGCTCCAAACGTTAGTGGCCATATTTAAAAGGATTGCCCTATTTGAACCCCGATAACTTTGGAAGGCAGGATCCTAGAGATTCGTCGATGGTCTCGTTGGAATCGGGGTGCGGAAATCTATGGGGGCCTTGGTAGACACTCTGCCAGAGGTCTTTACTTGGGAGATATTTGACTCCAGGGGACAGCTCGGTCATGTACAGTAGGTTTGTTGCCCCTGGGCAACACGCCTCATGACAGCACGTTAACGCTCATGAAAGGGTTTTGCAGTTAACCGCCTGAAAGCAACGGTGAGAAAAGCAAACATGTACATAACCCTTGCATTTTAATAAGTCAGTTTTCATGACAGCTGGCTGTATGATCACCAGAGTTGCCCCATATCCAGCAAAGAGCAATGGTGACAAAGCCTAATATGCAACTAACCTATGCAATTACTAACTCAAAGGTCACACAGATGCATGACACTCCTTAAAATTTAAGTCGGAATCAGGTCAAGTAAATCGGATAGATGACGCAATATGGGGTCCCCAGGAAATGACTAAAACGCGCTCCAAACGTTAGTGGCCATATTTAAAAGGATGGCCCCATTTGAACCCCGATAACTTTGGAAGGCAGGATCCTAGAGATTCGTCGATGGTCTCGTTGGAATCGGGGTGCGGAAATCTATGGGGGCCTTGGTAGACACTCTGCCAGAGGTCTTTACTTGGGAGATATTTGACTCCAGGGGACAGCTCGGTCATGTACAGTAGGTTTGTTGCCCCTGGGCAACACGCCTCATGACAGCACGCTAACGCTCATGAAAGGGTTTTGCAGTTACCCGCCTGAAAGCAACGGTGAGAGAAGCAAACACGTACATAACCCTTGCATTTTAATAAGTCAGTTCTCATGACAGCTGGCTGTATGATCACCAGAGTTGCCCCATAGCCAGCTAAGAGCAATGGTGACAAAGCCTTATATGCAACTAACCTATGCAATTACTAACTCAAAGGTCACAGAGATGCATGACACTCCTTAAAATTTATGTCGGAATCAGGTCAAGTAAATCGGATAAATGACGCAATATGGGGTCCCCAGGAAATGACTAAAAAGCGCTCCAAACGTTAGTGGCCAGATTTAAAAGGATGGCCCTATTTGAACCCCGATAACTTTGGAAGGCAGGATCCTAGAGATTTGTCGATGGTCTCGTTGGAATCGGGGTGCGGAAATCTATGGGGGCCTTGGTAGACACTCTGTCAGAGGTCTTTACTTGGGAGATATTTGACTCCAGGGGACAGCTCGATCATGTACAGTAGGTTTGTTGCCCCTGGGCAACACACCTCATGACAGCACGTTAACGCTCATGAAAGGGTTTTGCAGTTAACCGCCTGAAAGCAACGGTGAGAGAAGCAAACACGTACATAACCCTTGCATTTTAATAAGTCAGTTCTCATGACAGCTGGCTGTATGATCACCAGAGTTGCCCCATAGCCAGCTAAGAGCAATGGTGACAAAGCCTTATATGCAACTAACCTATGCAATTACTAACTCAAAGGTCACACAGATGCATGACGCTCCTTAAAATTTAAGTCGGAATCAGGTCAAGTAAATCGGATAAATGACGCAATATGGGGTCCCAAGGAAATGACTAAAACGCGCTCCAAACGTTAGTGGCCATATTTAAAAGGATGGCCCTATTTGAACCCAGATAACTTTGGAAGGCAGGATCCTAGAGATTTGTCGATGGTCTCGTTGGAATCGGGGTGCGGAAATCTATGGGGGCCTTGGTAGACACTCTGTCAGAGGTCTTTACTTGGGAGATATTTGACTCCAGGGGACAGCTCGATCATGTACAGTAGGTTTGTTGCCCCTGGGCAACACGCCTCATGACAGCACGTTAACGCTCTTGAAAGGGTTTTGCAGTTAACCGCTTGAAAGCAACGGTGAGAGAAGCAAACACGTACATAACCCTTGCATTTTAATAAGTCAGTTCTCATGACAGTTGGCTGTATGATCACCAGAGTTGCCCCATAGCCAGCTAAGAGCAATGGTGACAAAGCCTAATATGCAACTAACCTATGCAATTACTAACTCAAAGGTCACACAGATGCATTGCACTCCTTAAAATTTAAGTCGGAATCAGGTCAAGTAAATCGGATAGATGACGCAATATGGGGTCCCCAGGAAATGACTAAAACGCGCTCCAAACGTTAGTGGCCATATTTAAAAGGATGGCCCTATTTGAACCCCGATAACTTTGAAAGGCAGGATCCTAGAGATTCGTCGATGGTCTCGTTGGAATCGGGGTGCGGAAATCTATGGGGGCCTTGGTAGACACTCTGCCAGATGTCTTTACTTGGGAGATATTTGACTCCAGGGGACAGCTCTGTCATGTACAGTAGGTTTGTTGCCCCTGGGCAACACGCCTCATGACAGCACGCTAACGCTCATGAAAGGGTTTTGCAGTTAACCGCCTGAAAGCAACGGTGAGAGAAGCAAACACGTACATAACCCTTGCATTTTAATAAGTCAGTTCTCATGACAGCTGGCTGTATGATCACCAGAGTTGCCCCATAGCCAGCTAAGAGCAATGGTGGCAAAGCCTAATTTGCAATTAACCTATGCAATTACTAACTCAAAGGTCACACAGATGCATGACACTCATTAAATTTAAGTCGGAATCATGTCAAGTAAATCGGACTGATGACGCAATATGGGGTCCCCAGGAAATGACTAAAACGCGCTCCAAACGTTAGTGGCCATATTTAAAAGGATGGCCCTATTTGAACCCCGATAACTTTGGAAGGCAGGATCCTAGAGATTCGTCGATGGTCTCATTGGAATCGGGGTGTGGAAATCTATGGGGGCCTTGGTAGACACTCTGCCAGAGGTCTTTACTTGGGAGATATTTGACTCCAGGGGACAGCTCGGTCATGTACAGTAGGTTTGTTGCCCCTGGGCAACACGCCTCATGACAGCACGTTAACGCTCATGAAAGGGATTTGCAGTTAACCGCCTGAAAGCAACGGTAAGAGAAGCAAACACGTACATAACCCTTGCATTTTAATAAGTCAGTTCTCATGACAGCTGGCTGAATGATCACCAGAGTTGGCCCATAGCCAGCTAAGAGCAATGGTGACAAAGCCTAATATGCAACTAACCTATGCAATTACTAACTCAAAGGTCACACAGATGCATGACACTCCTTAAAATTTAAGTCGGAATCAGGTCAAGTAAATCGGATAGATGACGCAATATGGGGTCCCCAGGAAATGACTAAAACGCGCTCCAAACTTTAGTGGCCATATTTAAAAGGATGGCCCTATTTGAACCCCGATAACTTTGGAAGGCAGGATCCTAGAGATTCGTCGATGGTCTCGTTGGAATCGGGGTGCGGAAATCTATGGGGGCCTTGGTAGACACTCTGCCAGAGGTCTTTACTTGGGAGATATTTGACTCCAGGGGACAGCTCGGTCATGTACAGTAGGTTTGTTGCCCCTGGGCAACACACCTCATGACAGCACGTTAACGCTCATGAAAGGGTTTTGCAGTTAACCGCCTGAAAGCAACGGTGAGAGAAGCAAACACGTACATAACCCTTGCATTTTAATAAGTCAGTTCTCATGACAGCTGCCTGAATGATCACCAGAGTTGGCCCATAGCCAGCTAAGAGCAATGGTGACAAAGCCTAATATGCAACTAACCTATGCAATTACTAACTCAAAGGTCACACAGATGCATGACACTCCTTAAAATTTAAGTCGGAATCAGGTCAAGTAAATCGGATAGATGACGCAGTATGGGGTCCCCAGGAAATGACTAAAACGCGCTCCAAACGTTAGTGGCCATATTTAAAAGGATTGCCCTATTTGAACCCCGATAACTTTGAAAGGCAGGATCCTAGAGATTCGTCGATGGTCTCGTTGGAATCGGGGTGCGGAAATCTATGGGGGCCTTGGTAGACACTCTGCTAGAGGTCTTTACTTGGGAGATATTTGACTCCAGGGGACAGCTCGATCATGTACAGTAGGTTTGTTGCCCCTGGGCAACACGCCTCATGACAGCACGTTAACGCTCTTGAAAGGGTTTTGCAGTTAACCGCTTGAAAGCAACGGTGAGAGAAGCAAACACGTACATAACCCTTGCATTTTAATAAGTCAGTTCTCATGACAGTTGGCTGTATGATCACCAGAGTTGCCCCATAGCCAGCTAAGAGCAATGGTGACAAAGCCTAATATGCAACTAACCTATGCAATTACTAACTCAAAGGTCACACAGATGCATTGCACTCCTTAAAATTTAAGTCGGAATCAGGTCAAGTAAATCGGATAGATGACGCAATATGGGGTCCCCAGGAAATGACTAAAACGCGCTCCAAACGTTAGTGGCCATATTTAAAAGGATGGCCCTATTTGAACCCCGATAACTTTGAAAGGCAGGATCCTAGAGATTCGTCGATGGTCTCGTTGGAATCGGGGTGCGGAAATCTATGGGGGCCTTGGTAGACACTCTGCCAGATGTCTTTACTTGGGAGATATTTGACTCCAGGGGACAGCTCTGTCATGTACAGTAGGTTTGTTGCCCCTGGGCAACACGCCTCATGACAGCACGCTAACGCTCATGAAAGGGTTTTGCAGTTAACCGCCTGAAAGCAACGGTGAGAGAAGCAAACACGTACATAACCCTTGCATTTTAATAAGTCAGTTCTCATGACAGCTGGCTGTATGATCACCAGAGTTGCCCCATAGCCAGCTAAGAGCAATGGTGACAAAGCCTTATATGCAACTAACCTATGCAATTACTAACTCAAAGGTCACACAGATGCATGACACTCCTTAAAATTTATGTCGGAATCAGGTCAAGTAAATCGGATAAATGACGCAATATGGGGTCCCCAGGAAATGACTAAAAAGCGCTCCAAACGTTAGTGGCCATATTTAAAAGGATTGCCCTATTTGAACCCCGATATCTTTGGAAGGCAGGATCCTAGAGATTCGACGATGGTCTCGTTGGAATCGGGGTGCGGAAATCTATGGGGGCCTTCGTAGACACTCTGCCAGAGGTCTTTACTTGGGAGATATTTGACTCCAGGGGACAGCTCGGTCATGTACAGTAGGTTTGTTGCCCCTGGGCAACACGCCTCATGGCAGCACGTTATCGCTCATGAAAGGGTTTTGCAGTTAACCGCCTGAAAGCAACGGTGAGAAAAGCAAACATGTACATAACCCTTGCATTTTAATAAGTCAGTTTTCATGACAGCTGGCTGTATGATCACCAGAGTTGCCCCATAGCCAGCTAAGAGCAATGGTGGCAAAGCCTAATTTGCAATTAACCTATGCAATTACTAACTCAAAGGTCACACAGATGCATGACACTCATTAAATTTAAGTCGGAATCATGTCAAGTAAATCGGACTGATGACGCAATATGGGGTCCCCAGGAAATGACTAAAACGCGCTCCAAACGTTAGTGGCCATATTTAAAAGGATGGCCCTATTTGAACCCCGATAACTTTGGAAGGCAGGATCCTAGAGATTCGTCGATGGTCTCGTTGGAATCGGGGTGTGGAAATCTATGGGGGCCTTGGTAGACACTCTGCCAGAGGTCTTTACTTGGGAGATATTTGACTCCAGGGGACAGCTCGGTCATGTACAGTAGGTTTGTTGCCCCTGGGCAACACGCCTCATGACAGCACGTTAACGCTCATGAAAGGGATTTGCAGTTAACCGCCTGAAAGCAACGGTAAGAGAAGCAAACACGTACATAACCCTTGCATTTTAATAAGTCAGTTCTCATGACAGCTGGCTGAATGATCACCAGAGTTGGCCCATAGCCAGCTAAGAGCAATGGTGACAAAGCCTAATATGCAACTAACCTATGCAATTACTAACTCAAAGGTCACACAGATGCATGACACTCCTTAAAATTTAAGTCGGAATCAGGTCAAGTAAATCGGATAGATGACGCAATATGGGGTCCCCAGGAAATGACTAAAACGCGCTCCAAACTTTAGTGGCCATATTTAAAAGGATGGCCCTATTTGAACCCCGATAACTTTGGAAGGCAGGATCCTAGAGATTCGTCGATGGTCTCGTTGGAATCGGGGTGCGGAAATCTATGGGGGCCTTGGTAGACACTCTGCCAGAGGTCTTTACTTGGGAGATATTTGACTCCAGGGGACAGCTCGGTCATGTACAGTAGGTTTGTTGCCCCTGGGCAACACACCTCATGACAGCACGTTAACGCTCATGAAAGGGTTTTGCAGTTAACCGCCTGAAAGCAACGGTGAGAGAAGCAAACACGTACATAACCCTTGCATTTTAATAAGTCAGTTCTCATGACAGCTGCCTGAATGATCACCAGAGTTGGCCCATAGCCAGCTAAGAGCAATGGTGACAAAGCCTAATATGCAACTAACCTATGCAATTACTAACTCAAAGGTCACACAGATGCATGACACTCCTTAAAATTTAAGTCGGAATCAGGTCAAGTAAATCGGATAGATGACGCAGTATGGGGTCCCCAGGAAATGACTAAAACGCGCTCCAAACGTTAGTGGCCATATTTAAAAGGATTGCCCTATTTGAACCCCGATAACTTTGAAAGGCAGGATCCTAGAGATTCGTCGATGGTCTCGTTGGAATCGGGGTGCGGAAATCTATGGGGGCCTTGGTAGACACTCTGCTAGAGGTCTTTACTTGGGAGATATTTGACTCCAGGGGACAGCTCGATCATGTACAGTAGGTTTGTTGCCCCTGGGCAACACGCCTCATGACAGCACGTTAACGCTCTTGAAAGGGTTTTGCAGTTAACCGCTTGAAAGCAACGGTGAGAGAAGCAAACACGTACATAACCCTTGCATTTTAATAAGTCAGTTCTCATGACAGTTGGCTGTATGATCACCAGAGTTGCCCCATAGCCAGCTAAGAGCAATGGTGACAAAGCCTAATATGCAACTAACCTATGCAATTACTAACTCAAAGGTCACACAGATGCATTGCACTCCTTAAAATTTAAGTCGGAATCAGGTCAAGTAAATCGGATAGATGACGCAATATGGGGTCCCCAGGAAATGACTAAAACGCGCTCCAAACGTTAGTGGCCATATTTAAAAGGATGGCCCTATTTGAACCCCGATAACTTTGAAAGGCAGGATCCTAGAGATTCGTCGATGGTCTCGTTGGAATCGGGGTGCGGAAATCTATGGGGGCCTTGGTAGACACTCTGCCAGATGTCTTTACTTGGGAGATATTTGACTCCAGGGGACAGCTCTGTCATGTACAGTAGGTTTGTTGCCCCTGGGCAACACGCCTCATGACAGCACGCTAACGCTCATGAAAGGGTTTTGCAGTTAACCGCCTGAAAGCAACGGTGAGAGAAGCAAACACGTACATAACCCTTGCATTTTAATAAGTCAGTTCTCATGACAGCTGGCTGTATGATCACCAGAGTTGCCCCATAGCCAGCTAAGAGCAATGGTGACAAAGCCTTATATGCAACTAACCTATGCAATTACTAACTCAAAGGTCACACAGATGCATGACACTCCTTAAAATTTATGTCGGAATCAGGTCAAGTAAATCGGATAAATGACGCAATATGGGGTCCCCAGGAAATGACTAAAAAGCGCTCCAAACGTTAGTGGCCATATTTAAAAGGATTGCCCTATTTGAACCCCGATATCTTTGGAAGGCAGGATCCTAGAGATTCGACGATGGTCTCGTTGGAATCGGGGTGCGGAAATCTATGGGGGCCTTCGTAGACACTCTGCCAGAGGTCTTTACTTGGGAGATATTTGACTCCAGGGGACAGCTCGGTCATGTACAGTAGGTTTGTTGCCCCTGGGCAACACGCCTCATGGCAGCACGTTATCGCTCATGAAAGGGTTTTGCAGTTAACCGCCTGAAAGCAACGGTGAGAAAAGCAAACATGTACATAACCCTTGCATTTTAATAAGTCAGTTTTCATGACAGCTGGCTGTATGATCACCAGAGTTGCCCCATAGCCAGCTAAGAGCAATGGTGGCAAAGCCTAATTTGCAATTAACCTATGCAATTACTAACTCAAAGGTCACACAGATGCATGACACTCATTAAATTTAAGTCGGAATCATGTCAAGTAAATCGGACTGATGACGCAATATGGGGTCCCCAGGAAATGACTAAAACGCGCTCCAAACGTTAGTGGCCATATTTAAAAGGATGGCCCTATTTGAACCCCGATAACTTTGGAAGGCAGGATCCTAGAGATTCGTCGATGGTCTCGTTGGAATCGGGGTGTGGAAATCTATGGGGGCCTTGGTAGACACTCTGCCAGAGGTCTTTACTTGGGAGATATTTGACTCCAGGGGACAGCTCGGTCATGTACAGTAGGTTTGTTGCCCCTGGGCAACACGCCTCATGACAGCACGTTAACGCTCATGAAAGGGATTTGCAGTTAACCGCCTGAAAGCAACGGTAAGAGAAGCAAACACGTACATAACCCTTGCATTTTAATAAGTCAGTTCTCATGACAGCTGGCTGAATGATCACCAGAGTTGGCCCATAGCCAGCTAAGAGCAATGGTGACAAAGCCTAATATGCAACTAACCTATGCAATTACTAACTCAAAGGTCACACAGATGCATGACACTCCTTAAAATTTAAGTCGGAATCAGGTCAAGTAAATCGGATAGATGACGCAATATGGGGTCCCCAGGAAATGACTAAAACGCGCTCCAAACTTTAGTGGCCATATTTAAAAGGATGGCCCTATTTGAACCCCGATAACTTTGGAAGGCAGGATCCTAGAGATTCGTCGATGGTCTCGTTGGAATCGGGGTGCGGAAATCTATGGGGGCCTTGGTAGACACTCTGCCAGAGGTCTTTACTTGGGAGATATTTGACTCCAGGGGACAGCTCGGTCATGTACAGTAGGTTTGTTGCCCCTGGGCAACACACCTCATGACAGCACGTTAACGCTCATGAAAGGGTTTTGCAGTTAACCGCCTGAAAGCAACGGTGAGAGAAGCAAACACGTACATAACCCTTGCATTTTAATAAGTCAGTTCTCATGACAGCTGGCTGAATGATCACCAGAGTTGGCCCATAGCCAGCTAAGAGCAATGGTGACAAAGCCTAATATGCAACTAACCTATGCAATTACTAACTCAAAGGTCACACAGATGCATGACACTCCTTAAAATTTAAGTCGGAATCATGTCAAGTAAATCGGACTGATGACGCAATATGGGGTCCCCAGGAAATGACTAAAACGCGCTCCAAACGTTAGTGGCCATATTTAAAAGGATGGCCCTATTTGAACCCCGATAACTTTGGAAGGCAGGATCCTAGAGATTCGTCGATGGTCTCGTTGGAATCGGGGTGTGGAAATCTATGGGGGCCTTGGTAGACACTCTGCCAGAGGTCTTTACTTGGGAGATATTTGACTCCAGGGGACAGCTCGGTCATGTACAGTAGGTTTGTTGCCCCTGGGCAACACGCCTCATGACAGCACGTTAACGCTCATGAAAGGGATTTGCAGTTAACCGCCTGAAAGCAACGGTAAGAGAAGCAAACACGTACATAACCCTTGCATTTTAATAAGTCAGTTCTCATGACAGCTGGCTGAATGATCACCAGAGTTGGCCCATAGCCAGCTAAGAGCAATGGTGACAAAGCCTAATATGCAACTAACCTATGCAATTACTAACTCAAAGGTCACACAGATGCATGACACTCCTTAAAATTTAAGTCGGAATCAGGTCAAGTAAATCGGATAGATGACGCAATATGGGGTCCCCAGGAAATGACTAAAACGCGCTCCAAACTTTAGTGGCCATATTTAAAAGGATGGCCCTATTTGAACCCCGATAACTTTGGAAGGCAGGATCCTAGAGATTCGTCGATGGTCTCGTTGGAATCGGGGTGCGGAAATCTATGGGGGCCTTGGTAGACACTCTGCCAGAGGTCTTTACTTGGGAGATATTTGACTCCAGGGGACAGCTCGGTCATGTACAGTAGGTTTGTTGCCCCTGGGCAACACACCTCATGACAGCACGTTAACGCTCATGAAAGGGTTTTGCAGTTAACCGCCTGAAAGCAACGGTGAGAGAAGCAAACACGTACATAACCCTTGCATTTTAATAAGTCAGTTCTCATGACAGCTGCCTGAATGATCACCAGAGTTGGCCCATAGCCAGCTAAGAGCAATGGTGACAAAGCCTAATATGCAACTAACCTATGCAATTACTAACTCAAAGGTCACACAGATGCATGACACTCCTTAAAATTTAAGTCGGAATCAGGTCAAGTAAATCGGATAGATGACGCAATATGGGGTCCCCAGGAAATGACTACAACGCGCTCCAAATGTTAGTGGCCATATTTAAAAGGATGGCCCTATTTGAACCCTGATAACTTTGGAAGACAGAATCCTAGAGATTCGTTGATGGTCTTGTTGGAATCGGGGTGCGGAAATCTATGGGGGCCTTGGTGGACACTCTGCCAGAGGTCTTTACTTGGGAGATATTTGACTCCAGGGGACAGCTCGGTCATGTACAGTAGGTTTGTTGCCCCTGGGCAACACGCCTCATGGCAGCACGTTATCGCTCATGAAAGGGTTTTGCAGTTAACCGCCTGAAAGCAACGGTGAGAAAAGCAAACATGTACATAACCCTTGCATTTTAATAAGTCAGTTTTCATGACAGCTGGCTGTATGATCACCAGAGTTGCCCCATAGCCAGCTAAGAGCAATGGTGGCAAAGCCTAATTTGCAATTAACCTATGCAATTACTAACTCAAAGGTCACACAGATGCATGACACTCATTAAATTTAAGTCGGAATCATGTCAAGTAAATCGGACTGATGACGCAATATGGGGTCCCCAGGAAATGACTAAAACGCGCTCCAAACGTTAGTGGCCATATTTAAAAGGATGGCCCTATTTGAACCCCGATAACTTTGGAATGCAGGATCCTAGAGATTCGTCGATGGTCTCGTTGGAATCGGGGTGTGGAAATCTATGGGGGCCTTGGTAGACACTCTGCCAGAGGTCTTTACTTGGGAGATATTTGACTCCAGGGGACAGCTCGGTCATGTACAGTAGGTTTGTTGCCCCTGGGCAACACGCCTCATGACAGCACGTTAACGCTCATGAAAGGGATTTGCAGTTAACCGCCTGAAAGCAATGGTAAGAGAAGCAAACACGTACATAACCCTTGCATTTTAATAAGTCAGTTCTCATGACAGCTGGCTGAATGATCACCAGAGTTGGCCCATAGCCAGCTAAGAGCAATGGTGACAAAGCCTAATATGCAACTAACCTATGCAATTACTAACTCAAAGGTCACACAGATGCATGACACTCCTTAAAATTTAAGTCGGAATCAGGTCAAGTAAATCGGATAGATGACGCAATATGGGGTCCCCAGGAAATGACTAAAACGCGCTCCAAACTTTAGTGGCCATATTTAAAAGGATGGCCCTATTTGAACCCCGATAACTTTGGAAGGCAGGATCCTAGAGATTCGTCGATGGTCTCGTTGGAATCGGGGTGCGGAAATCTATGGGGGCCTTGGTAGACACTCTGCCAGAGGTCTTTACTTGGGAGATATTTGACTCCAGGGGACAGCTCGGTCATGTACAGTAGGTTTGTTGCCCCTGGGCAACACACCTCATGACAGCACGTTAACGATCATGAAAGGGTTTTGCAGTTAACCGCCTGAAAGCAACGGTGAGAGAAGCAAACACGTACATAACCCTTGCATTTTAATAAGTCAGTTCTCATGACAGCTGGCTGAATGATCACCAGAGTTGGCCCATAGCCAGCTAAGAGCAATGGTGACAAAGCCTAATATGCAACTAACCTATGCAATTACTAACTCAAAGGTCACACAGATGCATGACACTCCTTAAAATTTAAGTCGGAATCAGGTCAAGTAAATCGGATAGATGACGCAGTATGGGGTCCCCAGGAAATGACTAAAACGCGCTCCAAACGTTAGTGGCCATATTTAAAAGGATTGCCCTATTTGAACCCCGATAACTTTGAAAGGCAGGATCCTAGAGATTCGTCGATGGTCTCGTTGGAATCGGGGTGCGGAAATCTATGGGGGCCTTGGTAGACACTCTGCTAGAGGTCTTTACTTGGGAGATATTTGACTCCAGGGGACAGCTCGGTCATGTACAGTAGGTTTGTTGCCCCTGGGCAACACACCTCATGACAGCACGTTAACGCTCATGAAAGGGTTTTGCAGTTAACCGCCTGAAAGCAACGGTGAGAGAAGCAAACACGTATATAACCCTTGCATTTTAATAAGTCAGTTCTCATGACAGCTGGCTGAATGATCACCAGAGTTGGCCCATAGCCAGCTAAGAGCAATGGTGACAAAGCCTAATATGCAACTAACCTATGCAATTACTAACTCAAAGGTCACACAGATGCATGACACTCCTTAAAATTTAAGTCGGAATCAGGTCAAGTAAATCGGATTGATGACGCAATATGGGGTCCCCAGGAAATGACTAAAACGCGCTCCAAACGTTAGTGGCCATATTTAAAAGGATTGCCCTATTTGAACCCCGATAACTTTGAAAGGCAGGATCCTAGAGATTCGTCGATGGTCTCGTTGGAATCGGGGTGCGGAAATCTATGGGGGCCTTGGTAGACACTCTGCTAGAGGTCTTTACTTGGGAGATATTTGACTCCAGGGGACAGCTCGGTCATGTACAGTAGGTTTGTTGCCCCTGGGCAACACACCTCATGACAGCACGTTAACGCTCATGAAAGGGTTTTGCAGTTAACCGCCTGAAAGCAACGGTGAGAGAAGCAAACACGTACATAACCCTTGCATTTTAATAAGTCAGTTCTCATGACAGCTGGCTGTATGATCACCAGAGTTGCCCCATAGCCAGCTAAGAGCAACGGTGACAAAGCCTAATATGCAACTAACCTATGCAATTACTAACTCAAAGGTCACACAGATGCATGACACTCCTTAAAATTTAAGTCGGAATCAGGTCAAGTAAATCGGATAGATGACGCAATATGGGGTCCCCAGGGAATGACTAAAACGCGCTCCAAATGTTAGTGGCCATATTTAAAAGGATGGCCCTATTTGAACCCTGATAACTTTGGAAGACAGAATCCTAGAGATTCGTCGATGGTCTTGTTGGAATCGGGGTGCGAAAATCTATGGGGGCCTTGGTGGACACTCTGCCAGAGGTCTTTATTTGGGAGATATTTGACTCCAGGGGACAGCTCGGTCATGTACAGTAGGTTTGTTGCCCCTGGGCAACACGCCTCATGACAGCACGTTAACGCTCATGAAAGGGTTTTGCAGTTAACCGCCTGAAAGCAACGGTAAGAGAAGCAAACACGTACATAACCCTTGCATTTTAATAAGTCAGTTCTCATGACAGCTGGCTGAATGATCACCAGAGTTGGCCCATAGCCAGCTAAGAGCAATGGTGACAAAGCCTAATATGCAACTAACCTATGCAATTACTAACTCAAAGGTCACACAGATGCATGACACTCCTTAAAATTTAAGTCGGAATCAGGTCAAGTAAATCGGATAGATGACGCAATATGGGGTCCCCAGGAAATGACTAAAACGCGCTCCAAACGTTAGTGGCCATATTTAAAAGGATTGCCCTATTTGAACCCCGATAACTTTGAAAGGCAGGATCCTAGAGATTCGTCGATGGTCTCGTTGGAATCGGGGTGCGGAAATCTATGGGGGCCTTGGTAGACACTTTGCTAGAGGTCTTTACTTGGGAGATATTTGACTCCAGGGAACAGCTCGGTCATGTACAGTAGGTTTGTTGCCCCTGGGCAACACACCTCATGACAGCACGTTAACGCTCATGAAAGGGTTTTGCAGTTAACCGCCTGAAAGCAACGGTGAGAGAAGCAAACACGTACATAACCCTTGCATTTTAATAAGTCAGTTCTCATGACAGCTGGCTGTATGATCACCAGAGTTGCCCCATAGCCAGCTAAGAGCAACGGTGACAAAGCCTAATATGCAACTAACCTATGCAATTACTAACTCAAAGGTCACACAGATGCATGACACTCCTTAAAATTTAAGTCGGAATCAGGTCAAGTAAATCGGATAGATGACGCAATATGGGGTCCCCAGGGAATGACTAAAACGCGCTCCAAATGTTAGTGGCCATATTTAAAAGGATGGCCCTATTTGAACCCTGATAACTTTGGAAGACAGAATCCTAGAGATTCGTCGATGGTCTTGTTGGAATCGGGGTGCGGAAATCTATGGGGGCCTTGGTGGACACTCTGCCAGAGGTCTTTATTTGGGAGATATTTGACTCCAGGGGACAGCTCGGTCATGTACAGTAGGTTTGTTGCCCCTGGGCAACACGCCTCATGACAGCACGTTAACGCTCATGAAAGGGTTTTGCAGTTAACCGCCTGAAAGCAACGGTAAGAGAAGCAAACACGTACATAACCCTTGCATTTTAATAAGTCAGTTCTCATGACAGCTGGCTGAATGATCACCAGAGTTGGCCCATAGCCAGCTAAGAGCAATGGTGACAAAGCCTAATATGCAACTAACCTATGCAATTACTAACTCAAAGGTCACACAGATGCATGACACTCCTTAAAATTTAAGTCGGAATCAGGTCAAGTAAATCGGATAGATGACGCAATATGGGGTCCCCAGGAAATGACTAAAACGCGCTCCAAACGTTAGTGGCCATATTTAAAAGGATTGCCCTATTTGAACCCCGATAACTTTGAAAGGCAGGATCCTAGAGATTCGTCGATGGTCTCGTTGGAATCGGGGTGCGGAAATCTATGGGGGCCTTGGTAGACACTTTGCTAGAGGTCTTTACTTGGGAGATATTTGACTCCAGGGAACAGCTCGGTCATGTACAGTAGGTTTGTTGCCCCTGGGCAACACACCTCATGACAGCACGTTAACGCTCATGAAAGGGTTTTGCAGTTAACCGCCTGAAAGCAACGGTGAGAGAAGCAAACACGTACATAACCCTTGCATTTTAATAAGTCAGTTCTCATGACAGCTGGCTGTATGATCACCAGAGTTGCCCCATAGCCAGCTAAGAGCAACGGTGACAAAGCCTAATATGCAACTAACCTATGCAATTACTAACTCAAAGGTCACACAGATGCATGACACTCCTTAAAATTTAAGTCGGAATCAGGTCAAGTAAATCGGATAGATGACGCAATATGGGGTCCCCAGGAAATGACTACAACGCGCTCCAAATGTTAGTGGCCATATTTAAAAGGATGGCCCTATTTGAACCCTGATAACTTTGGAAGACAGAATCCTAGAGATTCGTTGATGGTCTTGTTGGAATCGGGGTGCGGAAATCTATGGGGGCCTTGGTGGACACTCTGCCAGAGGTCTTTACTTGGGAGATATTTGACTCCAGGGGACAGCTCGGTCATGTACAGTAGGTTTGTTGCCCCTGGGCAACACGCCTCATGACAGCACGTTAACGCTCATGAAAGGGTTTTGCAGTTAACCGCCTGAAAGCAACGGTGAGAGAAGCAAACACGTACATAACCCTTGCATTTTAATAAGTAAGTTCTCATGACAGCTGGCTGTATGATCACCAGAGTTGGCCCATAGCCAGCTAAGAGCAATGGTGACAAAGCCTAATATGCAACTAACCTATGCAATTACTAACTCAAAGGTCACACAGATGCATGACGCTCCTTAAAATTTAAGTCGGAATCAGGTCAAGTATATCGGATAGATGACGCAATATGGGGTCCCCAGGAAATGACTAAAACGCGCTCCAAACGTTAGTGGCCATATTTAAAAGGATTGCCCTATTTGAACCCTGATAACTTTGGAAGGCAGGATCCTAGAGATTCGTCGATGGTCTCGTTGGAATCGGGGTGCGGAAATCTATGGGGGCCTTGGTAGACACTCTGCTAGAGGTCTTTACTTGGGAGATATTTGACTCCAGGGGACAGCTCGGTCATGTACAGTAGGTTTGTTGTCCCTAGGCAACACACCTCATGACAGCACGTTAACACTCATGAAAGGGTTTTGCAGTTAACCGCCTGAAAGCAACGGTGAGAGAAGCAAACACGTACATAACCCTTGCATTTTAATAAGTCAGTTCTCATGACAGCTGGCTGAATGATCACCAGAGTTGGCCCATAGCCAGCTAAGAGCAATGGTGACAAAGCCTAATATGCAACTAACCTATGCAATTACTAACTCAAAGGTCACACAGATGCATGACACTCCTTAAAATTTAAGTCGGAATCAGGTCAAGTAAATCGGATAGATGACGCAATATGGGGTCCCCAGGAAATGACTAAAACGCGCTCCAAACGTTAGTGGCCATATTTAAAAGGATTGCGCTATTTGAACCCTGATAACTTTGAAAGGCAGGATCCTAGAGATTCGTCGATGGTCACGTTGGAATCGGGGTGCGGAAATCTATGGGGGCCTTAGTAGACACTCTGCTAGAGGTCTTTACTTGGGAGATATTTGACTCCAGGGGACAGCTCGGTCATGTACAGTAGGTTTGTTGCCCCTGGGCAACACACCTCATGACAGCACGTTAACGCTCATGAAAGGGTTTTGCAGTTAACCGCCTGAAAGCAACGGTGAGAGAAGCAAACACGTACATAACCCTTGCATTTTAATAAGTCAGTTCTCATGACAGCTGGCTGTATGATCACCAGAGTTGCCCCATAGCCAGCTAAGAGCAACGGTGACAAAGCCTAATATGCAACTAACCTATGCAGTTACTAACTCAAAGGTCACACAGATGCATGACACTCCTTAAAATTTAAGTCAGAATCAGGTCAAGTAAATCGGATAGATGACGCAATATGGGGTCCCCAGGAAATGACTAAAACGCGCTCCAAATGTTAGTGGCCATATTTAAAAGGATGGCCGTATTTGAACCCTGATAACTTTGGAAGACAGAATCCTAGAGATTCGTCGATGGTCTTGTTGGAATCGGGGTGCGGAAATCTATGGGGGCCTTGGTAGACACTCTGCTAGAGGTCTTTACTTGGGAGATATTTGACTCCAGGGGACAGCTCGGTCATGTACAGTAGATTTGTTGCCCCTGGGCAACACACCTCATGACAGCACGTTAACGCTCATGAAAGGGTTTTGCAGTTAACCGCTTGAAAGCAACGGTGAGAGAAGCAAACACGTACATAACCCTTGCATTTTAATAAGTCAGTTCTCATGACAGCTGGCTGTATGATCACCAGAGTTGCCCTATAGCCTGCTAAGAGCAACGGTGACAAAGCCTAATATGCAACTAACCTATGCAATTACTAACTCAAAGGTCACACAGATGCATGACACTCCTTAAAATTTAAGTCGGAATAAGGTCAAGTAAATCGGATAGATGACGCAATATGGGGTCCCCAGGAAATGACTAAAACGTGCTCCAAACTTTAGTGGCCATATTTAAAAGGATGGCCCTATTTGAACCCCGATAACTTTGGAAGGCAGGATCCTAGAGATTCGTCGATGGTCTCGTTGGAATCGGGGTGCGGAAATCTATGGGGGCCTTGGTAGACACTCTGCCAGAGGTCTTTACTTGGGAGATATTTGACTCCAGGGGACAGCTCGGTCATGTACAGTAGGTTTGTTGCCCCTGGGCAACACGCCTCATGACAGCACGTTAACGCTCATGAAAGGGTTTTGCAGTTAACCGCCTGAAAGCAACGGTGAGAGAAGCAAACACGTACATAACCCTTGCATTTTAATAAGTCAGTTCTCATGACAGCTGGCTGTATGATCACCAGAGTTGGCCCATAGCCAGCTAAGAGCAATGGTGACAAAGCCTAATATGCAACTAACCTATGCAATTACTAACTCAAAGGTCACACAGATGCATGACACTCCTTAAAATTTAAGTCGGAATCAGGTCAAGTAAATCGGATAGATGACGCAATATGGGGTCCCCAGGAAATGACTAAAACGCGCTCCAAACGTTAGTGGCCATATTTAAAAGGATGGCCCTATTTGAACCCCGATAACTTTGAAAGGCAGGATCCTAGAGATTCGTCGATGGTCTCGTTGGAATCGGGGTGCGGAAATCTATGGGGGCCTTGGTAGACACTCTGCCAGAGGTCTTTACTTGGGAGATATTTGACTCCAGGGGACAGCTCGGTCATGTACAGTAGATTTGTTGCCCCTGGGCAACACACCTCATGACAGCACGTTAACGCTCATGAAAGGGTTTTGCAGTTAACCGCCTGAAAGCAACGGTGAGAGAAGCAAACACGTACATAACCCTTGCATTTTAATAAGTCAGTTCTCATGACAGCTGGCTGTATGATCACCAGAGTTGCCCCATAGCCAGCTAAGAGCAACGGTGACAAAGCCTAATATGCAACTAACCTATGCAATTACTAACTCAAAGGTCACACAGATGCATGACACTCCTTAAAATTTAAGTCAGAATCAGGTCAAGTAAATCGGATAGATGACGCAATATGGGGTCCCCAGGAAATGACTAAAACGCGCTCTAAATGTTAGTGGCCATATTTAAAAGGATGGCCCTATTTGAACCCTGATAACTTTGGAAGACAGAATCCTAGAGATTCGTCGATGGTCTTGTTGGAATCGGGGTGCGGAAACCTATGGGGGCCTTGGTAGACACTCTGCCAGAGGTCTTTACTTGGGAGATATTTGACTCCAGGGGACAGCTCGGTCATGTACAGTAGGTTTGTTGCCCCTGGGCAACACGCCTCATGACAGCACGTTAACGCTCATGAAAGGGTTTTTCAGTTAACCGCCTGAAAGCAACGGTGAGAGAAGCAAACACGTACATAACCCTTGCATTTTAATAAGTCAGTTCTCATGACAGCTGGCTGTATGATCACCAGAGTTGCCCTATAGCCTGCTAAGAGCAACGGTGACAAAGCCTAATATGCAACTAACCTATGCAATTACTAACTCAAAGGTCACACAGATGCATGACACTCCTTAAAATTTAAGTCGGAATCAGGTCAAGTAAATCGGATAGATGACGCAATATGGGGTCCCCAGGAAATGACTAAAACGCGCTCCAAACGTTAGTGGCCATATTTAAAAGGATGGCCCTATTTGAACCCCGATAACTTTGAAAGGCAGGATCCTAGAGATTCGTCGATGGTCTCGTTGGAATCGGGGTGCGGAAATCTATGGGGGCCTTGGTAGACACTCTGCCAGAGGTCTTTACTTGGGAGATATTTGACTCCAGGGGACAGCTCGGTCATGTACAGTAGGTTTGTTGCCCCTGGGCAACACGCCTCATGACAGCACGTTAACGCTCATGAAAGGGTTTTGCAGTTAACCGCCTGAAAGCAACGGTGAGAGAAGCAAACACGTACATAACCCTTGCATTTTAATAAGTAAGTTCTCATGACAGCTGGCTGTATGATCACCAGAGTTGGCCCATAGCCAGCTAAGAGCAATGGTGACAAAGCCTAATATGCAACTAACCTATGCAATTACTAACTCAAAGGTCACACAGATGCATGACGCTCCTTAAAATTTAAGTCGGAATCAGGTCAAGTAAATCGGATAGATGACGCAATATGGGGTCCCCAGGAAATGACTAAAACGCGCTCCAAACGTTAGTGGCCATATTTAAAAGGATTGCCCTATTTGAACCCCGATAACTTTGGAAGGCAGGATCCTAGAGATTCGTCGATGGTCTCGTTGGAATCGGGGTGCGGAAATCTATGGGGGCCTTGGTAGACACTCTGCTAGAGGTCTTTACTTGGGAGATATTTGACTCCAGGGGACAGCTCGGTCATGTACAGTAGGTTTGTTGTCCCTAGGCAACACATCTCATGACAGCACGTTAACGCTCATGAAAGGGTTTTGCAGTTAACCGCCTGAAAGCAACGGTGAGAGAAGCAAACACGTACATAACCCTTGCATTTTAATAAGTCAGTTCTCATGACAGCTGGCTGTATGATCACCAGAGTTGCCCTATAGCCTGCTAAGAGCAACGGTGACAAAGCCTAATATGCAACTAACCTATGCAATTACTAACTCAAAGGTCACACAGATGCATGACACTCCTTAAAATTTAAGTCGGAATAAGGTCAAGTAAATCGGATAGATGACGCAATGTGGGGTCCCCAGGAAATGACTAAAACGTGCTCCAAACGTCAGTGGCCATATTTAAAAGATGGCCCTATTTGAACCCCGATAACTTTGGAAGACAGGATCCTAGAGATTCGTCGATGGTCTCCTTGGAATCGGGGTGCGGAAATCTATGGGGGCCTTGGTAGACACTCTGCCAGAGGTCTTTACTTGGGAGATATTTGACTCCAGGGGACAGCTCGGTCATGTAGAGTAGGTTTGTTGCCCCTGGGCAACACACCTCATGACAGCACGTTAACGCTCATGAAAGGGTTTTGCAGTTAACCGCCTGAAAGCAACGGTGAGAGAAGCAAACAGATACATAACCCTTGCATTTTAATAAGTCAGTTCTCATGACAGCTGGCTGTATGATCACCAGAGTTGCCCCATAGCCAGCTATGAGCAATGGTGACAAAGCCTAATATGCAACTAACCTATACAATTACTAACTCAAAGGTCACACAGATGCATGACACTCCTTAAAATTTAAGTCGGAATCAGGTCAAGTAAATCGGATAGATGACGCAATATGGGGTCCCCAGGAAATGACTAAAACGCGCTCCAAACTTTAGTGGCCATATTTAAAAGGATGGCCCAATTTGAACCCCGATAACTTTGGAAGGCAGGATCCTAGAGATTCGTCGATGGTCTCGTTGGAATCGGGGTGCGGAAATCTATGGGGGCCTTGGTAGACACTCTGCCAGAGGTCTTTACTTGGGAGATATTTGACTCCAGGGGACAGCTCGGTCATGTACAGTAGGTTTGTTGCCCCTGGGCAACACACCTCATGACAGCACGTTAACGCTCATGAAAGGGTTTTGCAGTTAACCGCCTGAAAGCAACGGTGAGAGAAGCAAACTCGTACATAACCCTTGCATTTTAATAAGTCAGTTCTCATGACAGCTGGCTGAATGATCACCAGAGTTGGCCCATAGCCAGCTAAGAGCAATGGTGACAAAGCCTAATATGCAACTAACCTATGCAATTACTAACTCAAAGGTCACACAGATGCATGACACTCCTTAAAATTTAAGTCGGAATCAGGTCAAGTAAATCGGATAGATGACGCAATATGGGGTCCCCAGGAAATGACTAAAACGCGCTCCAAACGTTAGTGGCCATATTTAAAAGGATTGCCCTATTCGAACCCCGATAACTTTGAAAGGCAGGATCCTAGAGATTCGTCGATGGTCTCGTTGGAATCGGGGTGCGGAAATCTATGGGGGCCTTGGTAGACACTCTGCTAGAGGTCTTTACTTGGGAGATATTTGACTCCAGGGGACAGCTCGGTCATGTACAGTAGGTTTGTTGCCCCTGGGCAACACGCCTCATGACAGCACGTTAACGCTCATGAAAGGGTTTTTCAGTTAACCGCCTGAAAGCAACGGTGAGAGAAGCAAACACGTACATAACCCTTGCATTTTAATAAGTCAGTTCTCATGACAGCTGGCTGTATGATCACCAGAGTTGCCCTATAGCCTGCTAAGAGCAACGGTGACAAAGCCTAATATGCAACTAACCTATGCAATTACTAACTCAAAGGTCACACAGATGCATGACACTCCTTAAAATTTAAGTCGGAATAAGGTCAAGTAAATCGGATAGATGACGCAATGTGGGGTCCCCAGGAAATGACTAAAACGTGCTCCAAACGTCAGTGGCCATATTTAAAAGATGGCCCTATTTGAACCCCGATAACTTTGGAAGACAGGATCCTAGAGATTCGTCGATGGTCTCCTTGGAATCGGGATGCGGAAATCTATGGGGGCCTTGGTAGACACTCTGCCAGAGGTCTTTACTTGGGAGATATTTGACTCCAGGGGACAGCTCGGTCATGTAGAGTAGGTTTGTTGCCCCTGGGCAACACACCTCATGACAGCACGTTAACGCTCATGAAAGGGTTTTGCAGTTAACCGCCTGAAAGCAACGGTGAGAGAAGCAAACAGATACATAACCCTTGCATTTTAATAAGTCAGTTCTCATGACAGCTGGCTGTATGATCACCAGAGTTGCCCCATAGCCAGCTATGAGCAATGGTGACAAAGCCTAATATGCAACTAACCTATACAATTACTAACTCAAAGGTCACACAGATGCATGACACTCCTTAAAATTTAAGTCGGAATCAGGTCAAGTAAATCGGATAGATGACGCAATATGGGGTCCCCAGGAAATGACTAAAACGCGCTCCAAACTTTAGTGGCCATATTTAAAAGGATGGCCCAATTTGAACCCCGATAACTTTGGAAGGCAGGATCCTAGAGATTCGTCGATGGTCTCGTTGGAATCGGGGTGCGGAAATCTATGGGGGCCTTGGTAGACACTCTGCCAGAGGTCTTTACTTGGGAGATATTTGACTCCAGGGGACAGCTCGGTCATGTACAGTAGGTTTGTTGCCCCTGGGCAACACGCCTCATGACAGCACGTTAACGCTCATGAAAGGGTTTTGCAGTTAACCGCCTGAAAGCAACGGTGAGAGAAGCAAACACGTACATAACCCTTGCATTTTAATAAGTCAGTTCTCATGACAGCTGGCTGTATGATCACCAGAGTTGCCCCATAGCCAGCTAAGAGCAACGGTGACAAAGCCTAATATGCAACTAACCTATGCAATTACTAACTCAAAGGTCACACAGATGCATGACGCTCCTTAAAATTTAAGTCGGAATCAGGTCAAGTAAATCGGATAGATGACGCAATATGGGGTCCCCAGGAAATGACTAAAACGTGCTCCAAACGTCAGTGGCCATATTTAAAAGGATGGCCCTGTTTGAACCCCGATAACTTTGGAAGACAGGATCCTAGAGATTCGTCGATGGTCTCATTGGAACCGCGGTGCGGAAATCTATGGTGGCCTTGGTAGACACTCTGCCAGAGGTCTTTACTTGGGAGATATTTGACTCCAGGGGACAGCTCGGTCATGTACAGTAGGTTTGTTGCCCCTGGGCAACACACCTCATGACAGCACGTTAACGCTCATGAAAGGGTTTTGCAGTTAACCGCCTGAAAGCAAAGGTGAGAGAAGCAAACACGTACATAACCCTTGCATTTTAATAAGTCAGTTCTCATGACAGCTGGCTGTATGATCACCAGAGTTGCCCCATAGCCAGCTAAGAGCAATGGTGACAAAGCCTAATATGCAACTAACCTATGCAATTACTAACTCAAAGGTCACACAGATACATGACACTCATTAAATTTAAGTCGGAATCAGGTCAAGTAAATCGGATAGATGACGCAATATGGGGTCCCCAGGAAATGACTAAAACGCGCTCCAAACGTTAGTGGCCATATTTAAAAGGATGGCCCTATCTGAACCCCGATAACTTTGGAAGGCAGGATCCTAGAGATTCGTCGATGGTCTCGTTGGAATCGGGGTGCGGAAATCTATGGGGGCCTTGGTAGACACTCTGCTAGAGGTCTTTACTTGGGAGATATTTGACTCCAGGGGACAGCTCGGTCATGTACAGTAGGTTTGTTGCCCCTGGGCAACACACCTCATGTCAGCACGTTAACGCTCATGAAAGGGTTTTGCAGTTAACCGCCTGAAAGCAACGGTGAGAGAAGCAAACACGTACATAACCCTTGCATTTTAATAAGTCAGTTCTCATGACAGCTGGCTGTATGATCACCAGAGTTGCCCCATAGCCAGCTAAGAGCAACGGTGACAAAGCCTAATATGCAACTAACCTATGCAATTACTAACTCAAAGGTCACACAGATGCATGACACTCCTTAAAATTTAAGTCGGAATCAGGTCAAGTAAATCGGATAGATGACGCAATATGGGGTCCCCAGGAAATGACTAAAACGCGCTCCAAATGTTAGTGGCCATATTTAAAAGGATGGCACTATTTGAACCCCGATAACTTTGGAAGGCAGGATCCTAGAGATTCGTCGATGGTCTCGTTGGAATTGGGGTGCGGAAATCTATGGGGGCCTTGGTAGACCCTCTGCCAGAGGTCTTTACTTGGGAGATATTTGACTCCAGGGGACAGCTCGGTCATGTACAGTAGGTTTGTTGCCCCTGGGCAACACGCTACATGACAGCACGTTTACGCTCATGAAAGGGTTTTGCAAATAACCGCCTGAAAGCAACGGTGAGAGAAGCAAACACGTACATAACCCTTGCATTTTAATAAGTCAGTTCTCATGACAGCTGGCTGTATGATCACCAGAGTTGCCCCATGGCCAGCTAAGAGCAATGGTGACAAAGCCTAATATGCAACTAACCTATGCAATTACTAACTCAAAGGTCACACAAATGCATGACACTCCTTAAAATTTAAGTCGGAATCAGGTCAAGTAAATCGGATAGATGACACAATATGGGGTCCCCAGGAAATGACTAAAACACGCTCCAAACGTTAGTGGCCATATTTAAAATGATGGCCCTATTTGAACCCCGATAACTTTGGAAGGCAGGATCCTAGAGATTCGTTGATGGTCTCGTTGGAATCGAGGTGCGGAAATCTATGGGGGCCTTGGTAGACACTCTGCCAGAGGTCTTTACTTGGGAGATATTTGACTCCAGGGGACAGCTCAGTCATGTACAGTAGGTTTGTTGCCCCTGGGCAACACGCCTCATGACAGCACGTTAACGCTCATGAAAGGGTTTTGCAGTTAACAGCCTGAAAGCAACAGTGAGAGAAGCAAACACGTACATAACCCTTGCATTTTAATAAGTCAGTTCTCATGACAGCTGGCTGTATGATCACCAGAGTTGCCCCATAGCCAGCTAAGAGCAATGGTGACAAAGCCTAATATGCAACTAACCTATGCAATTACTAACTCAAAGGTCACACAGATGCATGACACTCCTTAAAATTTAAGTCGGAATCAGGTCAAGTAAATCGGATAGATGACGCAATATGGGGTCCCCAGGAAATGACTAAAACGCGCTCCAAACGTTAGTGGCCATATTTAAAAGGATTGCCTTATTTGAACCCCGATAACTTTGAAAGGCAGGATCCTAGAGATTCGTCGATGGTCTCGTTGGAATCGGGGTGCGGAAATCTATGGGGGCCTTGGTAGACACTCTGCCAGAGGTCTTTACTTGGGAGATATTTGACTCCAGGGGACAGCTCGGTCATGTACAGTAGGTTTGTTGCCCCTGGGCAACACGCCTCATGACAGCACGTTAACGCTCATGAAAGGGTTTTGCAGTTAACCGCCTGAAAGCAACGGTGAGAGAAGCAAACACGTACATAACCCTTGCATTTTAATAAGTCAGTTCTCATGACAGCTGGCTGTATGATCACCAGAGTTGCCCCATAGCCAGCTAAGAGCAACGGTGACAAAGCCTAATATGCAACTAACCTATGCAATTACTAACTCAAAGGTCACACAGATGCATGACACTCCTTAAAATTTAAGTCGGAATCAGGTCAAGTAAATCGGATAGATGACGCAATATGGGGTCCCCAGGAAATGACTAAAACGCGCTCCAAATGTTAGTGGCCATATTTAAAAGGATGGCCCTATTTGAACCCCGATAACTTTAGAAGACAGAATCCTAGAGATTCGTCGATGGTCTTGTTGGAATCGGGGTGAGGAAATCTATAGGGGCCTTGGTAGACACTCTGCCAGAGGTCTTTACTTGGGAGATATTTGACTTCAGGGGACAGCTCGGTCATGTAGAGTAGGTTTGTTGCCCCTGGGCAACACGCCTCTTGACAGCACGTTAACGCTCATGAACGGGTTTTGCAGTTAACCGCCTGAAAGCAACGGTGAGAGAAGCAAACACGTACATAACCCTTGCATTTTAATAAGTTAGTTCTCATGACAGCTGGCTGTATGATCACCAGAGTTGCCCCATAGCCAGCTAAGAGCAATGGTGACAAAGCCTAATATGCAACTAACCTATGCAATTACTAACTCAAAGGTCACACAGATGCATGACACTCCTTAAAATTTAAGTCGGAATCAGGTCAAGTAAATCGGATAGATGACGCAATATGGGGTCCCCAGGAAATGACTAAAACGCGCTCCAAACGTTAGTGGCCATATTTAAAAGGATGGCCCTATTTGATCCCCGATAACTTTGGAAGGCAGGATCCTAGAGATTCGTCGATGGTCTCGTTGGAATCGGGGTGCGGAAATCTATCGGGGCCTTGGTAGACACTCTGCTAGAGGTCTTTACTTGGGAGATATTTGACTCCAGGGGACAGCTGGGTCATGTACAGTAGGTTTGTTGCCCCTGGGCAACACGCCTCATGACAGCACGTTAACGCTCATGAAAGGGTTTTGCAGTTAACCGCCTGAAAGCAACGGTGAGAGAAGCAAACACGTACATAACCCTTGCATTTTAATAAGTCAGTTCTCATGACAGCTGGCTGAATGATCACCAGAGTTGGCTCATAGCCAGCTAAGAGCAATGGTGACAAAGCCTAATATGCAACTAACCTATGCAATTACTAACTCAAAGGTCACACAGATGCATGACACTCCTTAAAATTTAAGTCGGAATCAGGTCAAGTAAATCGGATAGATGACGCAATATGGGGTCCCCAGGAAATGACTAAAACGCGCTCCAAACGTTAGTGGCCATATTTAAAAGGATGGCCCTATTTGAACCCCGATAACTTTGGAAGGCAGGATCCTAGAGATTCGTTGATGGTCTCGTTGGAATCGGGGTGCGGAAATCTATGGGGGCCTTGGTAGACACTCTGCCAGAGGTCTTTACTTGGGACATATTTGACTCCAGGGGACAGCTCGGTCATGTACAGTAGGTTTGTTGCCCCTGGGCAACACGCCTCATGACAGCACGTTAACGCTCATGAAAGGGTTTTGCAGTTAACCGCCTAAAAGCAACGGTGAGAGAAGCAAACACGTACATAACCCTTGCATTTTAATAAGTCAGTTCTCATGACAGCTGGCTGTATGATCACCAGAGTTGCCCCATAGCCAGCTAAGAGCAATGGTGACAAAGCCTAATATGCAACTAACCTACGCAATTACTAACTCAAAGGTCACACAGATGCATGACACTCCTTAAAATTTAAGTCGGAATCAGGTCAAGTAAATCGGATAGATGACGCAATATGGGGTCCCCAGGAAATGACTAAAACGCGCTCCAAACGTTAGTGGCCATATTTAAAAGGATGGCCCTATTTGAACCCCGATAACTTTGAAAGGCAGGATCCTAGAGATTCGTCGATGGTCTCGTTGGAATCGGGGTGCGGAAATCTATGGGGGCCTTGGTGGACACTCTGCCAGAGGTCTTTACTTGGGAGATATTTGACTCCAGGGGACAGCTCGGTCATGTACAGTAGGTTTGTTGCCCCTTGGCAACACGCCTCATGACAGCACGTTAACGCTCATGAAAGGGTTTTTCAGTTAACCGCCTGAAAGCAACGGTGAGAGAAGCAAACACGTACATAACCCTTGCATTTTAATAAGTCAGTTCTCATGACAGCTGGCTGAATGATCACCAGAGTTGGCTCATAGCCAGCTAAGAGCAATGGTGACAAAGCCTAATATGCAACTAACCTATGCAATTACTAACTCAAAGGTCACACAGATGCATGACACTCCTTAAAATTTAAGTCGGAATCAGGTCAAGTAAATCGGATAGATGACGCAATATGGGGTCCCCAGGAAATGACTAAAACGCGCTCCAAACGTTAGTGGCCATATTTAAAAGGATTGCCCTATTTGAACCCCGATAACTTTAAAATTCAGGATCCTAGAGATTCGTCGATGGTCTCGTTGGAATCGGGGTGCGGAAATCTATGGGGGCCTTGGTAGACACTCTGCTAGAGGTCTTTACTTGGGAGATATTTGACTCCAGGGGACAGCTCGGTCATGTACAGTAGGTTTGTTGCCCCTGGGCAACACACCTCATGACAGCACGTTAACGCTCATGAAAGGGTTTTGCAGTTAACCGCCTGAAAGCAACGGTGAGAGAAGCAAACACGTACATAACCCTTGCATTTTAATAAGTCAGTTCTCATGACAGCTGGCTGTATGATCACCAGAGTTGCCCCATAGCCAGCTAAGAGCAACGGTGACAAAGCCTAATATGCAACTAACCTATGCAATTACTAACTCAAAGGTCACACAGATGCAGGACACTCCTTAAAATTTAAGTCGGAATCAGGTCAAGTAAATCGGATAGATGACGCAATATGGGGTCCCCAGGAAATGACTAAAACGCGCTCCAAACGTTAGTGGCCATATTTAAAAGGATTGCCCTATTTGAACCCCGATAACTTTGAAAGGCAGGATCCTAGAGATTCGTCGATGGTCTCGTTGGAATCGGGGTGCGGAAATCTATGGGGGCCTTGGTAGACACTCTGCTAGAGGTCTTTACTTGGGAGATATTTGACTCCAGGGGACAGCTCGGTCATGTACAGTAGGTTTGTTGCCCCTGGGCAACACACCTCATGACAGCACGTTAACGCTCATGAAAGGGTTTTGCAGTTAACCGCCTGAAAGCAACGGTGAGAGAAGCAAACACGTACATAACCCTTGCATTTTAATAAGTCAGTTCTCATGACAGCTGGCTGTATGATCACCAGAGTTGCCCCATAGCCAGCTAAGAGCAACGGTGACAAAGCCTAATATGCAACTAACCTATGCAATTACTAAATCAAAGTTCACACAGATGCATGACACTCCTTAAAATTTAAGTCGGAATCAGGTCAAGTAAATCGGATAGATGACGCAATATGGGGTCCCCAGGAAATGACTAAAACGCGCTCCAAACGTTAGTGGCCATATTTAAAAGGATTGCCCTATTTGAACCCCGATAACTTTAAAATTCAGGATCCTAGAGATTCGTCGATGGTCTCGTTGGAATCGGGGTTCGGAAATCTATGGGGGCCTTGGTAGACACTCTGCTAGAGGTCTTTACTTGGGAGATATTTGACTCCAGGGGACAGCTCGGTCATGTACAGTAGGTTTGTTGCCCCTGGGCAACACACCTCATGACAGCACGTTAACGCTCATGAAAGGGTTTTGCAGTTAACCGCCTGAAAGCAACGGTGAGAGAAGCAAACACGTACATAACCCTTGCATTTTAATAAGTCAGTTCTCATGACAGCTGGCTGTATGATCACCAGAGTTGCCCCATAGCCAGCTAAGAGCAACGGTGACAAAGCCTAATATGCAACTAACCTATGCAATTACTAACACAAAGGTCACACAAATGCATGACACTCCTTAAAATTTAAGTCGGAATCAGGTCAAGTAAATCGGATAGATGACGCAATATGGGGTCCCCAGGAAATGACTAAAACGCACTCCAAACGTTAGTGGCCATATTTAAAAGGATTGCCCTATTTGAACCCCGATAACTTTGAAAGGCAGGATCCTAGAGATTCGTCGATGGTCTCGTTGGAATCGGGGTGCGGAAATCTATGGGGGCCTTGGTAGACACTCTGCTAGAGGTCTTTACTTGGGAGATATTTGACTCCAGGGGACAGCTCGGTCATGTACAGTAGGTTTGTTGCCCCTGGGCAACACACCTCATGACAGCACGTTAACGCTCATGAAAGGGTTTTGCAGTTAACCGCCTGAAAGCAACGGTGAGAGAAGCAAACACGTACATAACCCTTGCATTTTAATAAGTCAGTTCTCATGACAGCTGGCTGTATGATCACCAGAGTTGCCCCATAGCCAGCTAAGAGCAACGGTGACAAAGCCTAATATGCAACTAACCTATGCAATTACTAAATCAAAGTTCACACAGATGCATGACACTCCTTAAAATTTAAGTCGGAATCAGGTCAAGTAAATCGGATAGATGACGCAATATGGGGTCCCCAGGAAATGACTAAAACGCGCTCCAAACGTTAGTGGCCATATTTAAAAGGATTGCCTTATTTGAACCCCGATAACTTTGAAAGGCAGGATCCTAGAGATTCGTCGATGGTCTCGTTGGAATCGGGGTGCGGAAATCTATGGGGGCCTTGGTAGACACTCTGCCAGAGGTCTTTACTTGGGAGATATTTGACTCCAGGGGACAGCTCGGTCATGTACAGTAGGTTTGTTGCCCCTGGGCAACACACCTCATGACAGCACGTTAACGCTCATGAAAGGGTTTTGCAGTTAACCGCCTGAAAGCAACGGTGAGAGAAGCAAACACGTACATAACCCTTGCATTTTAAGAAGTTAGTTCTCATGACAGCTGGCTGTATGATCACCAGAGTTAGCCCATAGCCAGCTAAGAGCAATGGTGACAAAGCCTAATATGCAACTAACCTATGCAATTACTAACTCAAAGGTCACACAGATGCATGACACTCCTTATAATTTAAGTCGGAATCAGGTCAAGTAAATCGGATAGATGACGCAATATGGGGTCCCCAGGAAATGACTAAAACGCGCTCCAAACGTTAGTGGCCATATTTAATAGGATGGCCCTATTTGAACCCCGATAACTTTGGAAGGCAGGATCCTAGAGATTCGTTGATGGTCTCGTTGGAATCGGGGTGCGGAAATCTATCGGGGCCTTGGTAGACACTCTGCTAGAGGTCTTTACTTGGGAGATATTTGACTCCAGGGGACAGCTCGGTCATGTAGAGTAGGTTTGTTGCCCCTGGGCAACACACCTCATGACAGCACGTTAACACTCATGAAAGGGTTTTGCAGTTAACCGCCTGAAAGCAACGGTGAGAGAAGCAAACAAATATATAACTCTTGCATTTTAATAAGTCAGTTCTCATGACAGCTGGCTGTATGATCACCAGAGTTGCCCCATAGCCAGCTAAGAGCAATGGTGACAAAGCCTAATATGCAACTAACCTATGCAATTACTAACTCAAAGGTCACACAGATGCATGACACTCCTTAAAATTTAAGTCGGAATCAGGTCAAGTAAATCGGATAGATGACGCAATATGGGGTCCCCAGGAAATGACTAAAACGCGCTCCAAACGTTAGTGGCCATATTTAAAAGGATGGCCCTATTTGAACCCCGATAACTTTGGAAGGCAGGATCCTAGAGATTCGTTGATGGTCTCGTTGGAATCGGGGTGCGGAAATCTATGGGGGCCTTGGTAGACACTCTGCCAGAGGTCTTTACTTGGGAGATATTTGACTCCAGGGGACAGCTCGGTCATGTACAGTAGGTTTGTTGCCCCTGGGCAACACGCCTCATGACAGCACGTTAACGCTCATGAAAGGGTTTTGCAGTTAACCGCCTGAAAGCAACGGTGAGAGAAGCAAACACGTACATAACCCTTGCATTTTAATAAGTCAGTTCTCATGACAGCTGGCTGTATGATCACCAGAGTTGCCCCATAGCCAGCTAAGAGCAACGGTGACAAAGCCTAATATGCAACTAACCTATGCAATTACTAACTCAAAGGTCACACAGATGCATGACACTCCTTAAAATTTAAGTCGGAATCAGGTCAAGTAAATCGGATAGATGACGCAATATGGGGTCCCCAGGAAATGACTAAAACGCGCTCCAAATGTTAGTGGCCATATTTAAAAGGATGGCCCTATTTGAACCCCGATAACTTTAGAAGACAGAATCCTAGAGATTCTTCGATGGTCTTGTTGGAATCGGGGTGCGGAAATCTATAGGGGCCTTGGTAGACACTCTGCCAGAGGTCTTTACTTGGGAGATATTTGACTCCAGGGGACAGCTCGGTCATGTACAGTAGGTTTGTTGCCCCTGGGCAACACGCCTCTTGACAGCACGTTAACGCTCATGAAAGGGTTTTGCAGTTAACCGCCTGAAAGCAACGGTGAGAGAAGCAAACAGATACATAACCCTTGCATTTTAATAAGTCAGTTCTCATGACAGCTGGCTGTATGATCACCAGAGTTGCCCCATAGCCAGCTAAGAGCAATGGTGACAAAGCCTAATATGCAACTAACCTATGCAATTACTAACTCAAAGGTCACACAGATGCATGACACTCCTTAAAATTTAAGTCGGAATCAGGTCAAGTAAATCGGATAGATGACGCAATATGGGGTCCCCAGGAAATGACTAAAACGCGCTCCAAACGTTAGTGGCCATATTTAAAAGGATGGCCCTATTTGAACCCCGATAACTTTGGAAGGCAGGATCCTAGAGATTCGTCGATGGTCTCGTTGGAATCGGGGTGCGGAAATCTATGGGGGCCTTGGTAGACACTCTGCCAGAGGTCTTTACTTGGGACATATTTGACTCCAGGGGACAGCTCGGTCATGTACAGTAGGTTTGTTGCCCCTGGGCAACACGCCTCATGACAGCACGTTAACGCTCATGAACGGGTTTTGCAGTTAACCGCCTGAAAGCAACGGTGAGAGAAGCAAACACGTACATAACCCTTGCATTTTAATAAGTTAGTTCTCATGACAGCTGGCTGTATGATCACCAGAGTTGGCCCATAGCCAGCTAAGAGCAATGGTGACAAAGCCTAATATGCAACTAACCTATGCAATTACTAACTCAAAGGTCACACAGATGCATGACACTCCTTATAATTTAAGTCGGAATCAGGTCAAGTAAATCGGATAGATGACGCAATATGGGGTCCCCAGGAAATGACTAAAACGCGCTCCAAACGTTAGTGGCCATATTTAAAAGGATGGCCCTATTTGAACCCCGATAACTTTGGAAGGCAGGATCCTAGAGATTCGTCGATGGTCTCGTTGGAATCGGGGTGCGGAAATCTATCGGGGCCTTGGTAGACACTCTGCTAGAGGTCTTTACTTGGGAGATATTTGACTCCAGGGGACAGCTCGGTCATGTAGAGTAGGTTTGTTGCCCCTGGGCAACACACCTCATGACAGCACGTTAACACTCATGAAAGGGTTTTGCAGTTAACCGCCTGAAAGCAACGGTGAGAGAAGCAAACAAATATATAACTCTTGCATTTTAATAAGTCAGTTCTCATGACAGCTGGCTGTATGATCACCAGAGTTGCCCCATAGCCAGCTAAGAGCAATGGTGACAGCCTAATATGCAACTAACCTATGCAATTACTAACTCAAAGGTCACACAGATGCATGACACTCCTTAAAATTTAAGTCGGAATCAGGTCAAGTAAAATCGGATAGATGACGCAATATGGGGTCCCCAGGAAATGACTAAAACGCGCTCCAAACGTTAGTGGCCATATTTAAAAGGATGGCCCTATTTGAACCCCGATAACTTTGGAAGGCAGGATCCTAGAGATTCGTTGATGGTCTCGTTGGAATCGGGGTGCGGAAATCTATCGGGGCCTTGGTAGACACTCTGCTAGAGGTCTTTACTTGGGAGATATTTGACTCCAGGGGACAGCTCGGTCATGTAGAGTAGGTTTGTTGCCCCTGGGCAACACACCTCATGACAGCACGTTAACACTCATGAAAGGGTTTTGCAGTTAACCGCCTGAAAGCAACGGTGAGAGAAGCAAACAAATATATAACTCTTGCATTTTAATAAGTCAGTTCTCATGACAGCTGGCTGTATGATCACCAGAGTTGCCCCATAGCCAGCTAAGAGCAATGGTGACAAAGCCTAATATGCAACTAACCTATGCAATTACTAACTCAAAGGTCACACAGATGCATGACACTCCTTAAAATTTAAGTCGGAATCAGGTCAAGTAAATCGGATAGATGACGCTGTGAAGATGTAATTTACCCTCTCACTGTATATGCTGTACAGATTCCTATTTCAAGCTGGGTTCATTGTCTTATTTGAACTACTTCTGTGTACATTTCTATTGTTGTAGGTAATCACCCCCCTAAAATGCAAGGTTATATCCTCTTGAGGCACTTCCATCCCTGGGAGTAGGGGGAGGTGGGCCTAGAGTCCAACTAGTGTAAACTCTGCTTACCTGGGAGATTCAGGCAGAGTGAGCTGAAACTTGAAGGGAGCAGGAGCTCCAGCCTTTGTGGCTGTGGACACGGACGGAGCTAGGCCTGTGTGGCGGCCCGTGGGATTGTGTGGAACTCTTTGGACTACTGTAAGGACGATTGCTTTGTAATCCGGTCCGAGGATTGTCGGGAAGGGCCCCCGAATCTGTTTTACGTGGACTTATCGTGTGCTGTTCTTGCATTCCTGTTAATAAACCTGTTGGATCGTCCCTCGGCCTCGTCCATCCTTTGCTCTGTTGTACACCCCCGTCACAAACTGGTTGGCAGCGGCGGGATCAGAGCAGAAGAAATGGAGGACAACAGCCAATCGACGTCTGAAACCAGAACCTCAGGATACAGGAACTGGACTGTGGCGAGTCTACAAACAAAGGCCCGTGAATTAGGTGTCGGCTACAAAGGACTCTCTAAGGAGCAACTAATTGAGGCATTGGAACACGCTTGCCTGCAAGATGGCACCGAGGAACAATTTCCACAGCAAGGGGAGCAAAGACGGGAGCCGGAGGTGAATACCCAAAAAAGTCAATGGGTTGTGTGGTACAAGGAAAAGATGGCACTGCTTGGAGATGAGGCCACCATAGAAGATAAGAGGGAGGCCATGCGTGGAGCTGAAGAGAAGGAGCGCAGGATGGAGGAGATGGCATTGCTGGATAAGCAGCTCGCTGTGGAAGCCGCGAGAGGTTCCAGACAGACTGTAACCCCAGCACCCATCATGAGGGAACTTCCCAGAGTGTCCCGCAAAGACTTCAAGCAGTTTAATGAGGCTGCTGGTGACATTGAGGGCTTCTTCCAGGACTTTGAGCATCAGTGTCGATTAATGGAAGTCCCAGAAAGGGAGCGCGTCCGGCATCTGGTTGGGCTCTTAGAGGGTGGAGCTGCTGCAGCCTATAGAGCTATGGACCATCGGTGGAACTGTGAGTATGCGGATATTAAACAGACTATTCTAGAACATTATGCTGTAACGCCAGACACTTACAGGACTCAGTTCCGTACTCTAGCATGTGATGAGGAAGTGTCCTTCAAGATGTATGCCCACAAACTCAAACATCTGTGGCATCGTTGGTTGGAGGCAGAGGAGGCCTTAACCTTGGAGACCGTCCTCCAGGTCCTCCTAAAAGAGCAGTTTTACTTCAAGTGCCCCGCTGAGATCCGGGAATGGGTGCGTGAGAGAAAACCAGCGACAGTGGAGGAAGCTGCTGCTCTAGCTGATGAGGTGCTCACCATCAAGCCTCAGTGGAGGGTTCTGTTGGAGGATGGAGAGACGCCTAACAGCTCCACAACACCGGATGCCCCCAGTTATTCTGTCCCCATTGTTCCCCGTTCCTCTAAGCCACCACATGTTGATACCCGTGTTAATGTGCCTCCAGTTGCTTCTACTGCACTTTCTGGAATACGCCGGGGAGAGGAAGTAACAGAGCGCAGGTGTTATGTTTGTAGGCATCCCGGGCATTTGCAGGCCTCATGCCCAGCCAGGCCATGGAGGAATCATCCTCAAACCCCTACAGCACCTTCAGGTGGGAGCCGGCCTCCAAGTTCCCCTACCCCTTACCCAAGAGGACGCCTTGGATGGAGGGAGACCCAGCTCAGATGCTATCAATGTGGACAGCCAGGGCATCGGCAAGTTTCCTGCCCAGCTGTTCAAATGAGGACTGATCCTGCGCCCAATCGGATTGTTAATTATTTACAGCCCAGCGCCATGGAGGAAGATGTGGCACCGCTATGTGAGGACTGGCCTAGTGACTCAGCCCATGTTGCACCACCAGGAGTTTACGGGGTGCGACCTGCAGTTATGACGACTTCTGCTCATCGAGGTAAGCACTTGCAGGAGGTTGTGCTGGATGGACAGAGACTTGTTGGATTTTGTGACTCGGGTGCTTTCCTCACACTGGCTGATCCCCGAGTGGTTCGGCCTGAGGCAATCCATAGAGGACCTGGGATTGTCATTGAACTGGCTGGTGGACAATGGAGGACTATTCCCACAGCCACTGTGGATCTGAGCTTTGGTTTTGGGGTCAGGCGATGTGTGTTTGGGGTGATGGGTGGTCTGCCTGCAGCTGTTCTCCTGGGCAATGATGTGGGAGAGCTACGATGCCAATTCGTGGCTGCATGAAGCCACATGTAAGTAACGCTCTGCCTGTGTGTACTTAACCAGTGACCTGTAGAGGTCCCTAGTACGTACACAAGTTGGGAGGGGGAGGGATTGTGAAGATGTAATTTACCCTCTCACTGTATATGCTGTACAGATTCCTATTTCAAGCTGGGTTCATTGTCTTATTTGAACTACTTCTGTGTACATTTCTATTGTTGTAGGTAATCACCCCCCCTAAAATGCAAGGTTATATCCTCTTGAGGCACTTCCATCCCTGGGAGTAGGGGGAGGTGGGCCTAGAGTCCAACTAGTGTAAACTCTGCTTACCTGGGAGATTCAGGCAGAGTGAGCTGAAACTTGAAGGGAGCAGGAGCTCCAGCCTGTGTGGCTGTGGACACGGACGGAGCTAGGCCTGTGTGGCGGCCCGTGGGATTGTGTGGAACTCTTTGGACTACTGTAAGGACGATTGCTTTGTAATCCGGTCCGAGGATTGTCGGGAAGGGCCCCCGAATCTGTTTTACGTGGACTTATCGTGTGCTGTTCCAGTGTTCTTGTGAATAAATCTGTTGGATCGTTCCTCGGCCTGTTGTCTCTCCTTGCTCTGCTGTACACCCCGTCACACAAGGAAATGACTAAAACGCGCTCCAAACGTTAGTGGCCATATTTAAAAGGATGGCCCTATTTGAACCCCGATAACTTTGGAAGGCAGGATCCTAGAGATTTGTTGATGGTCTCGTTGGAATCGGGGTGCGGAAATCTATGGGGGCTTTGGTAGACACTCTGCCAGAGGTCTTTACTTGGGAGATATTTGACTCCAGGGGACAGCTCGATCATGTACAGTAGGTTTGTTGCCCCTGGGCAATACACCTCATGACAGCACGTTAACGCTCATGAAAGGGTTTTGCAGTTAACCGCCTGAAAGCAACGGTGAGAGAAGCAAACACGTACATAACCCTTGCATTTTAATAAGTCAGTTCTCATGACAGCTGGCTGTATGATCACCAGAGTTGCCCCATAGCCAGCTAAGAGCAATGGTGACAAAGCCTTATATGCAATTAACCTATGCAATTACTAACTCAAAGGTCACACAGATGCATGACACTCCTTAAAATTTAAGTCGGAATCAGGTCAAGTAAATCGGATAAATGACGCAATATGGGGTCCCAAGGAAATGACTAAAACGCGCTCCAAACGTTAGTGGCCATATTTAAAAGGATGGCCCTATTTGAACCCCGATAACTTTGGAAGGAAGGATCCTAGAGATTCGTCGATGGTCTCGTTGGAATCGGGGTGCGGAAATCTATGGGAGCCTTGGTAGACACTCTGCCAGAGGTCTTTACTTGGGAGATATTTGACTCCAGGGGACAGCTCGGTCATGTACAGTAGGTTTGTTGCCCCTGGGCAACACGCCTCATGACAGCACGTTAACGCTCATGAAAGGGTTTTGCAGTTAACCGCCTGAAAGCAACGGTGAGAAAAGCAAACACGTTCATAACCCTTGCATTTTAATAAGTCAGTTCTCATGACAGCTGTCTGTATGATCACCAGAGTTGCCCCATATCCAGCTAAGAGCAATGGTGACAAAGTCTAATATGCAACTAACCTATGCAATTACTAACTCAAAGGTCACACAGATGCATGACACTCATTAAATTTAAGTCGGAATCAGGTCAAGTAAATCGGATAGATGACGCAATATGGGTTCCCCAGGAAATGAATAAAACGCGCTCCAAACGTTAGTGGCCATATTTAAAAGGATGGCCCTATTTGAACCCCGATAACTTTGGAAGGCAGGATCCTAGAGATTTGTCGATGGTCTCGTTGGAATCGGGGTGCGGAAATCTATGGGGGCCTTGGTAGACACTCTGCCAGAGGTCTTTACTTGGGAGATATTTGACTCCAGGGGACAGCTCGGTCATGTACAGTAGGTTTGTTGCCCCTGGGCAACACGCCTCATGACAGCACGTTAACGCTCATGAAAGGGTTTTGCAGTTAACCGCCTGAAAGCAACGGTGAGAGAAGCAAACACGTACATAACCCTTGCATTTTAATAAGTCAGTTCTCATGACAGCTGGCTGTATGATCACCAGAGTTGCCCCATAGCCAGCTAAGAGCAATGGTGACAAAGCCTAATATGCAACTAACCTATGCAATTACTAACTCAAAGGTCACACAGATGTATGACACTCCTTAAAATTTAAGTCGGAATCAGGTCAAGTAAATCGGATAGATGACGCAATATGGGGTCCCCAGGAAATGACTAAAACGCGCTCCAAACGTTAGTGGCCATATTTAAAAGGATGGCCCTATTTGAACCCCGATAACTTTGGAAGGCAGGATCCTAGAGATTCGTCGATGGTCTCGTTGGAATCTGGGTGCGGAAATCTATATGGGCCTTGGTAGACACTCTGCCAGAGGTCTTTACTTGGGAGATATTTGACTCCAGGGGACAGCTCGGTCATGTACAGTAGGTTTGTTGCCCCTGGGCAACACGCCTCATGACAGCACGTTAACGCTCATGAAAGGGTTTTTCAGTTAACCGCTTGAAAGCAACGGTGAGAGAAGCAAACACGTACATAACCCTTGCATTTTAATAAGTCAGTTCTCATGACAGCTGGCTGTATGATCACCAGAGTTGCCCCATAGCCAGCTAAGAGCAATGGTGACAAAGCCTAATATGCAACTAACCTATGCAATTACTAACTCAAAGGTCACACAGATGCATGACACTCCTTAAAATTTAAGTCGGAATCAGGTCAAGTAAATCGGATAGATGACGCAATATGGGTTCCCCAGGAAATGACTAAAACGCGCTCCAAACGTTAGTGGCCATATTTAAAAGGATGGCCCTATTTGAACCCCTATAACTTTGAAAGGCAGGATCCTAGAGATTCGTCGATGGTCTCGTTGGAATCGGGGTGCGGAAATCTATGGGGGCCTTGGTAGACACTCTGCCAGAGGTCTTTACTTGGGAGATATTTGACTCCAGGGGACAGCTCGGTCATGTACAGTAGGTTTGTTGCCCCTGGGCAACACGCCTCATGACAGCACGTTAACGCTCATGAAAGGGTTTTGCAGTTAACCGCCTGAAAGCAACGGTGAGAAAAGCAAACATATACATAACCCTTGCATTTTAATAAGTCAGTTTTCATGACAGCTGGCTGTATGATCACCAGAGTTGCCCCATATCCAGCAAAGAGCAATGGTGACAAAGCCTAATATGCAACTAACCTATGCAATTACTAACTCAAAGGTCACACAGATGCATGACACTCCTTAAAATTTAAGTCGGAATCAGGTCAAGTAAATCGGATAGATGACGCAATATGGGGTCCCCAGGAAATGACTAAAACGCGCTCCAAACGTTAGTGGCCATATTTAAAAGGATGGCCCTATTTGAACCCCGATAACTTTGGAAGGCAGGATCCTAGAGATTCGTCGATGGTCTCGTTGGAATCGGGGTGCGGAAATCTATGGGGGCCTTGGTAGACACTCTGCCAGAGGTCTTTACTTGGGAGATATTTGACTCCAGGGGACAGCTCGGTCATGTACAGTAGGTTTGTTGCCCCTGGGCAACACGCCTCATGACAGCACGTTAACGCTCATGAAAGGGTTTTGCAGTTAACCGCCTGAAAGCAACGGTGAGAGAAGCAAACACATACATAACCCTTGCATTTTAATAAGTCAGTTCTCATGACAGCTGGCTGTATGATCACCAGAGTTGCCCCATAGCCAGCTAAGTGCAATGGTGACAAAGCCTAATATGCAACTAACCTATGCAATTACTAACTCAAAGGTCACACAGATGCATGACACTCCTTAAAATTTAAGTCGGAATCAGGTCAAGTAAATCGGATAGATGACGCAATATGGGGTCCCCAGGAAATGACTAAAACGTGCTCCAAATGTTAGTGGCCATATTTAATAGGATGGCCCTATTTGAACCCCGATAACTTTGGAAGGCAGGATCCTAGAGATTCGTCGATGGTCTCGTTGGAATCGGGGTGCGGAAATCTATGGGGGCTTTGGTAGACACTCTGCCAGAGGTCTTTACTTGGGAGATATTTGACTCCAGGGGACAGCTCGGTCATGTACAGTAGGTTTGTTGCCCCTGGGCAACACAACTCATGACAGCACGTTAACGCTCATGAAAGGGTTTTGCAGTTAACCGCCTGAAAGCAACGGTGAGAGAAGCAAACAGATACATAACCCTTGCATTTTAATAAGTCAGTTCTCTTGACAGCTGGCTGTATGATCACCAGAGTTGCCCCATAGCCAGCTAAGAGCAATGGTGACAAAGCCTAATATGCAACTAACCTATGCAATTACTAACTCAAAGGTCACACAGATGCATGACACTCCTTAAAATTTAAGTCGGAATCAGGTCAAGTAAATCGGATAGATGACGCAATATGGGGTCCCCAGGAAATGACTAAAACGTGCTCCAAACATTAGTGGCCATATTTAAAAGGATGGCCCTATTTGAACCCCGATATCTTTGGAAGGCAGGATCCTAGAGATTCGTCGATGGTCTCGTTGGAATCGGGGTGCGGAAATCTATGGGGGCCTTGGTGGACACTCTGCCAGAGGTCTTTACTTGGGAAATATTTGACTCCAGGGGACAGCTCGGTCATGTACAATAGGTTTGTTGCCCCTGGGCAACACGCCTCATGACAGCACGTTAACGCTCATGAAAGGGTTTTGCAGTTAACCGCCTGAAAGCAACGGTGAGAGAAGCAAACACATACATAACCCTTGCATTTTAATAAGTCAGTTCTCATGACAGCTGGCTGTATGATCACCAGAGTTGCCCCATAGCCAGCTAAGAGCAATGGTGACAAAGCCTAATATGCAACTAACCTATGCAATTACTAACTCAAAGGTCACACAGATGCATGACACTCCTTAAAATTTAAGTCGGAATCAGGTCAAGTAAATCGGATAGATGACGCAATATGGGGTCCCCAGGAAATTACTAAAACGCGCTCCAAACGTTAGTGGCCATATTTAATAGGATGGCCCTATTTGAACCCCGATAACTTTGGAAGGCAGGATCCTAGAGATTCGTCGATGGTCTCGTTGGAACCGGGGTGCGGAAATCTATGGGGGCCTTGGTAGACACTCTGCCAGAGGTCTTTACTTGGGAGATATTTGACTCCAGGGGACAGCTCGGTCATGTACAGTAGGTTTGTTGCCCCTGGGCAACACGCCTCATGACAGCACGTTAACGCTCATGAAAGGGTTTTGCAGTTAACCGCCTGAAAGCAACGGTGAGAGAAGCATCAAATACATAACCCTTGCATTTTAATAAGTCAGTTCTCATGACAGCTGGCTGTATGATCACCAGAGTTGCCCCATAGCCAGCTAAGAGCAATGGTGACAAAGCCTAATATGCAACTAACCTATGCAATTACTAACTCAAAGGTCACACAGATGCATGACACTCCTTAAAATTTAAGTCGGAATCAGGTCAAGTAAATCGGATAGATGACGCAATATGGGGTCCCCAGGAAATGACTAAAACACGTTCCAAACGTTAGTGGCCATATTTATAAGGATTGCCCTATTTGAACCCCGATAACTTTGGAAGCCAGGATCCTAGAGATTCGTCGATGGTCTCGTTGGAATCGAGGTGCGGAAATCTATGGGGGCCTTGGTGGACACTCTGCCAGAGGTCTTTACTTGGGAGATATTTGACTCCAGGGGACAGCTTGGTCATGTACAGTAGGTTTGTTGCCCCTGGGCAACACGCCTCATGACAGCACATTAACGCTCATGAAAGGGTTTTGCAGTTAACCGCCTGAAAGCAACGGTGAGAGAAGCAAACACATACGTAACCCTTGCATTTTAATAAGTCAGTTCTCATGACAGCTGGCTGTATGATCACCAGAGTTGCCCCATAGCCAGCTAAGAGCAATGGTGATAAAGCCCAATATGCACCTAACCTATGCAATTACTAACTCAAAGGTCACACAGATGCATGACACTCCTTAAAATTTAAGTCAGAATCAGGTCAAGTAAATCGGATAGATGACGCAATATGGGGTCCCCAGGAAATGACTAAAACGCGCTCCAAACGTTAGTGGCCATAATTAAAAGGATGGCCCTATTTGAACCCCGATAACTTTGGAAGGCAGGATCCTAGAGATTCGTCGATGGTCTCGTTGGAATCGGGGTGCGGAAATCTATGGGGGCCTTGGTAGACACTCTGCCAGAGGTCTTTACTTGGGAGATATTTGACTCCAGGGGACAGCTCGGTCATTTACAGTAGGTTTGTTGCCCCTGGGCAACACACCTCATGACAGCACGTTAACGCTCATGAAAGGGTTTTGCAGTTAACCGCCTGAAAGCAACGGTGAGAGAAGCAAACACATACATAACCCTTGCATTTTAATAAGTCAGTTCTCATGACAGCTGGCTGTATGATCACCAGAGTTGCCCCATAGCCAGCTAAGAGCAATGGTGACAAAGCCTAATATGCAACTAACCTATGCAATTACTAACTCAAAGGTCACACAGATGCATGACACTCCTTAAAATTTAAGTCGGAATCAGGTCAAGTAAATCGGATAGATGACGCAATATGGGGTCCCCAGGAAATTACTAAAACGCGCTCCAAACGTTAGCGGCCATATTTAATAGGATGTCCCTATTTGAACCCCGATAACTTTGGAAGGCAGGATCCTAAAGATTCGTCGATGGTCTCGTTGGAATCGGGGTGCGGAAATCTATGTTTGCCTTGGTAGACACTCTGCCAGAGGTCTTTACTTGGGAGATATTTGACTCCAGGGGACAGCTCGGTCATGTACAGTAGGTTTGTTGCCCCTGGGCAACACGCCTCATGACAGCACGTTAACGCTTATGAAAGGGTTTTGCAGTTAACCGCATGAAGGCAACGGTGAGAGAAGCAAACACATACATAACCCTTGCATTTTAATAAGTCAGTTCTCATGACAGCTGGCTGTATGATCACCAGAGTTGCCCCATAGCCAGCTAAGTGCAATGGTGACAAAGCCTAATATGCAACTAACCTATGCAATTACTAACTCAAAGGTCACACAGATGCATGACACTCCTTAAAATTTATGTCGGAATCAGGTCAAGTAAATCGGATAGATGACGCAATATGGGGTCCCCAGAAAATGACTAAAACGCGCTCCAAACGTTAGTGGCCATATTTAATAGGATGGCCCTATTTGAACCCCGATAACTTTTGAAGGCAGGATCCTAGAGATTCGTCGATGGTCTCGTTGGAATCGGGGTGCGGAAATCTATGGGGGCTTTGGTAGACACTCTGCCAGAGGTCTTTACTTGGGAGATATTTGACTCCAGGGGACAGCTCGGTCATGTACAGTAGGTTTGTTGCCCCTGGGCAACACGCCTCATGACAGTACGTTAACGCTCATGAAAGGGTTTTGCAGTTATCCGCCTGAAAGCAACGGTGAGAGAAGCAAACAGATTCATAACCCTTGCATTTTAATAAGTCAGTTCTCATGACAGCTGGCTGTATGATCACCAGAGTTGCCCCATAGCCAGCTAAGAGCAATGGTGACAAAGCCTAATATGCAACTAACCTATGCAATTACTAACTCAAAGGTCACACAGATGCATGACACTCCTTAAAATTTAAGTCGGAATCAGGTCAAGTAAATCGGATAGATGACGCAATATGGGGTCCCCAGGAAATGACTAAAACGCGCTCCAAACGTTAGTGGCCATATTTAAAAGGATGGCCCTATTTGAACCCCGATAAATTTGGAAGGCAGGATCCTAGAGATTCGTCGATGGTCTCGTTGGAATCGGGGTGCGGAAATCTATGGGGGCCTTGGTAGACACTCTGCCAGAGGTCTTTACTTGGGAGATATTTGACTCCAGGCGACAGCTCGGTCATGTACAGTAGGTTTGTTGCCCCTGGGCAACACGCCTCATGACAGCACGTTAACGCTCATGAAAGGGTTTTGCAGTTAACCGCCTGAAAGCAACGGTGAGAGAAGCAAACACGTACATAACCCTTGCATTTTAATAAGTCAGTTCTCATGACAGCTGGCTGTATGATCACCAGAGTTGCCCCATAGCCAGCTAAGAGCAATGGTGATAAAGCCTAATATGCACCTAACCTATGCAATTACTAACTCAAAGGTCACACAGATGCATGACACTCCTTAAAATTTAAGTCAGAATCAGGTCAAGTAAATCGGATAGATGACGCAATATGGGGTCCCCAGGAAATGACTAAAACGCGCTCCAAACGTTAGTGGCCATATTTAAAAGGATGGCCCTATTTGAACCCCGATAACTTTGGAAGGCAGGATCCTAGAGATTCGTCGATGGTCTCGTTGGAATCGGGGTGCGGAAATCTATGGGGGCCTTGGTAGACACTCTGCCAGAGGTCTTTACTTGGGAGATATTTGACTCCAGGTGACAGCTCGGTCATGTACAGTAGGTTTGTTGCCCCTGGGCAACACACCTCATGACAGCACGTTAACGCTCATGAAAGGGTTTTGCAGTTAACCGCCTGAAAGCAACGGTGAGACAAGCAAACACATACATAACCCTTGCATTTTAATAAGTCAGTTCTCATGACAGCTGGCTGTATGATCACCAGAGTTGCCCCATAGCCAGCTAAGAGCAATGGTGACAAAGCCTAATATGCAACTAACCTATGCAATTACTAACTCAAAGGTCACACAGATGCATGACACTCCTTAAAATTTAAGTCGGAATCAGGTCAAGTAAATCGGATAGATGACGCAATATGGGGTCCCCAGGAAATTACTAAAACGCGCTCCAAACGTTAGTGGCCATATTTAATAGGATGGCCCTATTTGAACCCCGATAGCTTTGGAAGGCAGGATCCTAGAGATTCGTCGATGGTCTTGTTGGAATCGGGGTGCGGAAATCTATGGGGGCTTTGGTAGACACTCTGCCAGAGGTCTTTACTTGGGAGATATTTGACTCCAGGGGACAGCTCGGTCATGTACAGTAGGTTTGTTGCCCCTGGGCAACACGCCTCATGACAGCACGTTAACGCTCATGAAAGGGTTTTGCAGTTAACCGCCTGAAAGCAACGGTGAGAGAAGCAAACAGATACATAACCCTTGCATTTTAATAAGTCAGTGCTCTTGACAGCTGGCTGTATGATCACCAGAGTTGCCCCATAGCCAGCTAAGAGCAATGGTGACAAAGCCTAATATGCAACTAACCTATACAATTACTAACTCAAAGGTCACACAGATGCATGACACTCCTTAAAATTTAAGTCGGAATCAGGTCAAGTAAATCGGATAGATGACGCAATATGGGGTCCCCAGGAAATGACTAAAACGTGCTCCAAACATTAGTGGCCATATTTAAAAGGATGGCCCTATTTGAACCCCGATATCTTTGGAAGGCAGGATCCTAGAGATTCGTCGATGGTCTCGTTGGAATCGGGGTGCGGAAATTTATGGGGGCCTTGGTGGACACTCTGCCATAGGTCTTTACTTGGGAAATATTTGACTCCAGGGGACAGCTCGGTGATGTACAATAGGTTTGTTGCCCCTGGGCAACACACCTCATGACAGCACGTTAACGCTCATGAAAGGGTTTTGCAGTTAACCGCCTGAAAGCAACGGTGGGAGAAGCAAACACATACATAACCCTTGCATTTTAATAAGTCAGTTCTCATGACAGCTGGCTGTATGATCACCAGAGTTGCCCCATAGCCAGCTAAGAGCAATGGTGACAAAGCCTAATATGCAACTAACCTATGCAATTACTAACTCAAAGGTCACACAGATGCATGACACTCCTTAAAATTTAAGTCGGAATCAGGTCAAGTAAATCGGATAGATGACGCAATATGGGGTCCCCAGGAAATTACTAAAACGCGCTCCAAACGTTAGTGGCCATATTTAATAGGATGGCCCTATTTGAACCCCGATAACTTTGGAAGGCAGGATCCTAGAGATTCGTCGATGGTCTCGTTGGAATCGGGGTGCGGAAATCTATGGGGGCCTTGGTAGACACTCTGCCAGAGGTCTTTACTTGGGAGATATTTGACTCCAGGGGACAGCTCGGTTATGTACAGTAGGTTTGTTGCCCCTGGGCAACACGCCTCATGACAGCACGTTAACGCTCATGAAAGGGTTTTGCAGTTAACCGCCTGAAAGCAACGGTGAGAGAAGCAAACACATACATAACCCTTGCATTTTAATAAGTCAGTTCTCATGACAGCTGGCTGTATGATCACCAGAGTTGCCCCATAGCCAGCTAAGTGCAATGGTGACAAAGCCTAATATGCAACTAACCTATGCAATTACTAACTCAAAGGTCACACAGATGCATGACACTCCTTAAAATTTAAGTCGGAATCAGGTCAAGTAAATCGGATAGATCACGCAATATGGGGTCCCCAGGAAATGACTAAAACGCGCTCCAAACGTTAGTTGCCATATTTAATAGGATGGTCCTATTTGAACCCCGATAACTTTGGAAGGCAGGATCCTAGAGATTCGTCGATGGTCTCGTTGGAATCGGGGTGCGGAAATCTATGGGGGCCTTGGTAGCCACTCTGCCAGAGGTCTTTACTTGGGAGATATTTGACTCCAGGGGACAGCTCGGTCATGTACAGTAGGTTTGTTGCCCCTGAGCAACACACCTCATGACAGCACGTTAACGCTCATGAAAGGGTTTTGCAGTTAACCGCCTGAAAGCAACGGTGAGAGAAGCAAACACGTACATAACCCTTGCATTTTAATAAGTCAGTTCTCATGACAGCTGGCTGTATGATCACCAGAGTTGCCCCATAGCCAGCTAAGAGCAATGGTGACAAAGCCTTATATGCAACTAACCTATGCAATTACTAACTCAAAGGTCACACAGATGCATGACACTCCTTAAAATTTAAGTCGGAATCAGGTCAAGTAAATCGGATAAATGACGCAATATGGGGTCCCAAGGAAATGACTAAAACGCGCTCCAAACGTTAGTGGCCATATTTAAAAGGATGGCCCTATTTGAACCCCGATAACTTTGGAAGGCAGGATCCTAGAGATTCATCGATGGTCTCGTTGGAATCGGGGTGCGGAAATCTATGGGGGCCTTGGTAGACACTCTGCCAGAGGTCTTTACTTGGGAGATATTTGACTCCAGGGGACAGCTCGGTCATGTACAGTAGGTTTGTTGCCCCTGGGCAACACGCCTCATGACAGCACGTTAACGCTCATGAAAGGGTTTTGCAGTTAACCGCCTGAAAGCAACGGTGAGAGAAGCAAACACATACCTAACCCTTGCATTTTAATAAGTCAGTTCTCATGACAGCTGGCTGTATGATCACCAGAGTTGCCCCATAGCCAGCTAAGTGCAATGGTGACAAAGCCTAATATGCAACTAACCTATGCAATTACTAACTCAAAGGTCACACAGATGCATGACACTCCTTAAAATTTAAGTCGGAATCAGGTCAAGTAAATCGGATAGATGACGCAATATGGGGTCCCCAGGAAATGACTAAAACGTGCTCCAAATGTTAGTGGCCATATTTAATAGGATGGCCCTATTTGAACCCCGATAACTTTGGAAGGCAGGATCCTAGAGATTCGTCGATGGTCTCGTTGGAATCGGTGTGCGGAAATCTATGGGGGCCTTGGTAGACACTCTGCCAGAGGTCTTTACTTGGGAGATATTTGACTCCAGGGGACAGCTCGGTCATGTACAGTAGGTTTGTTGCCCCTGGGCAACACGCCTCATGACAGCACGTTAACGCTCATGAAAGGGTTTTGCAGTTAACCGCCTGAAAGCAACGGTGAGAGAAGCAAACACATACATAACCCTTGCATTTTAATAAGTCAGTTCTCATGACAGCTGGCTGTATGATCACCAGAGTTGCCCCATAGCCAGCTAAGTGCAATGGTGACAAAGCCTAATATGCAACTAACCTATGCAATTACTAACTTAAAGGTCACACAGATGCATGACACTCCTTTAAATTTATGTCGGAATCAGGTCAAGTAAATCGGATAGATGACGCAATATGGGGTCCCCAGGAAATGACTAAAACGCGCTCCAAACGTTAGTGGCCATATTTAATAGGATGGCCCTATTTGAACCCCGATAACTTTGGAAGGCAGGATCCTAGAGATTCGTCGATGGTCTCGTTGGAATCGGGGTGCGGAAATCTATGGGGGCTTTGGTAGACACTCTGCCAGAGGTCTTTACTTGGGAGATATTTGACTCCAGGGGACAGCTCGGTCATGTACAGTAGGTTTGTTGCCCCTGGGCAACACAACTCATGACAGCACGTTAACGCTCATGAAAGGGTTTTGCAGTTAACCGCCTGAAAGCAACGGTGAGAGAAGCAAACAGATACATAACCCTTGCATTTTAATAAGTCAGTTCTCTTGACAGCTGGCTGTATGATCACCAGAGTTGCCCCATAGCCAGCTAAGAGCAATGGTGACAAAGCCTAATATGCAACTAACCTATGCAATTACTAACTCAAAGGTCACACAGATGCATGACACTCCTTAAAATTTAAGTCGGAATCAGGTCAAGTAAATCGGATAGATGACGCAATATGGGGTCCCCAGGAAATGACTAAAACGTGCTCCAAACATTAGTGGCCATATTTAAAAGGATGGCCCTATTTGAACCCCGATATCTTTGGAAGGCAGGATCCTAGAGATTCGTCGATGGTCTCGTTGGAATCGGGGTGCGGAAATCTATGGGGGCCTTGGTGGACACTCTGCCAGAGGTCTTTACTTGGGAAATATTTGACTCCAGGGGACAGCTCGGTCATGTACAATAGGTTTGTTGCCCCTGGGCAACACGCCTCATGACAGCACGTTAACGCTCATGAAAGGGTTTTGCAGTTAACCGCCTGAAAGCAACGGTGAGAGAAGCAAACACATACATAACCCTTGCATTTTAATAAGTCAGTTCTCATGACAGCTGGCTGTATGATCACCAGAGTTGCCCCATAGCCAGCTAAGAGCAATGGTGACAAAGCCTAATATGCAACTAACCTATGCAATTACTAACTCAAAGGTCACACAGATGCATGACACTCCTTAAAATTTAAGTCGGAATCAGGTCAAGTAAATCGGATAGATGACGCAATATGGGGTCCCCAGGAAATTACTAAAACGCGCTCCAAACGTTAGTGGCCATATTTAATAGGATGGCCCTATTTGAACCCCGATAACTTTGGAAGGCAGGATCCTAGAGATTCGTCGATGGTCTCGTTGGAACCGGGGTGCGGAAATCTATGGGGGCCTTGGTAGACACTCTGCCAGAGGTCTTTACTTGGGAGATATTTGACTCCAGGGGACAGCTCGGTCATGTACAGTAGGTTTGTTGCCCCTGGGCAACACGCCTCATGACAGCACGTTAACGCTCATGAAAGGGTTTTGCAGTTAACCGCCTGAAAGCAACGGTGAGAGAAGCAACAAATACATAACCCTTGCATTTTAATAAGTCAGTTCTCATGACAGCTGGCTGTATGATCACCAGAGTTGCCCCATAGCCAGCTAAGAGCAATGGTGACAAAGCCTAATATGCAACTAACCTATGCAATTACTAACTCAAAGGTCACACAGATGCATGACACTCCTTAAAATTTAAGTCGGAATCAGGTCAAGTAAATCGGATAGATGACGCAATATGGGGTCCCCAGGAAATGACTAAAACTCGTTCCAAACGTTAGTGGCCATATTTATAAGGATTGCCCTATTTGAACCCCGATAACTTTGGAAGCCAGGATCCTAGAGATTCGTCGATGGTCTCGTTGGAATCGAGGTGCGGAAATCTATGGGGGCCTTGGTGGACACTCTGCCAGAGGTCTTTACTTGGGAGATATTTGACTCCAGGGGACAGCTTGGTCATGTACAGTAGGTTTGTTGCCCCTGGGCAACACGCCTCATGACAGCACATTAACGCTCATGAAAGGGTTTTGCAGTTAACCGCCTGAAAGCAACGGTGAGAGAAGCAAACACATACGTAACCCTTGCATTTTAATAAGTCAGTTCTCATGACAGCTGGCTGTATGATCACCAGAGTTGCCCCATAGCCAGCTAAGAGCAATGGTGATAAAGCCCAATATGCACCTAACCTATGCAATTACTAACTCAAAGGTCACACAGATGCATGACACTCCTTAAAATTTAAGTCAGAATCAGGTCAAGTAAATCGGATAGATGACGCAATATGGGGTCCCCAGGAAATGACTAAAACGCGCTCCAAACGTTAGTGGCCATAATTAAAAGGATGGCCCTATTTGAACCCCGATAACTTTGGAAGGCAGGATCCTAGAGATTCGTCGATGGTCTCGTTGGAATCGGGGTGCGGAAATCTATGGGGGCCTTGGTAGACACTCTGCCAGAGGTCTTTACTTGGGAGATATTTGACTCCAGGGGACAGCTCGGTCATTTACAGTAGGTTTGTTGCCCCTGGGCAACACACCTCATGACAGCACGTTAACGCTCATGAAAGGGTTTTGCAGTTAACCGCCTGAAAGCAACGGTGAGAGAAGCAAACACATACATAACCCTTGCATTTTAATAAGTCAGTTCTCATGACAGCTGGCTGTATGATCACCAGAGTTGCCCCATAGCCAGCTAAGAGCAATGGTGACAAAGCCTAATATGCAACTAACCTATGCAATTACTAACTCAAAGGTCACACAGATGCATGACACTCCTTAAAATTTAAGTCGGAATCAGGTCAAGTAAATCGGATAGATGACGCAATATGGGGTCCCCAGGAAATTACTAAAACGCGCTCCAAACGTTAGCGGCCATATTTAATAGGATGTCCCTATTTGAACCCCGATAACTTTGGAAGGCAGGATCCTAAAGATTCGTCGATGGTCTCGTTGGAATCGGGGTGCGGAAATCTATGTTTGCCTTGGTAGACACTCTGCCAGAGGTCTTTACTTGGGAGATATTTGACTCCAGGGGACAGCTCGGTCATGTACAGTAGGTTTGTTGCCCCTGGGCAACACGCCTCATGACAGCACGTTAACGCTTATGAAAGGGTTTTGCAGTTAACCGCATGAAGGCAACGGTGAGAGAAGCAAACACATACATAACCCTTGCATTTTAATAAGTCAGTTCTCATGACAGCTGGCTGTATGATCACCAGAGTTGCCCCATAGCCAGCTAAGTGCAATGGTGACAAAGCCTAATATGCAACTAACCTATGCAATTACTAACTCAAAGGTCACACAGATGCATGACACTCCTTAAAATTTATGTCGGAATCAGGTCAAGTAAATCGGATAGATGACGCAATATGGGGTCCCCAGAAAATGACTAAAACGCGCTCCAAACGTTAGTGGCCATATTTAATAGGATGGCCCTATTTGAACCCCGATAACTTTGGAAGGCAGGATCCTAGAGATTCGTCGATGGTCTCGTTGGAATCGGGGTGCGGAAATCTATGGGGGCTTTGGTAGACACTCTGCCAGAGGTCTTTACTTGGGAGATATTTGACTCCAGGGGACAGCTCGGTCATGTACAGTAGGTTTGTTGCCCCTGGGCAACACGCCTCATGACAGTACGTTAACGCTCATGAAAGGGTTTTGCAGTTAACCGCCTGAAAGCAACGGTGAGAGAAGCAAACAGATTCATAACCCTTGCATTTTAATAAGTCAGTTCTCATGACAGCTGGCTGTATGATCACCAGAGTTGCCCCATAGCCAGCTAAGAGCAATGGTGACAAAGCCTAATATGCAACTAACCTATGCAATTACTAACTCAAAGGTCACACAGATGCATGACACTCCTTAAAATTTAAGTCGGAATCAGGTCAAGTAAATCGGATAGATGACGCAATATGGGGTCCCCAGGAAATGACTAAAACGCGCTCCAAACGTTAGTGGCCATATTTAAAAGGATGGCCCTATTTGAACCCCGATAAATTTGGAAGGCAGGATCCTAGAGATTCGTCGATGGTCTCGTTGGAATCGGGGTGCGGAAATCTATGGGGGCCTTGGTAGACACTCTGCCAGAGGTCTTTACTTGGGAGATATTTGACTCCAGGCGACAGCTCGGTCATGTACAGTAGGTTTGTTGCCCCTGGGCAACACGCCTCATGACAGCACGTTAACGCTCATGAAAGGGTTTTGCAGTTAACCGCCTGAAAGCAACGGTGAGAGAAGCAAACACGTACATAACCCTTGCATTTTAATAAGTCAGTTCTCATGACAGCTGGCTGTATGATCACCAGAGTTGCCCCATAGCCAGCTAAGAGCAATGGTGATAAAGCCTAATATGCACCTAACCTATGCAATTACTAACTCAAAGGTCACACAGATGCATGACACTCCTTAAAATTTAAGTCAGAATCAGGTCAAGTAAATCGGATAGATGACGCAATATGGGGTCCCCAGGAAATGACTAAAACGCGCTCCAAACGTTAGTGGCCATATTTAAAAGGATGGCCCTATTTGAACCCCGATAACTTTGGAAGGCAGGATCCTAGAGATTCGTCGATGGTCTCGTTGGAATCGGGGTGCGGAAATCTATGGGGGCCTTGGTAGACACTCTGCCAGAGGTCTTTACTTGGGAGATATTTGACTCCAGGTGACAGCTCGGTCATGTACAGTAGGTTTGTTGCCCCTGGGCAACACACCTCATGACAGCACGTTAACGCTCATGAAAGGGTTTTGCAGTTAACCGCCTGAAAGCAACGGTGAGACAAGCAAACACATACATAACCCTTGCATTTTAATAAGTCAGTTCTCATGACAGCTGGCTGTATGATCACCAGAGTTGCCCCATAGCCAGCTAAGAGCAATGGTGACAAAGCCTAATATGCAACTAACCTATGCAATTACTAACTCAAAGGTCACACAGATGCATGACACTCCTTAAAATTTAAGTCGGAATCAGGTCAAGTAAATCGGATAGATGACGCAATATGGGGTCCCCAGGAAATTACTAAAACGCGCTCCAAACGTTAGTGGCCATATTTAATAGGATGGCCCTATTTGAACCCCGATAGCTTTGGAAGGCAGGATCCTAGAGATTCGTCGATGGTCTTGTTGGAATCGGGGTGCGGAAATCTATGGGGGCTTTGGTAGACACTCTGCCAGAGGTCTTTACTTGGGAGATATTTGACTCCAGGGGACAGCTCGGTCATGTACAGTAGGTTTGTTGCCCCTGGGCAACACGCCTCATGACAGCACGTTAACGCTCATGAAAGGGTTTTGCAGTTAACCGCCTGAAAGCAACGGTGAGAGAAGCAAACAGATACATAACCCTTGCATTTTAATAAGTCAGTGCTCTTGACAGCTGGCTGTATGATCACCAGAGTTGCCCCATAGCCAGCTAAGAGCAATGGTGACAAAGCCTAATATGCAACTAACCTATACAATTACTAACTCAAAGGTCACACAGATGCATGACACTCCTTAAAATTTAAGTCGGAATCAGGTCAAGTAAATCGGATAGATGACGCAATATGGGGTCCCCAGGAAATGACTAAAACGTGCTCCAAACATTAGTGGCCATATTTAAAAGGATGGCCCTATTTGAACCCCGATATCTTTGGAAGGCAGGATCCTAGAGATTCGTCGATGGTCTCGTTGGAATCGGGGTGCGGAAATTTATGGGGGCCTTGGTGGACACTCTGCCATAGGTCTTTACTTGGGAAATATTTGACTCCAGGGGACAGCTCGGTGATGTACAATAGGTTTGTTGCCCCTGGGCAACACACCTCATGACAGCACGTTAACGCTCATGAAAGGGTTTTGCAGTTAACCGCCTGAAAGCAACGGTGGGAGAAGCAAACACATACATAACCCTTGCATTTTAATAAGTCAGTTCTCATGACAGCTGGCTGTATGATCACCAGAGTTGCCCCATAGCCAGCTAAGAGCAATGGTGACAAAGCCTAATATGCAACTAACCTATGCAATTACTAACTCAAAGGTCACACAGATGCATGACACTCCTTAAAATTTAAGTCGGAATCAGGTCAAGTAAATCGGATAGATGACGCAATATGGGGTCCCCAGGAAATTACTAAAACGCGCTCCAAACGTTAGTGGCCATATTTAATAGGATGGCCCTATTTGAACCCCGATAACTTTGGAAGGCAGGATCCTAGAGATTCGTCGATGGTCTCGTTGGAATCGGGGTGCGGAAATCTATGGGGGCCTTGGTAGACACTCTGCCAGAGGTCTTTACTTGGGAGATATTTGACTCCAGGGGACAGCTCGGTTATGTACAGTAGGTTTGTTGCCCCTGGGCAACACGCCTCATGACAGCACGTTAACGCTCATGAAAGGGTTTTGCAGTTAACCGCCTGAAAGCAACGGTGAGAGAAGCAAACACATACATAACCCTTGCATTTTAATAAGTCAGTTCTCATGACAGCTGGCTGTATGATCACCAGAGTTGCCCCATAGCCAGCTAAGTGCAATGGTGACAAAGCCTAATATGCAACTAACCTATGCAATTACTAACTCAAAGGTCACACAGATGCATGACACTCCTTAAAATTTAAGTCGGAATCAGGTCAAGTAAATCGGATAGATCACGCAATATGGGGTCCCCAGGAAATGACTAAAACGCGCTCCAAACGTTAGTTGCCATATTTAATAGGATGGTCCTATTTGAACCCCGATAACTTTGGAAGGCAGGATCCTAGAGATTCGTCGATGGTCTCGTTGGAATCGGGGTGCGGAAATCTATGGGGGCCTTGGTAGCCACTCTGCCAGAGGTCTTTACTTGGGAGATATTTGACTCCAGGGGACAGCTCGGTCATGTACAGTAGGTTTGTTGCCCCTGAGCAACACACCTCATGACAGCACGTTAACGCTCATGAAAGGCTTTTGCAGTTAACCGCCTGAAAGCAACGGTGAGAGAAGCAAACAGATACATAACCCTTGCATTTTAATAAGTCAGTTCTCTTGACAGCTGGCTGTATGATCACCAGAGTTGCCCCATAGCCAGCTAAGAGCAATGGTGACAAAGCCTAATATGCAACTAACCTATGCAATTACTAACTCAAAGGTCACACAGATGCATGACACTCCTTAAAATTTAAGTCGGAATCAGGTCAAGTAAATCGGATAGATGACGCAATATGGGGTCCCCAGGAAATGACTAAAACGTGCTCCAAACATTAGTGGCCATATTTAAAAGGATGGCCCTATTTGAACCCCGATATCTTTGGAAGGCAGGATCCTAGAGATTCGTCGATGGTCTCGTTGGAATCGGGGTGCGGAAATCTATGGGGGCCTTGGTGGACACTCTGCCAGAGGTCTTTACTTGGGAAATATTTGACTCCAGGGGACAGCTCGGTCATGTACAATAGGTTTGTTGCCCCTGGGCAACACACCTCATGACAGCACGTTAACGCTCATGAAAGGGTTTTGCAGTTAACCGCCTGAAAGCAACGGTGAGAGAAGCAAACACGTACATAACCCTTGCATTTTAATAAGTCAGTTCTCATGACAGCTGGCTGTATGATCACCAGAGTTGCCCCATAGCCAGCTAAGAGCAATGGTGATAAAGCCTAATATGCACCTAACCTATGCAATTACTAACTCAAAGGTCACACAGATGCATGACACTCCTTAAAATTTAAGTCAGAATCAGGTCAAGTAAATCGGATAGATGACGCAATATGGGGTCCCCAGGAAATGACTAAAACGCGCTCCAAACGTTAGTGGCCATATTTAAAAGGATGGCCCTATTTGAACCCCGATAACTTTGGAAGGCAGGATCCTAGAGATTCGTCGATGGTCTCGTTGGAATCGGGGTGCGGAAATCTATGGGGGCCTTGGTAGACACTCTGCCAGAGGTCTTTACTTGGGAGATATTTGACTCCAGGTGACAGCTCGGTCATGTACAGTAGGTTTGTTGCCCCTGGGCAACACACCTCATGACAGCACGTTAACGCTCATGAAAGGGTTTTGCAGTTAACCGCCTGAAAGCAACGGTGAGACAAGCAAACACATACATAACCCTTGCATTTTAATAAGTCAGTTCTCATGACAGCTGGCTGTATGATCACCAGAGTTGCCCCATAGCCAGCTAAGAGCAATGGTGACAAAGCCTAATATGCAACTAACCTATGCAATTACTAACTCAAAGGTCACACAGATGCATGACACTCCTTAAAATTTAAGTCGGAATCAGGTCAAGTAAATCGGATAGATGACGCAATATGGGGTCCCCAGGAAATTACTAAAACGCGCTCCAAACGTTAGTGGCCATATTTAATAGGATGGCCCTATTTGAACCCCGATAGCTTTGGAAGGCAGGATCCTAGAGATTCGTCGATGGTCTTGTTGGAATCGGGGTGCGGAAATCTATGGGGGCTTTGGTAGACACTCTGCCAGAGGTCTTTACTTGGGAGATATTTGACTCCAGGGGACAGCTCGGTCATGTACAGTAGGTTTGTTGCCCCTGGGCAACACGCCTCATGACAGCACGTTAACGCTCATGAAAGGGTTTTGCAGTTAACCGCCTGAAAGCAACGGTGAGAGAAGCAAACAGATACATAACCCTTGCATTTTAATAAGTCAGTGCTCTTGACAGCTGGCTGTATGATCACCAGAGTTGCCCCATAGCCAGCTAAGAGCAATGGTGACAAAGCCTAATATGCAACTAACCTATACAATTACTAACTCAAAGGTCACACAGATGCATGACACTCCTTAAAATTTAAGTCGGAATCAGGTCAAGTAAATCGGATAGATGACGCAATATGGGGTCCCCAGGAAATGACTAAAACGTGCTCCAAACATTAGTGGCCATATTTAAAAGGATGGCCCTATTTGAACCCCGATATCTTTGGAAGGCAGGATCCTAGAGATTCGTCGATGGTCTCGTTGGAATCGGGGTGCGGAAATTTATGGGGGCCTTGGTGGACACTCTGCCATAGGTCTTTACTTGGGAAATATTTGACTCCAGGGGACAGCTCGGTGATGTACAATAGGTTTGTTGCCCCTGGGCAACACACCTCATGACAGCACGTTAACGCTCATGAAAGGGTTTTGCAGTTAACCGCCTGAAAGCAACGGTGGGAGAAGCAAACACATACATAACCCTTGCATTTTAATAAGTCAGTTCTCATGACAGCTGGCTGTATGATCACCAGAGTTGCCCCATAGCCAGCTAAGAGCAATGGTGACAAAGCCTAATATGCAACTAACCTATGCAATTACTAACTCAAAGGTCACACAGATGCATGACACTCCTTAAAATTTAAGTCGGAATCAGGTCAAGTAAATCGGACAGATCACGCAATATGGGGTCCCCAGGAAATGACTAAAACGCGCTCCAAACGTTAGTTGCCATATTTAATAGGATGGCCCTATTTGAACCCCGATAACTTTGGAAGGCAGGATCCTAGAGATTCGTCGATGGTCTCGTTGGAATCGGGGTGCGGAAATCTATGGGGGCCTTGGTAGACACTCTGCCAGAGGTCTTTACTTGGGAGATATTTGACTCCAGGGGACAGCTCGGTCATGTACAGTAGGTTTGTTGCCCCTGAGCAACACACCTCATGACAGCACGTTAACGCTCATGAAAGGCTTTTGCAGTTAACCGCCTGAAAGCAACGGTGAGAGAAGCAAACAGATACATAACCCTTGCATTTTAATAAGTCAGTTCTCTTGACAGCTGGCTGTATGATCACCAGAGTTGCCCCATAGCCAGCTAAGAGCAATGGTGACAAAGCCTAATATGCAACTAACCTATGCAATTACTAACTCAAAGGTCACACAGATGCATGACACTCCTTAAAATTTAAGTCGGAATCAGGTCAAGTAAATCGGATAGATGACGCAATATGGGGTCCCCAGGAAATGACTAAAACGTGCTCCAAACATTAGTGGCCATATTTAAAAGGATGGCCCTATTTGAACCCCGATATCTTTGGAAGGCAGGATCCTAGAGATTCGTCGATGGTCTCGTTGGAATCGGGGTGCGGAAATCTATGGGGGCCTTGGTGGACACTCTGCCAGAGGTCTTTACTTGGGAAATATTTGACTCCAGGGGACAGCTCGGTCATGTACAATAGGTTTGTTGCCCCTGGGCAACACACCTCATGACAGCACGTTAACGCTCATGAAAGGGTTTTGCAGTTAACCGCCTGAAAGCAACGGTGAGAGAAGCAACAAATTCATAACCCTTGCATTTTAATAAGTCAGTTCTCATGACAGCTGGCTGTATGATCACCAGAGTTGCCCCATAGCCAGCTAAGAGCAATGGTGACAAAGCCTAATATGCAACTAACCTATGCAATTACTAACTCAAAGGTCACACAGATGCATGACACTCCTTAAAATTTAAGTCAGAATCAGGTCAAGTAAATCGGATAGATGACGCAATATGGGGTCCCCAGGAAATGACTAAAACGCGCTCCAAACGTTAGTGGCCATAATTAAAAGGATGGCCCTATTTGAACCCCGATAACTTTGGAAGGCAGGATCCTAGAGATTTGTCGATGGTCTCGTTGGAATCGGGGTGCGGAAATCTATGGGGGCCTTGGTAGACACTCTGCCAGAGGTCTTTACTTGGGAGATATTTGACTCCAGGGGACAGCTCGGTCATTTACAGTAGGTTTGTTGCCCCTGGGCAACACGCCTCATGACAGCACGTTAACGCTCATGAAAGGGTTTTGCAGTTAACCGCCTGAAAGCAACGGTGAGAGAAGCAAACACATACATAACCCTTGCATTTTAATAAGTCAGTTCTCATGACAGCTGGCTGTATGATCACCAGAGTTGCCCCTTAGCCAGCTAAGAGCAATGGTGATAAAGCCCAATATGCACCTAACCTATGCAATTACTAACTCAAAGGTCACACAGATGCATGACACTCCTTAAAATTTAAGTCAGAATCAGGTCAAGTAAATCGGATAGATGACGCAATATGGGGTCCCCAGGAAATGACTAAAACGCGCTCCAAACGTTAGTGGCCATAATTAAAAGGATGGCCCTATTTGAACCCCGATAACTTTGGAAGGCAGGATCCTAGAGATTTGTCGATGGTCTCGTTGGAATCGGGGTGCGGAAATCTATGGGGGCCTTGGTAGACACTCTGCCAGAGGTCTTTACTTGGGAGATATTTGACTCCAGGGGACAGCTCGGTCATTTACAGTAGGTTTGTTGCCCCTGGGCAACACACCTCATGACAGCACGTTAACGCTCATGAAAGGGTTTTGCAGTTAACCGCCTGAAAGCAACGGTGAGAGAAGCAAACACATACATAACCCTTGCATTTTAATAAGTCAGTTCTCATGACAGCTGGCTGTATGATCACCAGAGTTGCCCCATAGCCAGCTAAGAGCAATGGTGACAAAGCCTAATATGCAACTAACCTATGCAATTACTAACTCAAAGGTCACACAGATGCATGACACTCCTTAAAATTTAAGTCGGAATCAGGTCAAGTAAATCGGATAAATGACGCAATATGGGGTCCCAAGGAAATGACTAAAACGCGCTCCAAACGTTAGTGTAATACTTATATATGTTCTGAGGATTTCGATAGCGTAGGGCAATGACAATCAGAGAAGAGTTCTTGGTACAAGATATTTTATAATATGTAACCACGGATACACAACGGAAAACACAGCAGTACAAATACACACAATACTTTCCCAAAACGGAGCGAAGGGAATTCCCGGGGCCACGCACCGGACTCCCCCAGGGAGACCACCAGAGCGAACCCCTATACAGGGACTGTCCGGCAATCACCCCGGAAGGCCTAAATGCGCAGCAGCCGGGACACAAGGGGCAAACGGTAAAAGTCCAGGAGTGTCCGTACGGGATGAATGTCCAGAGTGGTTACGAACCAGAGAGAACCGGGCAGAGTGCTAACCGAAGATGGCAGACGGAATCCGGGCACAACTTGAGAAACCGGGTAAGGTCCAGAGTCGGTCGGTAGTCTTTAGGAGGATCCAAAGGCTAACAGGATTAGCAGCAGCAAAGCAGGAGCACACAGCAAGCAGTATACTCAGGCACTGGACTAGGTTTAGAGGCGGCCTTTTAAGCAGCTGGACAGGAAGTAGGGCAACAGAACAGTAAACTCCATGTTAACTGAGGGCAAGCTTTTTCAACAGAGAACTGGAAAACCCGGAAACCTGACATTACTCCCCCCCCCCAGAGACGGCCTCAGGACGGATCAGGACCTGGCTTGTCCGGGAAACGTCGATGAAACTGAGCAATCTTCCGGGGTGCCCGAATGTTACCCACCGGTTCCCAGGAATCGTCCTCGGGGGCGTACCCCTGCCAACGTACCAGATACTGAAGCCGACGACGATGGAGCCGGGAGTCAATAATGTCCTCAACCACGAACTGCTCCTCGCCGTCGACCATCACAGGCGGAGGAGGAGGCACAACACGACCATGAAACGTATTAGGGGAAACGGGTTTGAGGAGAGACACATGAAAGACCGGGTGTACCTTTAGATGGTGCGGTAACCGTAGCCGACAGGCCACAGGGCTCACGATCCCGGTGATCTTAAACGGACCGATGAATTTTTGTCCCAGCTTCTGCGAAGGAACACCCAATCTCAGGTTTTTGGTGGATAACCATACAGAGTCCCCTACCTTGTACATGGGTGCCGGTTTCCGGTGAGTGTCTGCCGACCTCTTGTAACGGTCCTGGGCCGTAGCCACGGTGTCCTTTAGAACCTCCAGATTTCGTCGTATTTCTGTCACTGTCCTCCACCGCTGGCACCGAAACCGCAACCGGTGACCTAGGCAAAATAGTCGGATGGTAACCCAGGTTAGCGAAAAAGGGCGTTACCTTAGTGGAGCTGCTCTGAGTGTTGTTGTAGGAGAACTCCGCCAACGGAAGCATCTTCAACCAATCGTCTTGGAGATGGCTGACATAACAGCGAAGGTATTGTTCCAGGGTTTGATTTGTCCGCTCGGTTTGCCCATTTGTCTGAGGATGGTATGCAGAAGACAAACAGACATCAATCTGGAGTGCCGTACAAAACCCCTTCCAGAATCTAGACGTGAACTGCACGCCCCGATCGGAGATGATCTCGTCTGGTACCCCATGCAATCGGAATACGTTCTGGATAACCAAATCCACTGTCTCTGCGGCTGAGGGAAGACCGGTACACGGAATGAAGTGAGCAGCTTTAGTCAATCGATCCACCACCACTAAAATGGTATTATGCCCGCCTGAGACTGGCAACTCCACAATAAAATCCATGGAGATAGACCCCCAAGGGCGAGATGGCACGGGTAACGGTTGGAGGAGTCCCGTAGGAGCCACACGAGGGACCTTGCACCGGGCACAAACCACACATGAGTGGACATAGTCCTTCACGTCCTTTAAACAGGTAGGCCACCAGAAAAACCGGCTCAGAAATTCCTGCGTCTTCTGTACCCCCCTATGACCGGCCAACACGGAGTCATGAACCAACTTGAGAACCCGAAGTCTTACGGCCTCCGGGACATAAATGCGTCGCTCTCTCAACCACACACCATTCCGAAGAACAAGAGTTACATCATTCGGGGGGGCGGCAAGAAATACGTCACCATCATAGGCCAGCTTGATGTCCTTCCACAAGTCCTGGTCCTGGATTACTCCAACGAAATTGGCATCCGATAACACGGTCTGAGACGGGGTTCCAGGCACGGAGTCCACGGCGTGGATTCGGGACAAGGCATCGGCTTTCCCATTACGTGAACCTGGACAGTATGTAACGATAAAATTGAATTGGTTAAGAAATAGGCTCCAACGGGCTTGCCGTGGAGACAGGCACCTGGCAGACTTAAGAAATTCCAGATTACGATGATCCGTGAGTACTATCACTTGCTGTGCGGCTCCCTGTAAGTGGTGTCTCCACTCCTTGAAAGCGGAAATAATCGCCAATAATTCCTTGTCCGCAATGTCATAGTTCCTTTCTGCAGGGGACAACCGGCGGGAAAAGAAGGCACACGGATGCAAGAGACTCTTGTCCCCGGTCCTTTGAGACAGAATGGCCCCTAATGCATAGTCGGAAGCGTCAACCTCCACGATAAAGGGAAGTGCGGGATTCGGATGTACCAATATTGGCGCTGAGGTAAAACATACCTTGAGACGATGGAATGCTTCCTGGGCCTGGGCGGACCACACAAACTTCTGTCCTTTTTTGGTTAACAGAGTGATGGGACGAACAATCTCTGAAAAGTTACGGATAAAGCGTCGGTAAAAGTTGGCAAAACCGACAAAGCGTTGTACCTCTTTGATGTTTCCCGGTTCCGGCCAGTCGAGAATGGCTTGTATCTTGCTAGATTCCATGTTCAGTCCCTGAGGAGAGATGACATAACCTAAGAATTGTATTTGTGAGCAGTGGAACTCGCATTTCTCCAGTTTAATGTACAGATGGTTTTCCCTCAGACGGGTAAGTACGGTCTTAACGTGCTCCTGGTGTTCCTGTAAAGAATCAGAAAAGATTAGGATATCGTCCAGATAGATCACCATGAATTGGTCCATGATATCCCTAAAAATATCGTTAACTAGATGTTGAAATGCCGCGGGAGCGTTACAAAGTCCAAAAGGCATCACTAGGTACTCAAAATGTCCGTACCGACATCGGAACGCGGTCTTCCACTCGTCTCCGGGACGTATACGAAGCAGATTATATGCCCCACGGAGGTCTAATTTGGTGAATATTTTTGCCTGTTGGACCCTCTCCAATAGCTCAGGAATCAACGGTAACGGATACCGGTTCCGGATGGTTATCTTATTCAGTTCCCGATAGTCAATACAGGGTCTCAGAGTCCCCTCCTTCTTTTTCACGAAAAAGATGGGTGCCCCTGCGGGTGAGGTAGACGGACGAATAAATCCCTTGGCTAGGCTTTCATCAATATACTCTTTTAGTGCTTCTAGCTCAGGTGCCGCCAACGGGTAGACATGACCAAACGGAATCTCCGCCCCTGGGAGTAAGTCTATGGGGCAATCATACGGTCTATGCGGGGGAAGCCGATCAGCTTTTCTTTTGTCGCATATATCAGCGAAGTCACGGTAAACCGGGGGTAAAACAGGTACCTGTACAGTGCCCTCCGTATTTGATGTTACTGGAACCGGAACAGTTGGACAAATGGTCGGACCACTCTGCGGTGGGAAGGATATTTCTTTGGTCTCCCAATCGATGACGGGATTTGTAGACCGTAGCCACGGAATACCTAAAATAATCGGAAAATGAGGAGAAGAAATTATCATGAAAACAAGGGTCCCCTGCTGACCTGGCTTCATCACGCATTCGAGCGGTACGGTTTCCCGATCCTCTGGTCCAGAGATTAACGGAGATCCGTCTACCGTCTCCATGGTAACCGGTGAGGATCTTTGCTGAGTCCGGATACCGTGTTTCCTGGCAAAGGAAGAGTCCATGAAATTTCCCCCTGCCCCTGAGTCTATCATTGCAGAGGTAGGAATTAGCTGTCCCTCCCAACGGATCTGAATGGGGAGTGAGCAATGGGTATATTTCCCCTCTGAGTCCTTCGGTGAGGTAGACATTACCGTCAAGGGAAACACCGCATCCAAGTGTCCACTTGCCTCAGAGATATCGGACTCTGCGTCCGTGTTGTCACACTCTGCCATGGCTGCCAATACCTTATTTGGGCGATTTGGACGTTTCGGGCAGTCGATCAAGAAATGGTCCGATTGACCGCAATAGAAACACAAACGCTCACGGAGCCGGTGTTCACGACGTTCGTTGGTCTCTCGTTTTTGCAGAGAGTCCACTTGCATAGGTACGTCCTCAGCCTCCCGTGGCGTCCTGAGAGCGGGTTCTCTGGAAGGAAACGCAATATTGTTTACACGGTTTACAGCTGCCCATTTTTCCTGTCTACGTTCCGTCAAACGGGTATCAATGCGCACACAGTGCTGGAGAAACAGTTCAAAATCCCCTGGAGATTCGGAACGGGCTAACTCGTCCTTGATGGTACCGGACAAACCTTTTCTGAAAACAGACAATAAGGCATTGTTTCCCCAATCGGTGTCTACCACTAACCTCTTGAACTCAGTGGCGTATTCAATGACAGACCGCTTTCCCTGACGTAAGGAAAGGAGAGCCGCTTCAGCGGTAGCACGGCGATTCGGATCATCAAACATTTGTGCCATTGCATTCAGAAAGTCATCCAGGTGATTCAAACGGATGTCCCGATTCTCTATCATGGGATTAGCCCAAGCCAGTGCTCGTGAGGTTAATAACATGATGATACATAACACTTTTGACCGGTCAGAACGGTAATAATCAGAATGTACATCGAAAAACAGTATACATTGATTAACAAATCCACGGAACTGACTACGATCACCATTGAAACGGAATGGGGGTAACCTAGGCATACCGGCAGTTGATACGGACGTAGTGGGAACGGCTTCCTGAGCCTCCACTCTGACTTGCAAATCCTGTATAGCCGGACCCAGTACCTGGTGATCATGGCCCAGCTGTGCCTCCACATCTCTAAGTTTATTCTGCACTGCCTCCATCTCCTGCTGCAAGGAGTTAATCATGGAGAAGAGCTGATCTACTCGTGTCTCAGTCATTGCCCCAGCGAAATCCTCTCAGTGGCCTGAGTATAATGTAATACTTATATATGTTCTGAGGATTTCGATAGCGTAGGGCAATGACAATCAGAGACGAGTTCTTGGTACAAGATATTTTATAATATGTAACCACGGATACACAACGGAAAACACAGCAGTACAAATACACACAATACTTTCCCAAAACGGAGCGAAGGGAATTCCCGGGGCCACGCACCGGACTCCCCCAGGGAGACCACCAGAGCGAACCCCTATACAGGGACTGTCCGGCAATCACCCCGGAAGGCCTAAATGCGCAGCAGCCGGGACACAAGGGGCAAACGGTAAAAGTCCAGGAGTGTCCGTACGGGATGAATGTCCAGAGTGGTTACGAACCAGAGAGAACCGGGCAGAGTGCTAACCGAAGATGGCAGACGGAATCCGGGCACAACTTGAGAAACCGGGTAAGGTCCAGAGTCGGTCGGTCGGTAGTCTTTAGGAGGATCCAAAGGCTAACAGGATTAGCAGCAGCAAAGCAGGAGCACACAGCAAGCAGTATACTCAGGCACTGGACTAGGTTTAGAGGCGGCCTTTTAAGCAGCTGGACAGGAAGTAGGGCAACAGAACAGTAAACTCCATGTTAACTGAGGGCAAGCTTTTTCAACAGAGAACTGGAAAACCCGGAAACCTGACAGTTAGTGGCCATATTTAAAAGGATGGCCCTATTTGAACCCCGATAACTTTGGAAGGAAGGATCCTAGAGATTCGTCGATGGTCTCGGTGGAATCGGGGTGCGGAAATCTATGGGGGCCTTGGTAGACACTCTGCCAGAGGTCTTTACTTGGGAGATATTTGACTCCAGGGGACAGCTCGGTCATGTACAGTAGGTTTGTTGCCCCTGGGCAACACGCCTCATGACAGCACGTTAACGCTCATGAAAGGGTTTTGCAGTTAACCGCCTGAAAGCAACGGTGAGAAAAGCAAACACGTTCATAACCCTTGCATTTTAATAAGTCAGTTCTCATGACAGCTGTCTGTATGATCACCAGAGTTGCCCCATATCCAGCTAAGAGCAATGGTGACAAAGTCTAATATGCAACTAACCTATGCAATTACTAACTCAAAGGTCACACAGATGCATGACACTCATTAAATTTAAGTCGAAATCAGGTCAAGTAAATCGGATAGATGACGCAATATGGGTTCCCCAGGAAATGACTAAAACGCGCTCCAAACGTTAGTGGCCATATTTAAAAGGATGGCCCTATTTGAACCCCGATAACTTTGGAAGGCAGGATCCTAGAGATTTGTCGATGGTCTCGTTGGAATCGGGGTGCGGAAATCTATGGGGGCCTTGGTAGACACTCTGCCAGAGGTCTTTACTTGGGAGATATTTGACTCCAGGGGACAGCTCGGTCATGTACAGTAGGTTTGTTGCCCCTGGGCAACACGCCTCATGACAGCACGTTAACGCTCATGAAAGGGGTTTGCAGTTAACCGCCTGAAAGCAACGGTGAGAGAAGCAAACACGTACATAACCCTTGCATTTTAATAAGTCAGTTCTCATGACAGCTGGCTGTATGATCACCAGAGTTGCCCCATAGCCAGCTAAGAGAAATGGTGACAAAGCCTAATATGCAACTAACCTATGCAATTACTAACTCAAAGGTCACACAGATGCATGACACTCCTTAAAATTTAAGTCGGAATCAGGTCAAGTAAATCGGATAGATGACGCAATATGGGGTCCCCAGGAAATGACTAAAACGCGCTCCAAACGTTAGTGGCCATATTTAAAAGGATGGCCCTATTTGAACCCCGATAACTTTGGAAGGCAGGATCCTAGAGATTCGTCGATGGTCTCGTTGGAATCTGGGTGCGGAAATCTATATGGGCCTTGGTAGACACTCTGCCAGAGGTCTTTACTTGGGAGATATTTGACTCCAGGGGACAGCTCGGTCATGTACAGTAGGTTTGTTGCCCCTGGGAAACACGCCTCATGACAGCACGTTAACGCTCATGAAAGGGTTTTGCAGTTAACCGCTTGAAAGCAACGGTGAGAGAAGCAAACACGTACATAACCCTTGCATTTTAATAAGTCAGTTCTCATGACAGCTGGCTGTATGATCACCAGAGTTGCCCCATAGCCAGCTAAGAGCAATGGTGACAAAGCCTAATATGCAACTAACCTATGCAATTACTAACTCAAAGGTCACACAGATGCATGATGTGACGGGGGTGTACAACAGAGCAAAGGATGGACGAGGCCGAGGGACGATCCAACAGGTTTATTAACAGGAATGCAAGAACAGCACACGATAAGTCCACGTAAAACAGATTCGGGGGCCCTTCCCGACAATCCTCGGACCGGATTACAAAGCAATCGTCCTTACAGTAGTCCAAAGAGTTCCACACAATCCCACGGGCCGCCACACAGGCCTAGCTCCGTCCGTGTCCACAGCCACACAGGCTGGAGCTCCTGCTCCCTTCAAGTTTCAGCTCACTCTGCCTGAATCTCCCAGGTAAGCAGAGTTTACACTAGTTGGACTCTAGGCCCACCTCCCCTACTCCCAGGGATGGAAGTGCCTCAAGAGGATATAACCTTGCATTTTAGGGGGGTGATTACCTACAACAATAGAAATGTACACAGAAGTAGTTCAAATAAGACAATGAACCCAGCTTGAAATAGGAATCTGTACAGCATATACAGTGAGAGGGTAAATTACATCTTCACAATCCCTCCCCCTCCCAACTTGTGTACGTACTAGGGACCTCTACAGGTCACTGGTTAAGTACACACAGGCAGAGCGTTACTTACATGTGGCTTCATGCAGCCACGAATTGGCATCGTAGCTCTCCCACATCATTGCCCAGGAGAACAGCTGCAGGCAGACCACCCATCACCCCAACCACACATCGCCTGACCCCAAAACCAAAGCTCAGATCCACAGTGGCTGTGGGAATAGTCCTCCATTGTCCACCAGCCAGTTCAATGACAATCCCAGGTCCTCTATGGATTGCCTCAGGCCGAACCACTCGGGGATCAGCCAGTGTGAGGAAAGCACCCGAGTCACAAAATCCAACAAGTCTCTGTCCATCCAGCACAACCTCCTGCAAGTGCTTACCTCGATGAGCAGAAGTCGTCATAACTGCAGGTCGCACCCCGTAAACTCCTGGTGGTGCAACATGGGCTGAGTCACTAGGCCAGTCCTCACATAGCGGTGCCACATCTTCCTCCATGGCGCTGGGCTGTAAATAATTAACAATCCGATTGGGCGCAGGATCAGTCCTCATTTGAACAGCTGGGCAGGAGACTTGCCGATGCCCTGGCTGTCCACATTGATAGCATCTGAGCTGGGTCTCCCTCCATCCAAGGCGTCCTCTTGGGTAAGGGGTAGGGGAACTTGGAGGCCGGCTCCCACCTGAAGGTGCTGTAGGGGTTTGAGGATGATTCCTCCATGGCCTGGCTGGGCATGAGGCCTGCAAATGCCCGGGATGCCTACAAACATAACACCTGCGCTCTGTTACTTCCTCTCCCCGGCGTATTCCAGAAAGTGCAGTAGAAGCAACTGGAGGCACATTAACACGGGTATCAACATGTGGTGGCTTAGAGGAACGGGGAACAATGGGGACAGAATAACTGGGGGCATCCGGTGTTGTGGAGCTGTTAGGCGTCTCTCCATCCTCCAACAGAACCCTCCACTGAGGCTTGATGGTGAGCACCTCATCAGCTAGAGCAGCAGCTTCCTCCACTGTCGCTGGTTTTCTCTCACGCACCCATTCCCGGATCTCAGCGGGGCACTTGAAGTAAAACTGCTCTTTTAGGAGGACCTGGAGGACGGTCTCCAAGGTTAAGGCCTCCTCTGCCTCCAACCAACGATGCCACAGATGTTTGAGTTTGTGGGCATACATCTTGAAGGACACTTCCTCATCACATGCTAGAGTACGGAACTGAGTCCTGTAAGTGTCTGGCGTTACAGCATAATGTTCTAGAATAGTCTGTTTAATATCCGCATACTCACAGTTCCACCGATGGTCCATAGCTCTATAGGCTGCAGCAGCTCCACCCTCTAAGAGCCCAACCAGATGCCGGACGCGCTCCCTTTCTGGGACTTCCATTAATCGACACTGATGCTCAAAGTCCTGGAAGAAGCCCTCAATGTCACCAGCAGCCTCATTAAACTGCTTGAAGTCTTTGCGGGACACTCTGGGAAGTTCCCTCATGATGGGTGCTGGGGTTACAGTCTGTCTGGAACCTCTCGCGGCTTCCACAGCGAGCTGCTTATCCAGCAATGCCATCTCCTCCATCCTGCGCTCCTTCTCTTCAGCTCCACGCATGGCCTCCCTCTTATCTTCTATGGTGGCCTCATCTCCAAGCAGTGCCATCTTTTCCTTGTACCACACAACCCATTGACTTTTTTGGGTATTCACCTCCGGCTCCCGTCTTTGCTCCCCTTGCTGTGGAAATTGTTCCTCGGTGCCATCTTGCAGGCAAGCGTGTTCCAATGCCTCAATTAGTTGCTCCTTAGAGAGTCCTTTGTAGCCGACACCTAATTCACGGGCCTTTGTTTGTAGACTCGCCACAGTCCAGTTCCTGTATCCTGAGGTTCTGGTTTCAGACGTCGATTGGCTGTTGTCCTCCATTTCTTCTGCTCTGATCCCGCCGCTGCCAACCAGTTTGTGACGGGGGTGTACAACAGAGCAAAGGATGGACGAGGCCGAGGGACGATCCAACAGGTTTATTAACAGGAATGCAAGAACAGCACACGATAAGTCCACGTAAAACAGATTCGGGGGCCCTTCCCGACAATCCTCGGACCGGATTACAAAGCAATCGTCCTTACAGTAGTCCAAAGAGTTCCACACAATCCCACGGGCCGCCACACAGGCCTAGCTCCGTCCGTGTCCACAGCCACACAGGCTGGAGCTCCTGCTCCCTTCAAGTTTCAGCTCACTCTGCCTGAATCTCCCAGGTAAGCAGAGTTTACACTAGTTGGACTCTAGGCCCACCTCCCCCTACTCCCAGGGATGGAAGTGCCTCAAGAGGATATAACCTTGCATTTTAGGGGGGTGATTACCTACAACAATAGAAATGTACACAGAAGTAGTTCAAATAAGACAATGAACCCAGCTTGAAATAGGAATCTGTACAGCATATACAGTGAGAGGGTAAATTACATCTTCACACATGACACTCCTTAAAATTTAAGTCGGAATCAGGTCAAGTAAATCGGATAGATGACGCAATATGGGTTCCCCAGGAAATGACTAAAACGCGCTCCAAACGTTAGTGGCCATATTTAAAAGGATGGCCCTATTTGAACCCCTATAACTTTGAAAGGCAGGATCCTAGAGATTCGTCGATGGTCTCGTTGGAATCGGGGTGCGGAAATCTATGGGGGCCTTGGTAGACACTCTGCCAGATGTCTTTACTTGGGAGATATTTGACTCCAGGGGACAGCTCGGTCATGTACAGTAGGTTTGTTGCCCCTGGGCAACACGCCTCATGACAGCACGCTAACGCTCATGAAAGGGTTTTGCAGTTAACCGCCTGAAAGCAACGGTGAGAGAAGCAAACACGTACATAACCCTTGCATTTTAATAAGTCAGTTCTCATGACAGCTGGCTGTATGATCACCAGAGTTGCCCCATAGCCAGCTAAGAGCAATGGTGACAAAGCCTTATATGCAACTAACCTATGCAATTACTAACTCAAAGGTCACACAGATGCATGACACTCCTTAAAATTTATGTCGGAATCAGGTCAAGTAAATCGGATAAATGACGCAATATGGGGTCCCCAGGAAATGACTAAAAAGTGCTCCAAACGTTAGTGGCCATATTTAAAAGGATTGCCCTATTTGAACCCCGATAACTTTGGAAGGCAGGATCCTAGAGATTCGTCGATGGTCTCGTTGGAATCGGGGTGCGGAAATCTATGGGGGCCTTGGTAGACACTCTGCCAGAGGTCTTTACTTGGGAGATATTTGACTCCAGGGGACAGCTCGGTCATGTACAGTAGGTTTGTTGCCCCTGGGCAACACGCCTCATGACAGCACGTTAACGCTCATGAAAGGGTTTTGCAGTTAACCGCCTGAAAGCAACGGTGAGAAAAGCAAACATGTACATAACCCTTGCATTTTAATAAGTCAGTTTTCATGACAGCTGGCTGTATGATCACCAGAGTTGCCCCATATCCAGCAAAGAGCAATGGTGACAAAGCCTAATATGCAACTAACCTATGCAATTACTAACTCAAAGGTCACACAGATGCATGACACTCCTTAAAATTTAAGTCGGAATCAGGTCAAGTAAATCGGATAGATGACGCAATATGGGGTCCCCAGGAAATGACTAAAACGCGCTCCAAACGTTAGTGGCCATATTTAAAAGGATGGCCCCATTTGAACCCCGATAACTTTGGAAGGCAGGATCCTAGAGATTCGTCGATGGTCTCGTTGGAATCGGAGTGCGGAAATCTATGGGGGCCTTGGTAGACACTCTGCCAGAGGTCTTTACTTGGGAGATATTTGACTCCAGGGGACAGCTCGGTCATGTACAGTAGGTTTGTTGCCCCTGGGCAACACGCCTCATGACAGCACGCTAACGCTCATGAAAGGGTTTTGCAGTTACCCGCCTGAAAGCAACGGTGAGAGAAGCAAACACGTACATAACCCTTGCATTTTAATAAGTCAGTTCTCATGACAGCTGGCTGTATGATCACCAGAGTTGCCCCATAGCCAGCTAAGAGCAATGGTGACAAAGCCTTATATGCAACTAACCTATGCAATTACTAACTCAAAGGTCACACAGATGCATGACACTCCTTAAAATTTATGTCGGAATCAGGTCAAGTAAATCGGATAAATGACGCAATATGGGGTCCCCAGGAAATGACTAAAAAGCGCTCCAAACGTTAGTGGCCAGATTTAAAAGGATGGCCCTATTTGAACCCCGATAACTTTGGAAGGCAGGATCCTAGAGATTTGTCGATGGTCTCGTTGGAATCGGGGTGCGGAAATCTATGGGGGCCTTGGTAGACACTCTGTCAGAGGTCTTTACTTGGGAGATATTTGACTCCAGGGGACAGCTCGATCATGTACAGTAGGTTTGTTGCCCCTGGGCAACACACCTCATGACAGCACGTTAACGCTCATGAAAGGGTTTTGCAGTTAACCGCCTGAAAGCAACGGTGAGAGAAGCAAACACGTACATAACCCTTGCATTTTAATAAGTCAGTTCTCATGACAGCTGGCTGTATGATCACCAGAGTTGCCCCATAGCCAGCTAAGAGCAATGGTGACAAAGCCTTATATGCAACTAACCTATGCAATTACTAACTCAAAGGTCACACAGATGCATGACACTCCTTAAAATTTAAGTCGGAATCAGGTCAAGTAAATCGGATAAATGACGCAATATGGGGTCCCCAGGAAATGACTAAAACGCGCTCCAAACGTTAGTGGCCATATTTAAAAGGATGGCCCTATTTGAAACCCGATAACTTTGAAAGGCAGGATCCTAGAGATTCGTCGATGGTCTCGTTGGAATCGGGGTGCGGAAATCTATGGGGGCCTTGGTAGACACTCTGCCAGATGTCTTTACTTGGGAGATATTTGACTCCAGGGGACAGCTCGGTCATGTACAGTAGGTTTGTTGCCCCTGGGCAACACGCCTCATGACAGCACGCTAACGCTCATGAAAGGGTTTTGCAGTTAACCGCCTGAAAGCAACGGTGAGAGAAGCAAACACGTACATAACCCTTGCATTTTAATAAGTCAGTTCTCATGACAGCTGGCTGTATGATCACCAGAGTTGCCCCATAGCCAGCTAAGAGCAATGGTGACAAAGCCTTATATGCAACTAACCTATGAAATTACTAACTCAAAGGTCACACAGATGCATGACACTCCTTAAAATTTATGTCGGAATCAGGTCAAGTAAATCGGATAAATGACGCAATATGGGGTCCCCAGGAAATGACTAAAAAGCGCTCCAAACGTTAGTGGCCATATTTAAAAGGATTGCCCTATTTGAACCCCGATATCTTTGGAAGGCAGGATCCTAGAGATTCGTCGATGGTCTCGTTGGAATCGGGGTGCGGAAATCTATGGGGGCCTTCGTAGACACTCTGCCAGAGGTCTTTACTTGGGAGATATTTGACTCCAGGGGACAGCTCGGTCATGTACAGTAGGTTTGTTGCCCCTGGGCAACACGCCTCATGGCAGCACGTTATCGCTCATGAAAGGGTTTTGCAGTTAACCGCCTGAAAGCAACGGTGAGAAAAGCAAACATGTACATAACCCTTGCATTTTAATAAGTCAGTTTTCATGACAGCTGGCTGTATGATCACCAGAGTTGCCCCATAGCCAGCTAAGAGCAATGGTGGCAAAGCCTAATTTGCAATTAACCTATGCAATTACTAACTCAAAGGTCACACAGATGCATGACACTCATTAAATTTAAGTCGGAATCATGTCAAGTAAATCGGACTGATGACGCAATATGGTTTCCCCAGGAAATGACTAAAATGCGCTCCAAACGTTAGTGGCCATATTTAAAAGGATGGCCCTATTTGAACCCCGATAACTTTGGAAGGCAGGATCCTAGAGATTCGTCGATGGTCTCGTTGGAATTGGGGTGTGGAAATCTATGGGGGCCTTGGTAGACACTCTGCCAGAGGTCTTTACTTGGGAGATATTTGACTCCAGGGGACAGCTCGGTCATGTACAGTAGGTTTGTTGCCCCTGGGCAACACGCCTCATGACAGCACGTTAACGCTCATGAAAGGGTTTTGCAGTTAACCGCCTGAAAGCAACGGTAAGAGAAGCAAACACGTACATAACCCTTGCATTTTAATAAGTCAGTTCTCATGACAGCTGGCTGAATGATCACCAGAGTTGGCCCATAGCCAGCTAAGAGCAATGGTGACAAAGCCTAATATGCAACTAACCTATGCAATTACTAACTCAAAGGTCACACAGATGCATGACACTCCTTAAAATTTAAGTCGGAATCAGGTCAAGTAAATCGGATAGATGACGCAATATGGGGTCCCCAGGAAATGACTAAAACGCGCTCCAAACTTTAGTGGCCATATTTAAAAGGATGGCCCTATTTGAACCCCGATAACTTTGGAAGGCAGGATCCTAGAGATTCGTCGATGGTCTCGTTGGAATCGGGGTGCGGAAATCTATGGGGGCCTTGGTAGACACTCTGCCAGAGGTCTTTACTTGGGAGATATTTGACTCCAGGGGACAGCTCGGTCATGTACAGTAGGTTTGTTGCCCCTGGGCAACACACCTCATGACAGCACGTTAACGCTCATGAAAGGGTTTTGCAGTTAACCGCCTGAAAGCAACGGTGAGAGAAGCAAACACGTACATAACCCTTGCATTTTAATAAGTCAGTTCTCATGACAGCTGGCTGAATGATCACCAGAGTTGGCCCATAGCCAGCTAAGAGCAATGGTGACAAAGCCTAATATGCAACTAACCTATGCAATTACTAACTCAAAGGTCACACAGATGCATGACACTCCTTAAAATTTAAGTCGGAATCAGGTCAAGTAAATCGGATAGATGACGCAATATGGGGTCCCCAGGAAATGACTAAAACGCGCTCCAAACTTTAGTGGCCATATTTAAAAGGATGGCCCTATTTGAACCCCGATAACTTTGGAAGGCAGGATCCTAGAGATTCGTCGATGGTCTCGTTGGAATCGGGGTGCGGAAATCTATGGGGGCCTTGGTAGACACTCTGCCAGAGGTCTTTACTTGGGAGATATTTGACTCCAGGGGACAGCTCGGTCATGTACAGTAGGTTTGTTGCCCCTGGGCAACACACCTCATGACAGCACGTTAACGCTCATGAAAGGGTTTTGCAGTTAACCGCCTGAAAGCAACGGTGAGAGAAGCAAACACGTACATAACCCTTGCATTTTAATAAGTCAGTTCTCATGACAGCTGGCTGAATGATCACCAGAGTTGGCCCATAGCCAGCTAAGAGCAATGGTGACAAAGCCTAATATGCAACTAACCTATGCAATTACTAACTCAAAGGTCACACAGATGCATGACACGCCTTAAAATTTAAGTCGGAATCAGGTCAAGTAAATCGGATAGATGACGCAGTATGGGGTCCCCAGGAAATGACTAAAACGCGCTCCAAACGTTAGTGGCCATATTTAAAAGGATTGCCCTATTTGAAGCCCGATAACTTTGAAAGGCAGGATCCTAGAGATTCGTCGATGGTCTCGTTGGAATCGGGGTGCGGAAATCTATGGGGGCCTTGGTAGACACTCTGCTAGAGGTCTTTACTTGGGAGATATTTGACTCCAGGGGACAGCTCGGTCATGTACAGTAGGTTTGTTGCCCCTGGGCAACACACCTCATGACAGCACGTTAACGCTCATGAAAGGGTTTTGCAGTTAACCGCCTGAAGGCAACGGTGAGAGAAGCAAACACGTACATAACCCTTGCATTTTAATAAGTCAGTTCTCATGACAGCTGGCTGAATGATCACCAGAGTTGGCCCATAGCCAGCTAAGAGCAATGGTGACAAAGCCTAATATGCAACTAACCTATGCAATTACTAACTCAAAGGTCACACAGATGCATGACACTCCTTAAAATTTAAGTCGGAATCAGGTCAAGTAAATCGGATTGATGACGCAATATGGGGTCCCCAGGAAATGACTAAAACGCGCTCCAAACGTTAGTGGCCATATTTAAAAGGATTGCCCTATTTGAACCCCGATAACTTTGAAAGGCAGGATCCTAGAGATTCGTCGATGGTCTCGTTGGAATCGGGGTGCGGAAATCTATGGGGGCCTTGGTAGACACTCTGCTAGAGGTCTTTACTTGGGAGATATTTGACTCCAGGGGACAGCTCGGTCATGTACAGTAGGTTTGTTGCCCCTGGGCAACACACCTCATGACAGCACGTTAACGCTCATGAAAGGGTTTTGCAGTTAACCGCCTGAAAGCAACGGTGAGAGAAGCAAACACGTACATAACCCTTGCATTTTAATAAGTCAGTTCTCATGACAGCTGGCTGTATGATCACCAGAGTTGCCCCATAGCCAGCTAAGAGCAACGGTGACAAAGCCTAATATGCAACTAACCTATGCAATTACTAACTCAAAGGTCACACAGATGCATGACACTCCTTAAAATTTAAGTCGGAATCAGGTCAAGTAAATCGGATAGATGACGCAATATGGGGTCCCCAGGGAATGACTAAAACGCGCTCCAAATGTTAGTGGCCATATTTAAAAGGATGGCCCTATTTGAACCCTGATAACTTTGGAAGACAGAATCCTAGAGATTCGTCGATGGTCTTGTTGGAATCGGGGTGCGGAAATCTATGGGGGCCTTGGTGGACACTCTGCCAGAGGTCTTTATTTGGGAGGTATTTGACTCCAGGGGACAGCTCGGTCATGTACAGTAGGTTTGTTGCCCCTGGGCAACACGCCTCATGACAGCACGTTAACGCTCATGAAAGGGTTTTACAGTTAACCGCCTGAAAGCAACGGTAAGAGAAGCAAACACGTACATAACCCTTGCATTTTAATAAGTCAGTTCTCATGACAGCTGGCTGAATGATCACCAGAGTTGGCCCATAGCCAGCTAAGAGCAATGGTGACAAAGCCTAATATGCAACTAACCTATGCAATTACTAACTCAAAGGTCACACAGATGCATGACACTCCTTAAAATTTAAGTCGGAATCAGGTCAAGTAAATCGGATAGATGACGCAATATGGGGTCCCCAGGAAATGACTAAAACGCGCTCCAAACGTTAGTGGCCATATTTAAAAGGATTGCCCTATTTGAACCCCGATAACTTTGAAAGGCAGGATCCTAGAGATTCGTCGATGGTCTCGTTGGAATCGGGGTGCGGAAATCTATGGGGGCCTTGGTAGACACTTTGCTAGAGGTCTTTACTTGGGAGATATTTGACTCCAGGGAACAGCTCGGTCATGTACAGTAGGTTTGTTGCCCCTGGGCAACACACCTCATGACAGCACGTTAACGCTCATGAAAGGGTTTTGCAGTTAACCGCCTGAAAGCAACGGTGAGAGAAGCAAACACGTACATAACCCTTGCATTTTAATAAGTCAGTTCTCATGACAGCTGGCTGTATGATCACCAGAGTTGCCCCATAGCCAGCTAAGAGCAACGGTGACAAAGCCTAATATGCAACTAACCTATGCAATTACTAACTCAAAGGTCACACAGATGCATGACACTCCTTAAAATTTAAGTCGGAATCAGGTCAAGTAAATCGGATTGATGACGCAATATGGGGTCCCCAGGAAATGACTAAAACGCGCTCCAAACGTTAGTGGCCATATTTAAAAGGATTGCCCTATTTGAACCCCGATAACTTTGAAAGGCAGGATCCTAGAGATTCGTCGATGGTCTCGTTGGAATCGGGGTGCGGAAATCTATGGGGGCCTTGGTAGACACTCTGCTAGAGGTCTTTACTTGGGAGATATTTGACTCCAGGGGACAGCTCGGTCATGTACAGTAGGTTTGTTGCCCCTGGGCAACACACCTCATGACAGCACGTTAACGCTCATGAAAGGGTTTTGCAGTTAACCGCCTGAAAGCAACGGTGAGAGAAGCAAACACGTACATAACCCTTGCATTTTAATAAGTCAGTTCTCATGACAGCTGGCTGTATGATCACCAGAGTTGCCCCATAGCCAGCTAAGAGCAACGGTGACAAAGCCTAATATGCAACTAACCTATGCAATTACTAACTCAAAGGTCACACAGATGCATGACACTCCTTAAAATTTAAGTCGGAATCAGGTCAAGTAAATCGGATAGATGACGCAATATGGGGTCCCCAGGGAATGACTAAAACGCGCTCCAAATGTTAGTGGCCATATTTAAAAGGATGGCCCTATTTGAACCCTGATAACTTTGGAAGACAGAATCCTAGAGATTCGTCGATGGTCTTGTTGGAATCGGGGTGCGGAAATCTATGGGGGCCTTGGTGGACACTCTGCCAGAGGTCTTTATTTGGGAGATATTTGACTCCAGGGGACAGCTCGGTCATGTACAGTAGGTTTGTTGCCCCTGGGCAACACGCCTCATGACAGCACGTTAACGCTCATGAAAGGGTTTTGCAGTTAACCGCCTGAAAGCAACGGTACTAGAAGCAAACACGTACATAACCCTTGCATTTTAATAAGTCAGTTCTCATGACAGCTGGCTGAATGATCACCAGAGTTGGCCCATAGCCAGCTAAGAGCAATGGTGACAAAGCCTAATATGCAACTAACCTATGCAATTACTAACTCAAAGGTCACACAGATGCATGACACTCCTTAAAATTTAAGTCGGAATCAGGTCAAGTAAATCGGATAGATGACGCAATATGGGGTCCCCAGGAAATGACTAAAATGCGCTCCAAACGTTAGTGGCCATATTTAAAAGGATTGCCCTATTTGAACCCCGATAACTTTGAAAGGCAGGATCCTAGAGATTCGTCGATGGTCTCGTTGGAATCGGGGTGCGGAAATCTATGGGGGCCTTGGTAGACACTTTGCTAGAGGTCTTTACTTGGGAGATATTTGACTCCAGGGAACAGCTCGGTCATGTACAGTAGGTTTGTTGCCCCTGGGCAACACACCTCATGACAGCACGTTAACGCTCATGAAAGGGTTTTGCAGTTAACCGCCTGAAAGCAACGGTGAGAGAAGCAAACACGTACATAACCCTTGCATTTTAATAAGTCAGTTCTCATGACAGCTGGCTGTATGATCACCAGAGTTGCCCCATAGCCAGCTAAGAGCAACGGTGACAAAGCCTAATATGCAACTAACCTATGCAATTACTAACTCAAAGGTCACACAGATGCATGACACTCCTTAAAATTTAAGTCGGAATCAGGTCAAGTAAATCGGATAGATGACGCAATATGGGGTCCCCAGGAAATGACTACAACGCGCTCCAAATGTTAGTGGCCATATTTAAAAGGATGGCCCTATTTGAACCCTGATAACTTTGGAAGACAGAATCCTAGAGATTCGTTGATGGTCTTGTTGGAATCGGGGTGCGGAAATCTATGGGGGCCTTGGTGGACACTCTGCCAGAGGTCTTTACTTGGGAGATATTTGACTCCAGGGGACAGCTCGGTCATGTACAGTAGGTTTGTTGCCCCTGGGCAACACGCCTCATGACAGCACGTTAACGCTCATGAAAGGGTTTTGCAGTTAACCGCCTGAAAGCAACGGTGAGAGAAGCAAACACGTACATAACCCTTGCATTTTAATAAGTAAGTTCTCATGACAGCTGGCTGTATGATCACCAGAGTTGGCCCATAGCCAGCTAAGAGCAATGGTGACAAAGCCTAATATGCAACTAACCTATGCAATTACTAACTCAAAGGTCACACAGATGCATGACGCTCCTTAAAATTTAAGTCGGAATCAGGTCAAGTAAATCGGATAGATGACGCAATATGGGGTCCCCAGGAAATGACTAAAACGCGCTCCAAACGTTAGTGGCCATATTTAAAAGGATTGCCCTATTTGAACCCTGATAACTTTGAAAGGCAGGATCCTAGAGATTCGTCGATGGTCACGTTGGAATCGGGGTGCGGAAATCTATGGGGGCCTTAGTAGACACTCTGCTAGAGGTCTTTACTTGGGAGATATTTGACTCCAGGGGACAGCTCGGTCATGTACAGTAGGTTTGTTGCCCCTGGGCAACACACCTCATGACAGCACGTTAACGCTCATGAAAGGGTTTTGCAGTTAACCGCCTGAAAGCAACGGTGAGAGAAGCAAACACGTACATAACCCTTGCATTTTAATAAGTCAGTTCTCATGACAGCTGGCTGTATGATCACCAGAGTTGGCCCATAGCCAGCTAAGAGCAATGGTGACAAAGCCTAATATGCAACTAACCTATGCAATTACTAACTCAAAGGTCACACAGATGCATGACACTCCTTAAAATTTAAGTCGGAATCAGGTCAAGTAAATCGGATAGATGACGCAATATGGGGTCCCCAGGAAATGACTAAAACGCGCTCCAAACGTTAGTGGCCATATTTAAAAGGATGGCCCTATTTGAACCCCGATAACTTTGAAAGGCAGGATCCTAGAGATTCGTCGATGGTCTCGTTGGAATCGGGGTGCGGAAATCTATGGGGGCCTTGGTAGACACTCTGCCAGAGGTCTTTACTTGGGAGATATTTGACTCCAGGGGACAGCTCGGTCATGTACAGTAGGTTTGTTGCCCCTGGGCAACACACCTCATGACAGCACGTTAACGCTCATGAAAGGGTTTTGCAGTTAACCGCCTGAAAGCAACGGTGAGAGAAGCAAACACGTACATAACCCTTGCATTTTAATAAGTCATTTCTCATGACAGCTGGCTGTATGATCACCAGAGTTGCCCCATAGCCAGCTAAGAGCAACGGTGACAAAGCCTAATATGCAACTAACCTATGCAATTACTAACTCAAAGGTCACACAGATGCATGACACTCCTTAAAATTTAAGTCAGAATCAGGTCAAGTAAATCGGATAGATGACGCAATATGGGGTCCCCAGGAAATGACTAAAACGCGCTCCAAATGTTAGTGGCCATATTTAAAAGGATGGCCCTATTTGAACCCTGATAACTTTGGAAGACAGAATCCTAGAGATTCGTCGATGGTCTTGTTGGAATCGGGGTGCGGAAACCTATGGGGGCCTTGGTAGACACTCTGCCAGAGGTCTTTACTTGGGAGATATTTGACTCCAGGGGACAGCTCGGTCATGTACAGTAGGTTTGTTGCCCCTGGGCAACACGCCTCATGACAGCACGCTAACGCTCATGAAAGGGTTTTGCAGTTAACCGCCTGAAAGCAACGGTGAGAGAAGCAAACACGTACATAACCCTTGCATTTTAATAAGTCAGTTCTCATGACAGCTGGCTGTATGATCACCAGAGTTGCCCCATAGCCAGCTAAGAGCAATGGTGACAAAGCCTTATATGCAACTAACCTATGAAATTACTAACTCAAAGGTCACACAGATGCATGACACTCCTTAAAATTTATGTCGGAATCAGGTCAAGTAAATCGGATAAATGACGCAATATGGGGTCCCCAGGAAATGACTAAAAAGCGCTCCAAACGTTAGTGGCCATATTTAAAAGGATTGCCCTATTTGAACCCCGATATCTTTGGAAGGCAGGATCCTAGAGATTCGTCGATGGTCTCGTTGGAATCGGGGTGCGGAAATCTATGGGGGCCTTCGTAGACACTCTGCCAGAGGTCTTTACTTGGGAGATATTTGACTCCAGGGGACAGCTCGGTCATGTACAGTAGGTTTGTTGCCCCTGGGCAACACGCCTCATGGCAGCACGTTATCGCTCATGAAAGGGTTTTGCAGTTAACCGCCTGAAAGCAACGGTGAGAAAAGCAAACATGTACATAACCCTTGCATTTTAATAAGTCAGTTTTCATGACAGCTGGCTGTATGATCACCAGAGTTGCCCCATAGCCAGCTAAGAGCAATGGTGGCAAAGCCTAATTTGCAATTAACCTATGCAATTACTAACTCAAAGGTCACACAGATGCATGACACTCATTAAATTTAAGTCGGAATCATGTCAAGTAAATCGGACTGATGACGCAATATGGTTTCCCCAGGAAATGACTAAAATGCGCTCCAAACGTTAGTGGCCATATTTAAAAGGATGGCCCTATTTGAACCCCGATAACTTTGGAAGGCAGGATCCTAGAGATTCGTCGATGGTCTCGTTGGAATTGGGGTGTGGAAATCTATGGGGGCCTTGGTAGACACTCTGCCAGAGGTCTTTACTTGGGAGATATTTGACTCCAGGGGACAGCTCGGTCATGTACAGTAGGTTTGTTGCCCCTGGGCAACACGCCTCATGACAGCACGTTAACGCTCATGAAAGGGTTTTGCAGTTAACCGCCTGAAAGCAACGGTAAGAGAAGCAAACACGTACATAACCCTTGCATTTTAATAAGTCAGTTCTCATGACAGCTGGCTGAATGATCACCAGAGTTGGCCCATAGCCAGCTAAGAGCAATGGTGACAAAGCCTAATATGCAACTAACCTATGCAATTACTAACTCAAAGGTCACACAGATGCATGACACTCCTTAAAATTTAAGTCGGAATCAGGTCAAGTAAATCGGATAGATGACGCAATATGGGGTCCCCAGGGAATGACTAAAACGCGCTCCAAATGTTAGTGGCCATATTTAAAAGGATGGCCCTATTTGAACCCTGATAACTTTGGAAGACAGAATCCTAGAGATTCGTCGATGGTCTTGTTGGAATCGGGGTGCGGAAATCTATGGGGGCCTTGGTGGACACTCTGCCAGAGGTCTTTATTTGGGAGGTATTTGACTCCAGGGGACAGCTCGGTCATGTACAGTAGGTTTGTTGCCCCTGGGCAACACGCCTCATGACAGCACGTTAACGCTCATGAAAGGGTTTTACAGTTAACCGCCTGAAAGCAACGGTAAGAGAAGCAAACACGTACATAACCCTTGCATTTTAATAAGTCAGTTCTCATGACAGCTGGCTGAATGATCACCAGAGTTGGCCCATAGCCAGCTAAGAGCAATGGTGACAAAGCCTAATATGCAACTAACCTATGCAATTACTAACTCAAAGGTCACACAGATGCATGACACTCCTTAAAATTTAAGTCGGAATCAGGTCAAGTAAATCGGATAGATGACGCAATATGGGGTCCCCAGGAAATGACTAAAACGCGCTCCAAACGTTAGTGGCCATATTTAAAAGGATTGCCCTATTTGAACCCCGATAACTTTGAAAGGCAGGATCCTAGAGATTCGTCGATGGTCTCGTTGGAATCGGGGTGCGGAAATCTATGGGGGCCTTGGTAGACACTTTGCTAGAGGTCTTTACTTGGGAGATATTTGACTCCAGGGAACAGCTCGGTCATGTACAGTAGGTTTGTTGCCCCTGGGCAACACACCTCATGACAGCACGTTAACGCTCATGAAAGGGTTTTGCAGTTAACCGCCTGAAAGCAACGGTGAGAGAAGCAAACACGTACATAACCCTTGCATTTTAATAAGTCAGTTCTCATGACAGCTGGCTGTATGATCACCAGAGTTGCCCCATAGCCAGCTAAGAGCAACGGTGACAAAGCCTAATATGCAACTAACCTATGCAATTACTAACTCAAAGGTCACACAGATGCATGACACTCCTTAAAATTTAAGTCGGAATCAGGTCAAGTAAATCGGATTGATGACGCAATATGGGGTCCCCAGGAAATGACTAAAACGCGCTCCAAACGTTAGTGGCCATATTTAAAAGGATTGCCCTATTTGAACCCCGATAACTTTGAAAGGCAGGATCCTAGAGATTCGTCGATGGTCTCGTTGGAATCGGGGTGCGGAAATCTATGGGGGCCTTGGTAGACACTCTGCTAGAGGTCTTTACTTGGGAGATATTTGACTCCAGGGGACAGCTCGGTCATGTACAGTAGGTTTGTTGCCCCTGGGCAACACACCTCATGACAGCACGTTAACGCTCATGAAAGGGTTTTGCAGTTAACCGCCTGAAAGCAACGGTGAGAGAAGCAAACACGTACATAACCCTTGCATTTTAATAAGTCAGTTCTCATGACAGCTGGCTGTATGATCACCAGAGTTGCCCCATAGCCAGCTAAGAGCAACGGTGACAAAGCCTAATATGCAACTAACCTATGCAATTACTAACTCAAAGGTCACACAGATGCATGACACTCCTTAAAATTTAAGTCGGAATCAGGTCAAGTAAATCGGATAGATGACGCAATATGGGGTCCCCAGGGAATGACTAAAACGCGCTCCAAATGTTAGTGGCCATATTTAAAAGGATGGCCCTATTTGAACCCTGATAACTTTGGAAGACAGAATCCTAGAGATTCGTCGATGGTCTTGTTGGAATCGGGGTGCGGAAATCTATGGGGGCCTTGGTGGACACTCTGCCAGAGGTCTTTATTTGGGAGATATTTGACTCCAGGGGACAGCTCGGTCATGTACAGTAGGTTTGTTGCCCCTGGGCAACACGCCTCATGACAGCACGTTAACGCTCATGAAAGGGTTTTGCAGTTAACCGCCTGAAAGCAACGGTACTAGAAGCAAACACGTACATAACCCTTGCATTTTAATAAGTCAGTTCTCATGACAGCTGGCTGAATGATCACCAGAGTTGGCCCATAGCCAGCTAAGAGCAATGGTGACAAAGCCTAATATGCAACTAACCTATGCAATTACTAACTCAAAGGTCACACAGATGCATGACACTCCTTAAAATTTAAGTCGGAATCAGGTCAAGTAAATCGGATAGATGACGCAATATGGGGTCCCCAGGAAATGACTAAAATGCGCTCCAAACGTTAGTGGCCATATTTAAAAGGATTGCCCTATTTGAACCCCGATAACTTTGAAAGGCAGGATCCTAGAGATTCGTCGATGGTCTCGTTGGAATCGGGGTGCGGAAATCTATGGGGGCCTTGGTAGACACTTTGCTAGAGGTCTTTACTTGGGAGATATTTGACTCCAGGGAACAGCTCGGTCATGTACAGTAGGTTTGTTGCCCCTGGGCAACACACCTCATGACAGCACGTTAACGCTCATGAAAGGGTTTTGCAGTTAACCGCCTGAAAGCAACGGTGAGAGAAGCAAACACGTACATAACCCTTGCATTTTAATAAGTCAGTTCTCATGACAGCTGGCTGTATGATCACCAGAGTTGCCCCATAGCCAGCTAAGAGCAACGGTGACAAAGCCTAATATGCAACTAACCTATGCAATTACTAACTCAAAGGTCACACAGATGCATGACACTCCTTAAAATTTAAGTCGGAATCAGGTCAAGTAAATCGGATAGATGACGCAATATGGGGTCCCCAGGAAATGACTACAACGCGCTCCAAATGTTAGTGGCCATATTTAAAAGGATGGCCCTATTTGAACCCTGATAACTTTGGAAGACAGAATCCTAGAGATTCGTTGATGGTCTTGTTGGAATCGGGGTGCGGAAATCTATGGGGGCCTTGGTGGACACTCTGCCAGAGGTCTTTACTTGGGAGATATTTGACTCCAGGGGACAGCTCGGTCATGTACAGTAGGTTTGTTGCCCCTGGGCAACACGCCTCATGACAGCACGTTAACGCTCATGAAAGGGTTTTGCAGTTAACCGCCTGAAAGCAACGGTGAGAGAAGCAAACACGTACATAACCCTTGCATTTTAATAAGTAAGTTCTCATGACAGCTGGCTGTATGATCACCAGAGTTGGCCCATAGCCAGCTAAGAGCAATGGTGACAAAGCCTAATATGCAACTAACCTATGCAATTACTAACTCAAAGGTCACACAGATGCATGACGCTCCTTAAAATTTAAGTCGGAATCAGGTCAAGTAAATCGGATAGATGACGCAATATGGGGTCCCCAGGAAATGACTAAAACGCGCTCCAAACGTTAGTGGCCATATTTAAAAGGATTGCCCTATTTGAACCCTGATAACTTTGAAAGGCAGGATCCTAGAGATTCGTCGATGGTCACGTTGGAATCGGGGTGCGGAAATCTATGGGGGCCTTAGTAGACACTCTGCTAGAGGTCTTTACTTGGGAGATATTTGACTCCAGGGGACAGCTCGGTCATGTACAGTAGGTTTGTTGCCCCTGGGCAACACACCTCATGACAGCACGTTAACGCTCATGAAAGGGTTTTGCAGTTAACCGCCTGAAAGCAACGGTGAGAGAAGCAAACACGTACATAACCCTTGCATTTTAATAAGTCAGTTCTCATGACAGCTGGCTGTATGATCACCAGAGTTGGCCCATAGCCAGCTAAGAGCAATGGTGACAAAGCCTAATATGCAACTAACCTATGCAATTACTAACTCAAAGGTCACACAGATGCATGACACTCCTTAAAATTTAAGTCGGAATCAGGTCAAGTAAATCGGATAGATGACGCAATATGGGGTCCCCAGGAAATGACTAAAACGCGCTCCAAACGTTAGTGGCCATATTTAAAAGGATGGCCCTATTTGAACCCCGATAACTTTGAAAGGCAGGATCCTAGAGATTCGTCGATGGTCTCGTTGGAATCGGGGTGCGGAAATCTATGGGGGCCTTGGTAGACACTCTGCCAGAGGTCTTTACTTGGGAGATATTTGACTCCAGGGGACAGCTCGGTCATGTACAGTAGGTTTGTTGCCCCTGGGCAACACACCTCATGACAGCACGTTAACGCTCATGAAAGGGTTTTGCAGTTAACCGCCTGAAAGCAACGGTGAGAGAAGCAAACACGTACATAACCCTTGCATTTTAATAAGTCATTTCTCATGACAGCTGGCTGTATGATCACCAGAGTTGCCCCATAGCCAGCTAAGAGCAACGGTGACAAAGCCTAATATGCAACTAACCTATGCAATTACTAACTCAAAGGTCACACAGATGCATGACACTCCTTAAAATTTAAGTCAGAATCAGGTCAAGTAAATCGGATAGATGACGCAATATGGGGTCCCCAGGAAATGACTAAAACGCGCTCCAAATGTTAGTGGCCATATTTAAAAGGATGGCCCTATTTGAACCCTGATAACTTTGGAAGACAGAATCCTAGAGATTCGTCGATGGTCTTGTTGGAATCGGGGTGCGGAAACCTATGGGGGCCTTGGTAGACACTCTGCCAGAGGTCTTTACTTGGGAGATATTTGACTCCAGGGGACAGCTCGGTCATGTACAGTAGGTTTGTTGCCCCTGGGCAACACGCCTCATGACAGCACGTTAACGCTCATGAAAGGGTTTTTCAGTTAACCGCCTGAAAGCAACGGTGAGAGAAGCAAACACGTACATAACCCTTGCATTTTAATAAGTCAGTTCTCATGACAGCTGGCTGTATGATCACCAGAGTTGCCCTATAGCCTGCTAAGAGCAACGGTGACAAAGCCTAATATGCAACTAACCTATGCAATTACTAACTCAAAGGTCACACAGATGCATGACACTCCTTAAAATTTAAGTCGGAATAAGGTCAAGTAAATCGGATAGATGACGCAATATGGGGTCCCCAGGAAATGACTAAAACGTGCTTCAAACTTTAGTGGCCATATTTAAAAGGATGGTCCTATTTGAACCCCGATAACTTTGGAAGGCAGGATCCTAGAGATTCATCGATGGTCTCGTTGGAATCGGGGTGCGGAAATCTATGGGGGCCTTGGTAGACACTCTGCCAGAGGTCTTTACTTGGGAGATATTTGACTCCAGGGGACAGCTCGGTCATGTACAGTAGGTTTGTTGCCCCTGGGCAACACGCCTCATGACAGCACGTTAACGCTCATGAAAGGGTTTTGCAGTTAACCGCCTGAAAGCAACGGTGAGAGAAGCAAACACGTACATAACCCTTGCATTTTAATAAGTCAGTTCTCATGACAGCTGGCTGTATGATCACCAGAGTTGCCCCATAGCCAGCTAAGAGCAATGGTGACAAAGCCTAATATGCAACTAACCTATGCAATTACTAACTCAAAGGTCACACAGATGCATGACACTCCTTAAAATTTAAGTCGGAATCAGGTCAAGTAAATCGGATAGATGACGCAATATGGGGTCCCCAGGAAATGACTAAAACGCGCTCCAAACGTTAGTGGCCATATTTAAAAGGATGGCCCTATTTGAACCCCGATAACTTTGAAAGGCAGGATCCTAGAGATTCGTCAATGGTCTCGTTGGAATCGGGGTGCGGAAATCTATGGGGGCCTTGGTAGACACTCTGCCAGAGGTCTTTACTTGGGAGATATTTGACTCCAGGGGACAGCTCGGTCATGTACAGTAGGTTTGTTGCCCCTGGGCAACACGCCTCATGACAGCACGTTAACGCTCATGAAAGGGTTTTGCAGTTAACCGCCTGAAAGCAACGGTGAGAGAAGCAAACACGTACATAACCCTTGCATTTTAATAAGTAAGTTCTCATGACAGCTGGCTGTATGATCACCAGTGTTGGCCCATAGCCAGCTAAGAGCAATGGTGACAAAGCCTAATATGCAACTAACCTATGCAATTACTAACTCAAAGGTCACACAGATGCATGACGCTCCTTAAAATTTAAGTCGGAATCAGGTCAAGTAAATCGGATAGATGACGCAATATGGGGTCCCCAGGAAATGACTAAAACGCGCTCCAAACGTTAGTGGCCATATTTAAAAGGATTGCCCTATTTGAACCCCGATAACTTTGGAAGGCAGGATCCTAGAGATTCGTCGATGGTCTCGTTGGAATCGGGGTGCGGAAATCTATGGGGGCCTTGGTAGACACTCTGCTAGAGGTCTTTACTTGGGAGATATTTGACTCCAGGGGACAGCTCGGTCATGTACAGTAGGTTTGTTGTCCCTAGGCAACACACCTCATGACAGCACGTTAACGCTCATGAAAGGGTTTTGCAGTTAACCGCCTGAAAGCAACGGTGAGAGAAGCAAACACGTACATAACCCTTGCATTTTAATAAGTCAGTTCTCATGACAGCTGGCTGAATGATCACCAGAGTTGGCCCATAGCCAGCTAAGAGCAATGGTGACAAAGCCTAATATGCAACTAACCTATGCAATTACTAACTCAAAGGTCACACAGATGCATGACGCTCCTTAAAATTTAAGTCGGAATCAGGTCAAGTAAATCGGATAGATGACGCAATATGGGGTCCCCAGGAAATGACTAAAACGCGCTCCAAACGTTAGTGGCCATATTTAAAAGGATTGCCCTATTTGAACCCCGATAACTTTGGAAGGCAGGATCCTAGAGATTCGTCGATGGTCTCGTTGGAATCGGGGTGCGGAAATCTATGGGGGCCTTGGTAGACACTCTGCTAGAGGTCTTTACTTGGGAGATATTTGACTCCAGGGGACAGCTCGGTCATGTACAGTAGGTTTGTTGTCCCTAGGCAACACACCTCATGACAGCACGTTAACGCTCATGAAAGGGTTTTGCAGTTAACCGCCTGAAAGCAACGGTGAGAGAAGCAAACACGTACATAACCCTTGCATTTTAATAAGTCAGTTCTCATGACAGCTGGCTGAATGATCACCAGAGTTGGCCCATAGCCAGCTAAGAGCAATGGTGACAAAGCCTAATATGCAACTAACCTATGCAATTACTAACTCAAAGGTCACACAGATGCATGACACTCCTTAAAATTTAAGTCGGAATCAGGTCAAGTAAATCGGATAGATGACGCAATATGGGGTCCCCAGGAAATGACTAAAACGCGCTCCAAACGTTAGTGGCCATATTTAAAAGGATTGCCCTATTCGAACCCCGATAACTTTGAAAGGCAGGATCCTAGAGATTCGTCGATGGTCTCGTTGGAATCGGGGTGCGGAAATCTATGGGGGCCTTGGTAGACACTCTGCTAGAGGTCTTTACTTGGGAGATATTTGACTCCAGGGGACAGCTCGGTCATGTACAGTAGATTTGTTGCCCCTGGGCAACACACCTCATGACAGCACGTTAACGCTCATGAAAGGGTTTTGCAGTTAACCGCCTGAAAGCAACGGTGAGAGAAGCAAACACGTACATAACCCTTGCATTTTAATAAGTCAGTTCTCATGACAGCTGGCTGTATGATCACCAGAGTTGCCCCATAGCCAGCTAAGAGCAACGGTGACAAAGCCTAATATGCAACTAACCTATGCAATTACTAACTCAAAGGTCACACAGATGCATGACACTCCTTAAAATTTAAGTCGGAATCAGGTCAAGTAAATCGGATAGATGACGCAATATGGGGTCCCCAGGAAATGACTAAAACGCGCTCCAAATGTTAGTGGCCATATTTAAAAGGATGGCCCTATTTGAACCCTGATAACTTTGGAAGACAGAATCCTAGAGATTCGTCGATGGTCTTGTTGGAATCGGGGTGCGGAAACCTATGGGGGCCTTGGTAGACACTCTGCCAGAGGTCTTTACTTGGGAGATATTTGACTCCAGGGGACAGCTCGGTCATGTACAGTAGGTTTGTTGCCCCTGGGCAACACGCCTCATGACAGCACGTTAACGCTCATGAAAGGGTTTTTCAGTTAACCGCCTGAAAGCAACGGTGAGAGAAGCAAACACGTACATAACCCTTGCATTTTAATAAGTCAGTTCTCATGACAGCTGGCTGTATGATCACCAGAGTTGCCCTATAGCCTGCTAAGAGCAACGGTGACAAAGCCTAATATGCAACTAACCTATGCAATTACTAACTCAAAGGTCACACAGATGCATGACACTCCTTAAAATTTAAGTCGGAATAAGGTCAAGTAAATCGGATAGATGACGCAATGTGGGGTCCCCAGGAAATGACTAAAACGTGCTTCAAACTTTAGTGGCCATATTTAAAAGGATGGTCCTATTTGAACCCCGATAACTTTGGAAGGCAGGATCCTAGAGATTCGTCGATGGTCTCGTTGGAATCGGGGTGCGGAAATCTATGGGGGCCTTGGTAGACACTCTGCCAGAGGTCTTTACTTGGGAGATATTTGACTCCAGGGGACAGCTCGGTCATGTACAGTAGGTTTGTTGCCCCTGGGCAACACGCCTCATGACAGCACGTTAACGCTCATGAAAGGGTTTTGCAGTTAACCGCCTGAAAGCAACGGTGAGAGAAGCAAACACGTACATAACCCTTGCATTTTAATAAGTCAGTTCTCATGACAGCTGGCTGTATGATCACCAGAGTTGCCCCATAGCCAGCTAAGAGCAATGGTGACAAAGCCTAATATGCAACTAACCTATGCAATTACTAACTCAAAGGTCACACAGATGCATGACACTCCTTAAAATTTAAGTCGGAATCAGGTCAAGTAAATCGGATAGATGACGCAATATGGGGTCCCCAGGAAATGACTAAAACGCGCTCCAAACGTTAGTGGCCATATTTAAAAGGATGGCCCTATTTGAACCCCGATAACTTTGAAAGGCAGGATCCTAGAGATTCGTCGATGGTCTCGTTGGAATCGGGGTGCGGAAATCTATGGGGGCCTTGGTAGACACTCTGCCAGAGGTCTTTACTTGGGAGATATTTGACTCCAGGGGACAGCTCGGTCATGTACAGTAGGTTTGTTGCCCCTGGGCAACACGCCTCATGACAGCACGTTAACGCTCATGAAAGGGTTTTGCAGTTAACCGCCTGAAAGCAACGGTGAGAGAAGCAAACACGTACATAACCCTTGCATTTTAATAAGTAAGTTCTCATGACAGCTGGCTGTATGATCACCAGTGTTGGCCCATAGCCAGCTAAGAGCAATGGTGACAAAGCCTAATATGCAACTAACCTATGCAATTACTAACTCAAAGGTCACACAGATGCATGACGCTCCTTAAAATTTAAGTCGGAATCAGGTCAAGTAAATCGGATAGATGACGCAATATGGGGTCCCCAGGAAATGACTAAAACGCGCTCCAAACGTTAGTGGCCATATTTAAAAGGATTGCCCTATTTGAACCCCGATAACTTTGGAAGGCAGGATCCTAGAGATTCGTCGATGGTCTCGTTGGAATCGGGGTGCGGAAATCTATGGGGGCCTTGGTAGACACTCTGCTAGAGGTCTTTACTTGGGAGATATTTGACTCCAGGGGACAGCTCGGTCATGTACAGTAGGTTTGTTGTCCCTAGGCAACACACCTCATGACAGCACGTTAACGCTCATGAAAGGGTTTTGCAGTTAACCGCCTGAAAGCAACGGTGAGAGAAGCAAACACGTACATAACCCTTGCATTTTAATAAGTCAGTTCTCATGACAGCTGGCTGAATGATCACCAGAGTTGGCCCATAGCCAGCTAAGAGCAATGGTGACAAAGCCTAATATGCAACTAACCTATGCAATTACTAACTCAAAGGTCACACAGATGCATGACGCTCCTTAAAATTTAAGTCGGAATCAGGTCAAGTAAATCGGATAGATGACGCAATATGGGGTCCCCAGGAAATGACTAAAACGCGCTCCAAACGTTAGTGGCCATATTTAAAAGGATTGCCCTATTTGAACCCCGATAACTTTGGAAGGCAGGATCCTAGAGATTCGTCGATGGTCTCGTTGGAATCGGGGTGCGGAAATCTATGGGGGCCTTGGTAGACACTCTGCTAGAGGTCTTTACTTGGGAGATATTTGACTCCAGGGGACAGCTCGGTCATGTACAGTAGGTTTGTTGTCCCTAGGCAACACACCTCATGACAGCACGTTAACGCTCATGAAAGGGTTTTGCAGTTAACCGCCTGAAAGCAACGGTGAGAGAAGCAAACACGTACATAACCCTTGCATTTTAATAAGTCAGTTCTCATGACAGCTGGCTGAATGATCACCAGAGTTGGCCCATAGCCAGCTAAGAGCAATGGTGACAAAGCCTAATATGCAACTAACCTATGCAATTACTAACTCAAAGGTCACACAGATGCATGACACTCCTTAAAATTTAAGTCGGAATCAGGTCAAGTAAATCGGATAGATGACGCAATATGGGGTCCCCAGGAAATGACTAAAACGCGCTCCAAACGTTAGTGGCCATATTTAAAAGGATTGCCCTATTCGAACCCCGATAACTTTGAAAGGCAGGATCCTAGAGATTCGTCGATGGTCTCGTTGGAATCGGGGTGCGGAAATCTATGGGGGCCTTGGTAGACACTCTGCTAGAGGTCTTTACTTGGGAGATATTTGACTCCAGGGGACAGCTCGGTCATGTACAGTAGATTTGTTGCCCCTGGGCAACACACCTCATGACAGCACGTTAACGCTCATGAAAGGGTTTTGCAGTTAACCGCCTGAAAGCAACGGTGAGAGAAGCAAACACGTACATAACCCTTGCATTTTAATAAGTCAGTTCTCATGACAGCTGGCTGTATGATCACCAGAGTTGCCCCATAGCCAGCTAAGAGCAACGGTGACAAAGCCTAATATGCAACTAACCTATGCAATTACTAACTCAAAGGTCACACAGATGCATGACACTCCTTAAAATTTAAGTCGGAATCAGGTCAAGTAAATCGGATAGATGACGCAATATGGGGTCCCCAGGAAATGACTAAAACGCGCTCCAAATGTTAGTGGCCATATTTAAAAGGATGGCCCTATTTGAACCCTGATAACTTTGGAAGACAGAATCCTAGAGATTCGTCGATGGTCTTGTTGGAATCGGGGTGCGGAAACCTATGGGGGCCTTGGTAGACACTCTGCCAGAGGTCTTTACTTGGGAGATATTTGACTCCAGGGGACAGCTCGGTCATGTACAGTAGGTTTGTTGCCCCTGGGCAACACACCTCATGACAGCACGTTAACGCTCATGAAAGGGTTTTTCAGTTAACCGCCTGAAAGCAACGGTGAGAGAAGCAAACACGTACATAACCCTTGCATTTTAATAAGTCAGTTCTCATGACAGCTGGCTGTATGATCACCAGAGTTGCCCTATAGCCTGCTAAGAGCAACGGTGACAAAGCCTAATATGCAACTAACCTATGCAATTACTAACTCAAAGGTCACACAGATGCATGACACTCCTTAAAATTTAAGTCGGAATAAGGTCAAGTAAATCGGATAGATGACGCAATGTGGGGTCCCCAGGAAATGACTAAAACGTGCTTCAAACTTTAGTGGCCATATTTAAAAGGATGGTCCTATTTGAACCCCGATAACTTTGGAAGGCAGGATCCTAGAGATTCGTCGATGGTCTCGTTGGAATCGGGGTGCGGAAATCTATGGGGGCCTTGGTAGACACTCTGCCAGAGGTCTTTACTTGGGAGATATTTGACTCCAGGGGACAGCTCGGTCATGTACAGTAGGTTTGTTGCCCCTGGGCAACACGCCTCATGACAGCACGTTAACGCTCATGAAAGGGTTTTGCAGTTAACCGCCTGAAAGCAACGGTGAGAGAAGCAAACACGTACATAACCCTTGCATTTTAATAAGTCAGTTCTCATGACAGCTGGCTGTATGATCACCAGAGTTGCCCCATAGCCAGCTAAGAGCAATGGTGACAAAGCCTAATATGCAACTAACCTATGCAATTACTAACTCAAAGGTCACACAGATGCATGACACTCCTTAAAATTTAAGTCGGAATCAGGTCAAGTAAATCGGATAGATGACGCAATATGGGGTCCCCAGGAAATGACTAAAACGCGCTCCAAACGTTAGTGGCCATATTTAAAAGGATGGCCCTATTTGAACCCCGATAACTTTGAAAGGCAGGATCCTAGAGATTCGTCGATGGTCTCGTTGGAATCGGGGTGCGGAAATCTATGGGGGCCTTGGTAGACACTCTGCCAGAGGTCTTTACTTGGGAGATATTTGACTCCAGGGGACAGCTCGGTCATGTACAGTAGGTTTGTTGCCCCTGGGCAACACGCCTCATGACAGCACGTTAACGCTCATGAAAGGGTTTTGCAGTTAACCGCCTGAAAGCAACGGTGAGAGAAGCAAACACGTACATAACCCTTGCATTTTAATAAGTAAGTTCTCATGACAGCTGGCTGTATGATCACCAGAGTTGGCCCATAGCCAGCTAAGAGCAATGGTGACAAAGCCTAATATGCAACTAACCTATGCAATTACTAACTCAAAGGTCACACAGATGCATGACGCTCCTTAAAATTTAAGTCGGAATCAGGTCAAGTAAATCGGATAGATGACGCAATATGGGGTCCCCAGGAAATGACTAAAACGCGCTCCAAACGTTAGTGGCCATATTTAAAAGGATTGCCCTATTTGAACCCCGATAACTTTGGAAGGCAGGATCCTAGAGATTCGTCGATGGTCTCGTTGGAATCGGGGTGCGGAAATCTATGGGGGCCTTGGTAGACACTCTGCTAGAGGTCTTTACTTGGGAGATATTTGACTCCAGGGGACAGCTCGGTCATGTACAGTAGGTTTGTTGTCCCTAGGCAACACACCTCATGACAGCACGTTAACGCTCATGAAAGGGTTTTGCAGTTAACCGCCTGAAAGCAACGGTGAGAGAAGCAAACACGTACATAACCCTTGCATTTTAATAAGTCAGTTCTCATGACAGCTGGCTGAATGATCACCAGAGTTGGCCCATAGCCAGCTAAGAGCAATGGTGACAAAGCCTAATATGCAACTAACCTATGCAATTACTAACTCAAAGGTCACACAGATGCATGACACTCCTTAAAATTTAAGTCGGAATCAGGTCAAGTAAATCGGATAGATGACGCAATATGGGGTCCCCAGGAAATTACTAAAACGCGCTCCAAACGTTAGTGGCCATATTTAAAAGGATTGCCCTATTCGAACCCCGATAACTTTGAAAGGCAGGATCCTAGAGATTCGTCGATGGTCTCGTTGGAATCGGGGTGCGGAAATCTATGGGGGCCTTGGTAGACACTCTGCTAGAGGTCTTTACTTGGGAGATATTTGACTCCAGGGGACAGCTCGGTCATGTACAGTAGATTTGTTGCCCCTGGGCAACACACCTCATGACAGCACGTTAACGCTCATGAAAGGGTTTTGCAGTTAACCGCCTGAAAGCAACGGTGAGAGAAGCAAACACGTACATAACCCTTGCATTTTAATAAGTCAGTTCTCATGACAGCTGGCTGTATGATCACCAGAGTTGCCCCATAGCCAGCTAAGAGCAACGGTGACAAAGCCTAATATGCAACTAACCTATGCAATTACTAACTCAAAGGTCACACAGATGCATGACACTCCTTAAAATTTAAGTCGGAATCAGGTCAAGTAAATCGGATAGATGACGCAATATGGGGTCCCCAGGAAATGACTAAAACGCGCTCCAAATGTTAGTGGCCATATTTAAAAGGATGGCCCTATTTGAACCCTGATAACTTTGGAAGACAGAATCCTAGAGATTCGTCGATGGTCTTGTTGGAATCGGGGTGCGGAAACCTATGGGGGCCTTGGTAGACACTCTGCCAGAGGTCTTTACTTGGGAGATATTTGACTCCAGGGGACAGCTCGGTCATGTACAGTAGGTTTGTTGCCCCTGGGCAACACGCCTCATGACAGCACGTTAACGCTCATGAAAGGGTTTTTCAGTTAACCGCCTGAAAGCAACGGTGAGAGAAGCAAACACGTACATAACCCTTGCATTTTAATAAGTCAGTTCTCATGACAGCTGGCTGTATGATCACCAGAGTTGCCCTATAGCCTGCTAAGAGCAACGGTGACAATGCCTAATATGCAACTAACCTATGCAATTACTAACTCAAAGGTCACACAGATGCATGACACTCCTTAAAATTTAAGTCGGAATAAGGTCAAGTAAATCGGATAGATGACGAAATGTGGGGTCCCCAGGAAATGACTAAAACGTGCTCCAAACGTCAGTGGCCATATTTAAAAGATGGCCCTATTTGAACCCCGATAACTTTGGAAGACAGGATCCTAGAGATTCGTCGATGGTCTCCTTGGAATCGGGGTGCGGAAATCTATGGGGGCCTTGGTAGACACTCTGCCAGAGGTCTTTACTTGGGAGATATTTGACTCCAGGGGACAGCTCGGTCATGTAGAGTAGGTTTGTTGCCCCTGGGCAACACACCTCATGACAGCACGTTAACGCTCATGAAAGGGTTTTGCAGTTAACCGCCTGAAAGCAACGGTGAGAGAAGCAAACAGATACATAACCCTTGCATTTTAATAAGTCAGTTCTCATGACAGCTGGCTGTATGATCACCAGAGTTGCCCCATAGCCAGCTATGAGCAATGGTGACAAAGCCTAATATGCAACTAACCTATACAATTACTAACTCAAAGGTCACACAGATGCATGACACTCCTTAAAATTTAAGTCGGAATCAGGTCAAGTAAATCGGATAGATGACGCAATATGGGGTCCCCAGGAAATGACTAAAACGCGCTCCAAACTTTAGTGGCCATATTTAAAAGGATGGCCCAATTTGAACCCCGATAACTTTGGAAGGCAGGATCCTAGAGATTCGTCGATGGTCTCGTTGGAATCGGGGTGCGGAAATCTATGGGGGCCTTGGTAGACACTCTGCCAGAGGTCTTTACTTGGGAGATATTTGACTCCAGGGGACAGCTCGGTCATGTACAGTAGGTTTGTTGCCCCTGGGCAACACACCTCATGACAGCACGTTAACGCTCATGAAAGGGTTTTGCAGTTAACCGCCTGAAAGCAACGGTGAGAGAAGCAAACACGTACATAACCCTTGCATTTTAATAAGTCAGTTCTCATGACAGCTGGCTGAATGATCACCAGAGTTGGCCCATAGCCAGCTAAGAGCAATGGTGACAAAGCCTAATATGCAACTAACCTATGCAATTACTAACTCAAAGGTCACACAGATGCATGACACTCCTTAAAATTTAAGTCGGAATCAGGTCAAGTAAATCGGATAGATGACGCAATATGGGGTCCCCAGGAAATGACTAAAACGCGCTCCAAACGTTAGTGGCCATATTTAAAAGGATTGCCCTATTCGAACCCCGATAACTTTGAAAGGCAGGATCCTAGAGATTCGTCGATGGTCTCGTTGGAATCGGGGTGCGGAAATCTATGGGGGCCTTGGTAGACACTCTGCCAGAGGTCTTTACTTGGGAGATATTTGACTCCAGGGGACAGCTCGGTCATGTACAGTAGATTTGTTGCCCCTGGGCAACACACCTCATGACAGCACGTTAACGCTCATGAAAGGGTTTTGCAGTTAACCGCCTGAAAGCAACGGTGAGAGAAGCAAACACGTACATAACCCTTGCATTTTAATAAGTCAGTTCTCATGACAGCTGGCTGTATGATCACCAGAGTTGCCCCATAGCCAGCTAAGAGCAACGGTGACAAAGCCTAATATGCAACTAACCTATGCAATTACTAACTCAAAGGTCACACAGATGCATGACACTCCTTAAAATTTAAGTCGGAATCAGGTCAAGTAAATCGGATAGATGACGCAATATGGGGTCCCCAGGAAATGACTAAAACGCGCTCCAAATGTTAGTGGCCATATTTAAAAGGATGGCCCTATTTGAACCCTGATAACTTTGGAAGACAGAATCCTAGAGATTCGTCGATGGTCTTGTTGGAATCGGGGTGCGGAAACCTATGGGGGCCTTGGTAGACACTCTGCCAGAGGTCTTTACTTGGGAGATATTTGACTCCAGGGGACAGCTCGGTCATGTACAGTAGGTTTGTTGCCCCTGGGCAACACGCCTCATGACAGCACGTTAACGCTCATGAAAGGGTTTTTCAGTTAACCGCCTGAAAGCAACGGTGAGAGAAGCAAACACGTACATAACCCTTGCATTTTAATAAGTCAGTTCTCATGACAGCTGGCTGTATGATCACCAGAGTTGCCCTATAGCCTGCTAAGAGCAACGGTGACAAAGCCTAATATGCAACTAACCTATGCAATTACTAACTCAAAGGTCACACAGATGCATGACACTCCTTAAAATTTAAGTCGGAATAAGGTCAAGTAAATCGGATAGATGACGCAATGTGGGGTCCCCAGGAAATGACTAAAACGTGCTCCAAACGTCAGTGGCCATATTTAAAAGATGGCCCTATTTGAACCCCGATAACTTTGGAAGACAGGATCCTAGAGATTCGTCGATGGTCTCCTTGGAATCGGGGTGCGGAAATCTATGGGGGCCTTGGTAGACACTCTGCCAGAGGTCTTTACTTGGGAGATATTTGACTCCAGGGGACAGCTCGGTCATGTAGAGTAGGTTTGTTGCCCCTGGGCAACACACCTCATGACAGCACGTTAACGCTCATGAAAGGGTTTTGCAGTTAACCGCCTGAAAGCAACGGTGAGAGAAGCAAACAGATACATAACCCTTGCATTTTAATAAGTCAGTTCTCATGACAGCTGGCTGTATGATCACCAGAGTTGCCCCATAGCCAGCTATGAGCAATGGTGACAAAGCCTAATATGCAACTAACCTATACAATTACTAACTCAAAGGTCACACAGATGCATGACACTCCTTAAAATTTAAGTCGGAATCAGGTCAAGTAAATCGGATAGATGACGCAATATGGGGTCCCCAGGAAATGACTAAAACGCGCTCCAAACTTTAGTGGCCATATTTAAAAGGATGGCCCAATTTGAACCCCGATAACTTTGGAAGGCAGGATCCTAGAGATTCGTCGATGGTCTCGTTGGAATCGGGGTGCGGAAATCTATGGGGGCCTTGGTAGACACTCTGCCAGAGGTCTTTACTTGGGAGATATTTGACTCCAGGGGACAGCTCGGTCATGTACAGTAGGTTTGTTGCCCCTGGGCAACACGCCTCATGACAGCACGTTAACGCTCATGAAAGGGTTTTGCAGTTAACCGCCTGAAAGCAACGGTGAGAGAAGCAAACACGTACATAACCCTTGCATTTTAATAAGTCAGTTCTCATGACAGCTGGCTGTATGATCACCAGAGTTGCCCCATAGCCAGCTAAGAGCAACGGTGACAAAGCCTAATATGCAACTAACCTATGCAATTACTAACTCAAAGGTCACACAGATGCATGACACTCCTTAAAATTTAAGTCGGAATCAGGTCAAGTAAATCGGATAGATGACGCAATATGGGGTCCCCAGGAAATGACTAAAACGTGCTCCAAACGTCAGTGGCCATATTTAAAAGGATGGCCCTGTTTGAACCCCGATAACTTTGGAAGACAGGATCCTAGAGATTCGTCGATGGTCTCATTGGAACCGCGGTGCGGAAATCTATGGTGGCCTTGGTAGACACTCTGCCAGAGATCTTTACTTGGGAGATATTTGACTCCAGGGGACAGCTCGGTCATGTACAGTAGGTTTGTTGCCCCTGGGCAACACACCTCATGACAGCACGTTAACGCTCATGAAAGGGTTTTGCAGTTAACCGCCTGAAAGCAAAGGTGAGAGAAGCAAACACATACATAACCCTTGCATTTTAATAAGTCAGTTCTCATGACAGCTGGCTGTATGATCACCAGAGTTGGCCCATAGCCAGCTAAGAGCAATGGTGACAAAGCCTAATATGCAACTAACCTATGCAATTACTAACTCAAAGGTCACACAGATGCATGACACTCCTTAAAATTTAAGTCGGAATCAGGTCAAGTAAATCGGATAGATGACGCAATATGGGGTCCCCAGGAAATGACTAAAACGCGCTCCAAACGTTAGTGGCCATATTTAAAAGGATTGCCCTATTCGAACCCCGATAACTTTGAAAGGCAGGATCCTAGAGATTCGTCGATGGTCTCGTTGGAATCGGGGTGCGGAAATCTATGGGGGCCTTGGTAGACACTCTGCTAGAGGTCTTTACTTGGGAGATATTTGACTCCAGGGGACAGCTCGGTCATGTACAGTAGATTTGTTGCCCCTGGGCAACACACCTCATGACAGCACGTTAACGCTCATGAAAGGGTTTTGCAGTTAACCGCCTGAAAGCAACGGTGAGAGAAGCAAACACGTACATAACCCTTGCATTTTAATAAGTCAGTTCTCATGACAGCTGGCTGTATGATCACCAGAGTTGCCCCATAGCCAGCTAAGAGCAACGGTGACAAAGCCTAATATGCAACTAACCTATGCAATTACTAACTCAAAGGTCACACAGATGCATGACACTCCTTAAAATTTAAGTCGGAATCAGGTCAAGTAAATCGGATAGATGACGCAATATGGGGTCCCCAGGAAATGACTAAAACGCGCTCCAAACGTTAGTGGCCATATTTAAAAGGATGGCCCTATTTGAACCCCGATAACTTTGAAAGGCAGGATCCTAGAGATTCGTCGATGGTCTCGTTGGAATCGGGGTGCGGAAATCTATGGGGGCCTTGGTAGACACTCTGCCAGAGGTCTTTACTTGGGAGATATTTGACTCCAGGGGACAGCTCGGTCATGTACAGTAGGTTTGTTGCCCCTGGGCAACACGCCTCATGACAGCACGTTAACGCTCATGAAAGGGTTTTGCAGTTAACCGCCTGAAAGCAACGGTGAGAGAAGCAAACACGTACATAACCCTTGCATTTTAATAAGTAAGTTCTCATGACAGCTGGCTGTATGATCACCAGAGTTGGCCCATAGCCAGCTAAGAGCAATGGTGACAAAGCCTAATATGCAACTAACCTATGCAATTACTAACTCAAAGGTCACACAGATGCATGACGCTCCTTAAAATTTAAGTCGGAATCAGGTCAAGTAAATCGGATAGATGACGCAATATGGGGTCCCCAGGAAATGACTAAAACGCGCTCCAAACGTTAGTGGCCATATTTAAAAGGATTGCCCTATTTGAACCCCGATAACTTTGGAAGGCAGGATCCTAGAGATTCGTCGATGGTCTCGTTGGAATCGGGGTGCGGAAATCTATGGGGGCCTTGGTAGACACTCTGCTAGAGGTCTTTACTTGGGAGATATTTGACTCCAGGGGACAGCTCGGTCATGTACAGTAGGTTTGTTGTCCCTAGGCAACACACCTCATGACAGCACGTTAACGCTCATGAAAGGGTTTTGCAGTTAACCGCCTGAAAGCAACGGTGAGAGAAGCAAACACGTACATAACCCTTGCATTTTAATAAGTCAGTTCTCATGACAGCTGGCTGAATGATCACCAGAGTTGGCCCATAGCCAGCTAAGAGCAATGGTGACAAAGCCTAATATGCAACTAACCTATGCAATTACTAACTCAAAGGTCACACAGATGCATGACACTCCTTAAAATTTAAGTCGGAATCAGGTCAAGTAAATCGGATAGATGACGCAATATGGGGTCCCCAGGAAATGACTAAAACGCGCTCCAAACGTTAGTGGCCATATTTAAAAGGATTGCCCTATTCGAACCCCGATAACTTTGAAAGGCAGGATCCTAGAGATTCGTCGATGGTCTCGTTGGAATCGGGGTGCGGAAATCTATGGGGGCCTTGGTAGACACTCTGCTAGAGGTCTTTACTTGGTAGATATTTGACTCCAGGGGACAGCTCGGTCATGTACAGTAGATTTGTTGCCCCTGGGCAACACACCTCATGACAGCACGTTAACGCTCATGAAAGGGTTTTGCAGTTAACCGCCTGAAAGCAACGGTGAGAGAAGCAAACACGTACATAACCCTTGCATTTTAATAAGTCAGTTCTCATGACAGCTGGCTGTATGATCACCAGAGTTGCCCCATAGCCAGCTAAGAGCAACGGTGACAAAGCTTAATATGCAACTAACCTATGCAATTACTAACTCAAAGGTCACACAGATGCATGACACTCCTTAAAATTTAAGTCGGAATCAGGTCAAGTAAATCGGATAGATGACGCAATATGGGGTCCCCAGGAAATGACTAAAACGCGCTCCAAATGTTAGTGGCCATATTTAAAAGGATGGCCCTATTTGAACCCTGATAACTTTGGAAGACAGAATCCTAGAGATTCGTCGATGGTCTTGTTGGAATCGGGGTGCGGAAACCTATGGGGGCCTTGGTAGACACTCTGCCAGAGGTCTTTACTTGGGAGATATTTGACTCCAGGGGACAGCTCGGTCATGTACAGTAGGTTTGTTGCCCCTGGGCAACACGCCTCATGACAGCACGTTAACGCTCATGAAAGGGTTTTTCAGTTAACCGCCTGAAAGCAACGGTGAGAGAAGCAAACACGTACATAACCCTTGCATTTTAATAAGTCAGTTCTCATGACAGCTGGCTGTATGATCACCAGAGTTGCCCTATAGCCTGCTAAGAGCAACGGTGACAAAGCCTAATATGCAACTAACCTATGCAATTACTAACTCAAAGGTCACACAGATGCATGACACTCCTTAAAATTTAAGTCGGAATAAGGTCAAGTAAATCGGATAGATGACGCAATGTGGGGTCCCCAGGAAATGACTAAAACGTGCTTCAAACTCTAGTGGCCATATTTAAAAGGATGGTCCTATTTGAACCCCGATAACTTTGGAAGGCAGGATCCTAGAGATTCGTCGATGGTCTCGTTGGAATCGGGGTGCGGAAATCTATGGGGGCCTTGGTAGACACTCTGCCAGAGGTCTTTACTTGGGAGATATTTGACTCCAGGGGACAGCTCGGTCATGTACAGTAGGTTTGTTGCCCCTGGGCAACACGCCTCATGACAGCACGTTAACGCTCATGAAAGGGTTTTGCAGTTAACCGCCTGAAAGCAACGGTGAGAGAAGCAAACACGTACATAACCCTTGCATTTTAATAAGTCAGTTCTCATGACAGCTGGCTGTATGATCACCAGAGTTGCCCCATAGCCAGCTAAGAGCAATGGTGACAAAGCCTAATATGCAACTAACCTATGCAATTACTAACTCAAAGGTCACACAGATGCATGACACTCCTTAAAATTTAAGTCGGAATCAGGTCAAGTAAATCGGATAGATGACGCAATATGGGGTCCCCAGGAAATGACTAAAACGCGCTCCAAACGTTAGTGGCCATATTTAAAAGGATGGCCCTATTTGAACCCCGATAACTTTGAAAGGCAGGATCCTAGAGATTCGTCGATGGTCTCGTTGGAATCGGGGTGCGGACATCTATGGGGGCCTTGGTAGACACTCTGCCAGAGGTCTTTACTTGGGAGATATTTGACTCCAGGGGACAGCTCGGTCATGTACAGTAGGTTTGTTGCCCCTGGGCAACACGCCTCATGACAGCACGTTAACGCTCATGAAAGGGTTTTGCAGTTAACCGCCTGAAAGCAACGGTGAGAGAAGCAAACACGTACATAACCCTTGCATTTTAATAAGTAAGTTCTCATGACAGCTGGCTGTATGATCACCAGAGTTGGCCCATAGCCAGCTAAGAGCAATGGTGACAAAGCCTAATATGCAACTAACCTATGCAATTACTAACTCAAAGGTCACACAGATGCATGACGCTCCTTAAAATTTAAGTCGGAATCAGGTCAAGTAAATCGGATAGATGACGCAATATGGGGTCCCCAGGAAATGACTAAAACGCGCTCCAAACGTTAGTGGCCATATTTAAAAGGATTGCCCTATTTGAACCCCGATAACTTTGGAAGGCAGGATCCTAGAGATTCGTCGATGGTCTCGTTGGAATCGGGGTGCGGAAATCTATGGGGGCCTTGGTAGACACTCTGCTAGAGGTCTTTACTTGGGAGATATTTGACTCCAGGGGACAGCTCGGTCATGTACAGTAGGTTTGTTGTCCCTAGGCAACACACCTCATGACAGCACGTTAACGCTCATGAAAGGGTTTTGCAGTTAACCGCCTGAAAGCAACGGTGAGAGAAGCAAACACGTACATAACCCTTGCATTTTAATAAGTCAGTTCTCATGACAGCTGGCTGAATGATCACCAGAGTTGGCCCATAGCCAGCTAAGAGCAATGGTGACAAAGCCTAATATGCAACTAACCTATGCAATTACTAACTCAAAGGTCACACAGATGCATGACACTCCTTAAAATTTAAGTCGGAATCAGGTCAAGTAAATCGGATAGATGACGCAATATGGGGTCCCCAGGAAATTACTAAAACGCGCTCCAAACGTTAGTGGCCATATTTAAAAGGATTGCCCTATTCGAACCCCGATAACTTTGAAAGGCAGGATCCTAGAGATTCGTCGATGGTCTCGTTGGAATCGGGGTGCGGAAATCTATGGGGGCCTTGGTAGACACTCTGCTAGAGGTCTTTACTTGGGAGATATTTGACTCCAGGGGACAGCTCGGTCATGTACAGTAGATTTGTTGCCCCTGGGCAACACACCTCATGACAGCACGTTAACGCTCATGAAAGGGTTTTGCAGTTAACCGCCTGAAAGCAACGGTGAGAGAAGCAAACACGTACATAACCCTTGCATTTTAATAAGTCAGTTCTCATGACAGCTGGCTGTATGATCACCAGAGTTGCCCCATAGCCAGCTAAGAGCAACGGTGACAAAGCCTAATATGCAACTAACCTATGCAATTACTAACTCAAAGGTCACACAGATGCATGACACTCCTTAAAATTTAAGTCGGAATCAGGTCAAGTAAATCGGATAGATGACGCAATATGGGGTCCCCAGGAAATGACTAAAACGCGCTCCAAATGTTAGTGGCCATATTTAAAAGGATGGCCCTATTTGAACCCTGATAACTTTGGAAGACAGAATCCTAGAGATTCGTCGATGGTCTTGTTGGAATCGGGGTGCGGAAACCTATGGGGGCCTTGGTAGACACTCTGCCAGAGGTCTTTACTTGGGAGATATTTGACTCCAGGGGACAGCTCGGTCATGTACAGTAGGTTTGTTGCCCCTGGGCAACACGCCTCATGACAGCACGTTAACGCTCATGAAAGGGTTTTTCAGTTAACCGCCTGAAAGCAACGGTGAGAGAAGCAAACACGTACATAACCCTTGCATTTTAATAAGTCAGTTCTCATGACAGCTGGCTGTATGATCACCAGAGTTGCCCTATAGCCTGCTAAGAGCAACGGTGACAAAGCCTAATATGCAACTAACCTATGCAATTACTAACTCAAAGGTCACACAGATGCATGACACTCCTTAAAATTTAAGTCGGAATAAGGTCAAGTAAATCGGATAGATGACGAAATGTGGGGTCCCCAGGAAATGACTAAAACGTGCTCCAAACGTCAGTGGCCATATTTAAAAGATGGCCCTATTTGAACCCCGATAACTTTGGAAGACAGGATCCTAGAGATTCGTCGATGGTCTCCTTGGAATCGGGGTGCGGAAATCTATGGGGGCCTTGGTAGACACTCTGCCAGAGGTCTTTACTTGGGAGATATTTGACTCCAGGGGACAGCTCGGTCATGTAGAGTAGGTTTGTTGCCCCTGGGCAACACACCTCATGACAGCACGTTAACGCTCATGAAAGGGTTTTGCAGTTAACCGCCTGAAAGCAACGGTGAGAGAAGCAAACAGATACATAACCCTTGCATTTTAATAAGTCAGTTCTCATGACAGCTGGCTGTATGATCACCAGAGTTGCCCCATAGCCAGCTATGAGCAATGGTGACAAAGCCTAATATGCAACTAACCTATACAATTACTAACTCAAAGGTCACACAGATGCATGACACTCCTTAAAATTTAAGTCGGAATCAGGTCAAGTAAATCGGATAGATGACGCAATATGGGGTCCCCAGGAAATGACTAAAACGCGCTCCAAACTTTAGTGGCCATATTTAAAAGGATGGCCCAATTTGAACCCCGATAACTTTGGAAGGCAGGATCCTAGAGATTCGTCGATGGTCTCGTTGGAATCGGGGTGCGGAAATCTATGGGGGCCTTGGTAGACACTCTGCCAGAGGTCTTTACTTGGGAGATATTTGACTCCAGGGGACAGCTCGGTCATGTACAGTAGGTTTGTTGCCCCTGGGCAACACACCTCATGACAGCACGTTAACGCTCATGAAAGGGTTTTGCAGTTAACCGCCTGAAAGCAACGGTGAGAGAAGCAAACACGTACATAACCCTTGCATTTTAATAAGTCAGTTCTCATGACAGCTGGCTGAATGATCACCAGAGTTGGCCCATAGCCAGCTAAGAGCAATGGTGACAAAGCCTAATATGCAACTAACCTATGCAATTACTAACTCAAAGGTCACACAGATGCATGACACTCCTTAAAATTTAAGTCGGAATCAGGTCAAGTAAATCGGATAGATGACGCAATATGGGGTCCCCAAGAAATGACTAAAACGCGCTCCAAACGTTAGTGGCCATATTTAAAAGGATTGCCCTATTCGAACCCCGATAACTTTGAAAGGCAGGATCCTAGAGATTCGTCGATGGTCTCGTTGGAATCGGGGTGCGGAAATCTATGGGGGCCTTGGTAGACACTCTGCTAGAGGTCTTTACTTGGGAGATATTTGACTCCAGGGGACAGCTCGGTCATGTACAGTAGATTTGTTGCCCCTGGGCAACACACCTCATGACAGCACGTTAACGCTCATGAAAGGGTTTTGCAGTTAACCGCCTGAAAGCAACGGTGAGAGAAGCAAACACGTACATAACCCTTGCATTTTAATAAGTCAGTTCTCATGACAGCTGGCTGTATGATCACCAGAGTTGCCCCATAGCCAGCTAAGAGCAACGGTGACAAAGCCTAATATGCAACTAACCTATGCAATTACTAACTCAAAGGTCACACAGATGCATGACACTCCTTAAAATTTAAGTCGGAATCAGGTCAAGTAAATCGGATAGATGACGCAATATGGGGTCCCCAGGAAATGACTAAAACGCGCTCCAAATGTTAGTGGCCATATTTAAAAGGATGGCCCTATTTGAACCCTGATAACTTTGGAAGACAGAATCCTAGAGATTCGTCGATGGTCTTGTTGGAATCGGGGTGCGGAAACCTATGGGGGCCTTGGTAGACACTCTGCCAGAGGTCTTTACTTGGGAGATATTTGACTCCAGGGGACAGCTCGGTCATGTACAGTAGGTTTGTTGCCCCTGGGCAACACGCCTCATGACAGCACGTTAACGCTCATGAAAGGGTTTTTCAGTTAACCGCCTGAAAGCAACGGTGAGAGAAGCAAACACGTACATAACCCTTGCATTTTAATAAGTCAGTTCTCATGACAGCTGGCTGTATGATCACCAGAGTTGCCCCATAGCCAGCTAAGAGCAACGGTGACAAAGCCTAATATGCAACTAACCTATGCAATTACTAACTCAAAGGTCACACAGATGCATGACACTCCTTAAAATTTAAGTCGGAATCAGGTCAAGTAAATCGGATAGATGACGCAATATGGGGTCCCCAGGAAATGACTAAAACGCGCTCCAAATGTTAGTGGCCATATTTAAAAGGATGGCCCTATTTGAACCCTGATAACTTTGGAAGACAGAATCCTAGAGATTCGTCGATGGTCTTGTTGGAATCGGGGTGCGGAAACCTATGGGGGCCTTGGTAGACACTCTGCCAGAGGTCTTTACTTGGGAGATATTTGACTCCAGGGGACAGCTCGGTCATGTACAGTAGGTTTGTTGCCCCTGGGCAACACGCCTCATGACAGCACGTTAACGCTCATGAAAGGGTTTTTCAGTTAACCGCCTGAAAGCAACGGTGAGAGAAGCAAACACGTACATAACCCTTGCATTTTAATAAGTCAGTTCTCATGACAGCTGGCTGTATGATCACCAGAGTTGCCCTATAGCCTGCTAAGAGCAACGGTGACAAAGCCTAATATGCAACTAACCTATGCAATTACTAACTCAAAGGTCACACAGATGCATGACACTCCTTAAAATTTAAGTCGGAATAAGGTCAAGTAAATCGGATAGATGACGCAATGTGGGGTCCCCAGGAAATGACTAAAACGTGCTCCAAACGTCAGTGGCCATATTTAAAAGATGGCCCTATTTGAACCCCGATAACTTTGGAAGACAGGATCCTAGAGATTCGTCGATGGTCTCCTTGGAATCGGGGTGCGGAAATCTATGGGGGCCTTGGTAGACACTCTGCCAGAGGTCTTTACTTGGGAGATATTTGACTCCAGGGGACAGCTCGGTCATGTAGAGTAGGTTTGTTGCCCCTGGGCAACACACCTCATGACAGCACGTTAACGCTCATGAAAGGGTTTTGCAGTTAACCGCCTGAAAGCAACGGTGAGAGAAGCAAACAGATACATAACCCTTGCATTTTAATAAGTCAGTTCTCATGACAGCTGGCTGTATGATCACCAGAGTTGCCCCATAGCCAGCTATGAGCAATGGTGACAAAGCCTAATATGCAACTAACCTATACAATTACTAACTCAAAGGTCACACAGATGCATGACACTCCTTAAAATTTAAGTCGGAATCAGGTCAAGTAAATCGGATAGATGACGCAATATGGGGTCCCCAGGAAATGACTAAAACGCGCTCCAAACTTTAGTGGCCATATTTAAAAGGATGGCCCAATTTGAACCCCGATAACTTTGGAAGGCAGGATCCTAGAGATTCGTCGATGGTCTCGTTGGAATCGGGGTGCGGAAATCTATGGGGGCCTTGGTAGACACTCTGCCAGAGGTCTTTACTTGGGAGATATTTGACTCCAGGGGACAGCTCGGTCATGTACAGTAGGTTTGTTGCCCCTGGGCAACACGCCTCATGACAGCACGTTAACGCTCATGAAAGGGTTTTGCAGTTAACCGCCTGAAAGCAACGGTGAGAGAAGCAAACACGTACATAACCCTTGCATTTTAATAAGTCAGTTCTCATGACAGCTGGCTGTATGATCACCAGAGTTGCCCCATAGCCAGCTAAGAGCAACGGTGACAAAGCCTAATATGCAACTAACCTATGCAATTACTAACTCAAAGGTCACACAGATGCATGACACTCCTTAAAATTTAAGTCGGAATCAGGTCAAGTAAATCGGATAGATGACGCAATATGGGGTCCCCAGGAAATGACTAAAACGTGCTCCAAACGTCAGTGGCCATATTTAAAAGGATGGCCCTGTTTGAACCCCGATAACTTTGGAAGACAGGATCCTAGAGATTCGTCGATGGTCTCATTGGAACCGCGGTGCGGAAATCTATGGTGGCCTTGGTAGACACTCTGCCAGAGATCTTTACTTGGGAGATATTTGACTCCAGGGGACAGCTCGGTCATGTACAGTAGGTTTGTTGCCCCTGGGCAACACACCTCATGACAGCACGTTAACGCTCATGAAAGGGTTTTGCAGTTAACCGCCTGAAAGCAAAGGTGAGAGAAGCAAACACATACATAACCCTTGCATTTTAATAAGTCAGTTCTCATGACAGCTGGCTGTATGATCACCAGAGTTGCCCCATAGCCAGCTAAGAGCAATGGTGACAAAGCCTAATATGCAACTAACCTATGCAATTACTAACTCAAAGGTCACACAGATACATGACACTCATTAAATTTAAGTCGGAATCAGGTCAAGTAAATCGGATAGATGACGCAATATGGGGTCCCCAGGAAATGACTAAAACGCGCTCCAAACGTTAGTGGCCATATTTAAAAGGATGGCCCTATCTGAACCCCGATAACTTTGGAAGGCAGGATCCTAGAGATTCGTCGATGGTCTCGTTGGAATCGGGGTGCGGAAATCTATGGGGGCCTTGGTAGACACTCTGCTAGAGGTCTTTACTTGGGAGATATTTGACTCCAGGTGACAGCTCGGTCATGTACAGTAGGTTTGTTGCCCCTGGGCAACACACCCCATGTCAGCACGTTAACGCTCATGAAAGGGTTTTGCAGTTAACCGCCTGAAAGCAACGGTGAGAGAAGCAAACACGTACATAACCCTTGCATTTTAATAAGTCAGTTCTCATGACAGCTGGCTGTATGATCACCAGAGTTGCCCCATAGCCAGCTAAGAGCAATGGTGACAAAGCCTAATATGCAACTAACCTATGCAATTACTAACTCAAAGGTCACACAAATGCATGACACTCCTTAAAATTTAAGTCGGAATCAGGTCAAGTAAATCGGATAGATGACGCAATATGGGGTCCCCAGGAAATGACTAAAACGCGCTCCAAATGTTAGTGGCCATATTTAAAAGGATGTCCCTATTTGAACCCCGATAACTTTGGAAGGCAGGATCCTAGAGATTCGTCGATGGTCTCGTTGGAATCGGGGTGCGGAAATCTATGGGGGCTTTGGTAGACACTCTGCCAGAGGTCTTTACTTGGGAGATATTTGACTCCAGGGGACAGCTCGGTCATGTACAGTAGGTTTGTTGCCCCTGGGCAACACGCCTCATGACAGCACGTTAACGCTCATGAAAGGGTTTTGCAGTTAACCGCCTGAAAGCAACGGTGAGAGAAGCAAACAGATACATAACCCTTGCATTTTAATAAGTCAGTTCTCATGACAGCTGGCTGTATGATCACCAGAGTTGCCCCATAGCCAGCTAAGAGCAACGGTGACAAAGCCTAATATGCAACTAACCTATGCAATTACTAACTCAAAGGTCACACAGATGCATGACACTCCTTAAAATTTAAGTCGGAATCAGGTCAAGTAAATCGGATAGATGACGCAATATGGGGTCCCCAGGAAATGACTAAAACGCGCTCCAAACGTTAGCGGCGATATTTAAAAGGATGGCCCTATTTGAACCCCGATAACTTTGGAAGGCAGGATCCTAGAGATTCGTCGATGGTCTCGTTGGAATCGGGGTGCGGAAATCTTTGGGGGCCTTGGTGGACACTCTGCCAGAGGTCTTTACTTGGGAGATATTTGACTCCAGGGGACAGCTCGGTCATGTACAGTAGGTTTGTTGCCCCTGGGCAACACACCTCATGACAGCACGTTAACGCTCATGAAAGGGTTTTGCAGTTAACCGCCTGAAAGCAACGGTGAGAGAAGCAAACACGTATATAACCCTTGCATTTTAATAAGTCAGTTCTCATGACAGCTGGCTGTATGATCACCATTGTTGCCCCATAGCCAGCTAAGAGCAACGGTGACAAAGCCTAATATGCAACTAACCTATGCAATTACTAACTCAAAGGTCACACAGATGCATGACACTCCTTAAAATTTAAGTCGGAATCAGGTCAAGTAAATCGGATAGATGACGCAATATGGGGTCCCCAGGAAATGACTTAAACGCGCTCCAAACATTAGTGGCCATATTTAATAGGATGTCCCTATTTGAACCCCGATAACTTTGGAAGGCAGGATCCTAGAGATTCGTCGATGGTCTCGTTGGAATCGGGGTGCGGAAATCTATGGGGGCTTTGGTAGACACTCTGCCAGAGGTCTTTACTTGGGAGATATTTGACTCCAGGGGACAGCTCGGTCATGTACAGTAGGTTTGTTGCCCCTGGGCAACACGCCTCATGACAGCACGTTAACGCTCATGAAAGGGTTTTGCAGTTAACCGCCTGAAAGCAACGGTGAGAGAAGAAAACAGATACATAACCCTTGCATTTTAATAAGTCAGTTCTCATGACAGCTGGCTGTATGATCACCAGAGTTGCCCCATAGCCAGCTAAGAGCAATGGTGACAAAGCCTAATATGCAACTAACCTATGCAATTACTAACTCAAAGGTCACACAGATGCATGACACTCCTTAAAATTTAAGTCGGAATCAGGTCAAGTAAATCGGATAGATGACGCAATATGGGGTCCCCAGGAAATGACTAAAACGCGCTCCAAATGTTAGTGGCCATATTTAAAAGGATGGCACTATTTGAACCCCGATAACTTTGGAAGGCAGGATCCTAGAGATTCGTCGATGGTCTCGTTGGAATCGGGGTGCGGAAATCTATGAGGGCCTTAGTGGACACTCTGCCAGAGGTCTTTACTTGGGAGATATTTGACTCCAGGGGACAGCTCGGTCATGTACAGTAGGTTTGTTGCCCCTGGGCAACACGCTACATGACAGCACGTTTACGCTCATGAAAGGGTTTTGCAGTTAACCGCCTGAAAGCAACGGTGAGAGAAGCAAACACGTACATAACCCTTGCATTTTAATAAGTCAGTTCTCATGACAGCTGGCTGTATGATCACCAGAGTTGCCCCATGGCCAGCTAAGAGCAATGGTGACAAAGCCTAATATGCAACTAACCTATGCAATTACTAACTCAAAGGTCACACAAATGCATGACACTCCTTAAAATTTAAGTCGGAATCAGGTCAAGTAAATCGGATAGATGACGCAATATGGGGTCCCCAGGAAATGACTAAAACGCGCTCCAAACGTTAGTGGCCATATTTAAAAGGATGGCCCTATTTGAACCCCGATAACTTTGGAAGGCAGGATCCTAGAGATTCGTTGATGGTCTCGTTGGAATCGGGGTGCGGAAATCTATGGGGGTCTTGGTAGACACTCTGCCAGAGGTCTTTACTTGGGAGATATTTGACCCCAGGGGACAGCTCAGTCATGTACAGTAGGTTTGTTGCCCCTGGGCAACACGCCTCATGACAGCACGTTAACGCTCATGAAAGGGTTTTGCAGTTAACAGCCTGAAAGCAACAGTGAGAGAAGCAAACACGTACATAACCCTTGCATTTTAATAAGTCAGTTCTCATGACAGCTGGCTGTATGATCACCAGAGTTGCCCCATAGCCAGCTAAGAGCAATGGTGACAAAGCCTAATATGCAACTAACCTATGCAATTACTAACTCAAAGGTCACATAGATGCATGACACTCCTTAAAATTTAAGTCGGAATCAGGTCAAGTAAATCGGATAGATGACGCAATATGGGGTCCCCAGGAAATGACTAAAACGCGCTCCAAACGTTAGTGGCCATATTTAATAGAATGTCTCTATTTGAACCCCGATAACTTTGGAAGGCAGGATCCTAGAGATTCGTCGATGGTCTCGTTGGAATCGGGGTGCGGAAATCTATGGGGGCTTTGGTAGACACTCTGCCAGAGGTCTTTACTTGGGAGATATTTGACTCCAGGGGACAGCTCGGTCATGTACAGTAGGTTTGTTGCCCCTGGGCAACACGCCTCATGACAGCACGTTAACGCTCATGAAAGGGTTTTGCAGTTAACCGCCTGAAAGCAACGGTGAGAAAAGCAAACACGTACATAACCCTTGCATTTTAATAAGTCAGTTCTCATGACAGCTGGCTGTATGATCACCAGAGTTGCCCCATAGCCAGCTAAGAGCAATAGTGACAAAGCCTAATATGCAACTAACCTATGCAATTACTAACTCAAAGGTCACACAGATGCATGACACTCCTTAAAATTTAAGTCGGAATTAGTTCAAGTAAATCGGATAGATGACGCAATATGGGGTCCCCAGGAAATGACTAAAACGTGCTCCAAACGTTAGTGGCCATATTTAAAAGGATGGCCCTATTTGAGCCCCGATAACTGTGGAAGGCAGGATCCTAGAGATTCGTCGATGGTCTCGTTGGAATCGGGGTGCGGAAATCTATGGGGGCCCTGGTAGACACTCTGCCAGAGGTCTTTACTTAGGAGATGTTTGACTCCAGGGGACAGCTCGGTCATGAACAGTAGGTTTGTTGCCCCTGGGCAACACGCCTCATGACAGCACGTTAACGCTCATGAAAGGGTTTTGCAGTTAACCGCCCGAAAGCAACGGTGAGAGAAGCAAACACGTACATAACCCTTGCATTTTAATAAGTCAGTTCTCATGACAGCTGGCTGTATGATCACCAGAGTTGCCCCATAGCCAGCTAAGAGCAATGGTGACAAAGCCTAATATGCAACTAACCTATGCAATTACTAACTCAAAGGTCACACAGATGCATGACACTCCTTAAAATTTAAGTCGGAATCAGGTCAAGTAAATCGGATAGATGACGCAATATGGGGTCCCCAGGAAATGACTTAAACGCGCTCCAAACATTAGTGGCCATATTTAATAGGATGTCCCTATTTGAACCCCGATAACTTTGGAAGGCAGGATCCTAGAGATTCGTCGATGGTCTCGTTGGAATCGGGGTGCGGAAATCTATGGGGGCTTTGGTAGACACTCTGCCAGAGGTCTTTACTTGGGAGATATTTGACTCCAGGGGACAGCTCGGTCATGTACAGTAGGTTTGTTGCCCCTGGGCAACACGCCTCATGACAGCACGTTAACGCTCATGAAAGGGTTTTGCAGTTAACCGCCTGAAAGCAACGGTGAGAGAAGAAAACAGATACATAACCCTTGCATTTTAATAAGTCAGTTCTCATGACAGCTGGCTGTATGATCACCAGAGTTGCCCCATAGCCAGCTAAGAGCAATGGTGACAAAGCCTAATATGCAACTAACCTATGCAATTACTAACTCAAAGGTCACACAGATGCATGACACTCCTTAAAATTTAAGTCGGAATCAGGTCAAGTAAATCGGATAGATGACGCAATATGGGGTCCCCAGGAAATGACTAAAACGCGCTCCAAATGTTAGTGGCCATATTTAAAAGGATGGCACTATTTGAACCCCGATAACTTTGGAAGGCAGGATCCTAGAGATTCGTCGATGGTCTCGTTGGAATCGGGGTGCGGAAATCTATGAGGGCCTTAGTGGACACTCTGCCAGAGGTCTTTACTTGGGAGATATTTGACTCCAGGGGACAGCTCGGTCATGTACAGTAGGTTTGTTGCCCCTGGGCAACACGCTACATGACAGCACGTTTACGCTCATGAAAGGGTTTTGCAGTTAACCGCCTGAAAGCAACGGTGAGAGAAGCAAACACGTACATAACCCTTGCATTTTAATAAGTCAGTTCTCATGACAGCTGGCTGTATGATCACCAGAGTTGCCCCATGGCCAGCTAAGAGCAATGGTGACAAAGCCTAATATGCAACTAACCTATGCAATTACTAACTCAAAGGTCACACAAATGCATGACACTCCTTAAAATTTAAGTCGGAATCAGGTCAAGTAAATCGGATAGATGACGCAATATGGGGTCCCCAGGAAATGACTAAAACGCGCTCCAAACGTTAGTGGCCATATTTAAAAGGATGGCCCTATTTGAACCCCGATAACTTTGGAAGGCAGGATCCTAGAGATTCGTTGATGGTCTCGTTGGAATCGGGGTGCGGAAATCTATGGGGGTCTTGGTAGACACTCTGCCAGAGGTCTTTACTTGGGAGATATTTGACTCCAGGGGACAGCTCAGTCATGTACAGTAGGTTTGTTGCACCTGGGCAACACGCCTCATGACAGCACGTTAACGCTCATGAAAGGGTTTTGCAGTTAACAGCCTGAAAGCAACAGTGAGAGAAGCAAACACGTACATAACCCTTGCATTTTAATAAGTCAGTTCTCATGACAGCTGGCTGTATGATCACCAGAGTTGCCCCATAGCCAGCTAAGAGCAATGGTGACAAAGCCTAATATGCAACTAACCTATGCAATTACTAACTCAAAGGTCACATAGATGCATGACACTCCTTAAAATTTAAGTCGGAATCAGGTCAAGTAAATCGGATAGATGACGCAATATGGGGTCCCCAGGAAATGACTAAAACGCGCTCCAAACGTTAGTGGCCATATTTAATAGAATGTCTCTATTTGAACCCCGATAACTTTGGAAGGCAGGATCCTAGAGATTCGTCGATGGTCTCGTTGGAATCGGGGTGCGGAAATCTATGGGGGCTTTGGTAGACACTCTGCCAGAGGTCTTTACTTGGGAGATATTTGACTCCAGGGGACAGCTCGGTCATGTACAGTAGGTTTGTTGCCCCTGGGCAACACGCCTCATGACAGCACGTTAACGCTCATGAAAGGGTTTTGCAGTTAACCGCCTGAAAGCAACGGTGAGAAAAGCAAACACGTACATAACCCTTGCATTTTAATAAGTCAGTTCTCATGACAGCTGGCTGTATGATCACCAGAGTTGCCCCATAGCCAGCTAAGAGCAATAGTGACAAAGCCTAATATGCAACTAACCTATGCAATTACTAACTCAAAGGTCACACAGATGCATGACACTCCTTAAAATTTAAGTCGGAATTAGTTCAAGTAAATCGGATAGATGACGCAATATGGGGTCCCCAGGAAATGACTAAAACGTGCTCCAAACGTTAGTGGCCATATTTAAAAGGATGGCCCTATTTGAGCCCCGATAACTGTGGAAGGCAGGATCCTAGAGATTCGTCGATGGTCTCGTTGGAATCGGGGTGCGGAAATCTATGGGGGCCCTGGTAGACACTCTGCCAGAGGTCTTTACTTAGGAGATGTTTGACTCCAGGGGACAGCTCGGTCATGAACAGTAGGTTTGTTGCCCCTGGGCAACACGCCTCATGACAGCACGTTAACGCTCATGAAAGGGTTTTGCAGTTAACCGCCCGAAAGCAACGGTGAGAGAAGCAAACACGTACATAACCCTTGCATTTTAATAAGTCAGTTCTCATGACAGCTGGCTGTATGATCACCAGAGTTGCCCCATAGCCAGCTAAGAGCAATGGTGACAAAGCCTAATATGCAACTAACCTATGCAATTACTAACTCAAAGGTCACACAGATGCATGACACTCCTTTAAATTTAAGTCGGAATCAGGTCAAGTAAATCGGATAGATGACGTAATATGGGGTCCCCAGGAAAGTACTAAAACGCGCTCCAAACGTTAGTGGCCATATTTAAAAGGGTGGCCCTATTTGAACCCCGATAACTTTGGAAGGCAGGATCCTAGAGATTCGTCGATGGTCTCGTTGGAATCGAGGTGCGGAAATCTATGGGGGAATTGGTAGCCACTCTGCCAGAGGTCTTTACTTGGGAGATATTTGACTCTAGGGGACAGCTCGGTCATGTACAGTAGGTTTGTTGCCCCTGGGCAACACGCCTCATGACAGCACGTTAACGCTCATGAAAGGGTTTTGCAGTTAACCGCCCGAAAGCAACGGTGAGAGAAGCAAACACGTACATAACCCTTGCATTTTAATAAGTCAGTTCTCATGACAGCTGGCTGTATGATCACCAGAGTTGCCCCATAGCCAGCTAAGAGCAATGGTGACAAAGCCTAATATGCAACTAACCTATGCAATTACTAGCTCAAAGGTCACACAGATGCATGACACTCCTTTAAATTTAAGTCGGAATCAGGTCAAGTAAATCGGATAGATGACGCAATATGGGGTCCCCAGGAAATGACTAAAACGCGCTCCAAACGTTAGTGGCCATATTTAAAAGGATGGCCCTATTTGAACCCCGATAACTTTGGAAGGCAGGATCCTAGAGATTCGTCGATGGTCTCGTTGGAATCGTGGTGCGGAAATCTATGGGGGAATTGGTAGCCACTCTGCCAGAGGTCTTTACTTGGGAGATATTTGACTCCAGGGGACAGCTCGGTCATGTACAGTAGGTTTGTTGCCCCTGGGCAACACTCCTCATGACAGCACGTTAACGCTCATGAAAGGGTTTTGCAGTTAACCGCCTGAAAGCAACGGTGAGAGAAGCAAACACATACATAACCCTTGCATTTTAATAAGTCAGTTCTCATGACAGCTGGCTGTATGATCACCAGAGTTGCCCCATAGCCAGCTAAGAGCAATGGTGACAAAGCCTAATATGCAACTAACCTATGCAATTACTAACTCAAAGGTCACACAGATGCATGACACGCCTTAAAATTTAAGTCGGAATCAGGTCAAGTAAATCGGATAGATGACGCAATATGGGGTCCCCAGGAAATGACTAAAACGCGCTCCAAACGTTAGTGGCCATATTTAAAAAGATGGCCCTATTTGAACCCTGATAACTTTGGAAGGCAGGATCCTAGAGAATCGTCGATGGTCTCGTTGGAATCGGGGTGCGGAAATCTATGGGGGCCTTGGTAGACACTCTACCAGAGGTCTTTACTTGGCAGATATTTGACTCCAGGGGACAGCTCGGTCATGTACAGTAGGTTTGTTGCCCCTGGGCAACACGCCTCATGACAGCACGTTAACGCTCATGAAAGGGTTTTGCAGTTAACCGCCTGAAAGCAACGGTGAGCGAAGCAAACACGTACATAACCCTTGCATTTTAATAAGTCAGTTCTCATGACAGCTGGCTGTATGATCACCAGAGTTGCCCCATAGCCAGCTAAGAGCAATGGTGACAAAGCCTAATATTCAACTAACCCATGCAATTACTAACTCAAAGGTCACATAGATGCATGACACTCCTTAAAATTTAAGTCGGAATCAGGTCAAGTAAATCGGATAGATGACGCAATATGGGGTCCCCAGGAAAGGACTAAAACGCGCTCCAAACGTTAGTGGCCATATTTAAAAGGATGGCCCTATTTGAACCCCGATAACTTTGGAAGGCAGGATCCTAGAGATTCGTCGATGGTCTCGTTGGAATCGGGGTGCGGAAATCTATGGGGGCCTTGGTAGACACTCTGCCAGAGGTCTTTACTTGGGAGATATTTGACTCCAGGGAACAGCTCGGTCATGTACAGTAGGTTTGTTGCCCCTGGGCAACACGCCTCATGACAGCACGTTAACGCTCATGAAAGGGTTTTGCAGTTAACTGCCTGAAAGCAACGGTGAGAGAAGCAAACACGTACATAACCCTTGCATTTTAATAAGTCAGTTCTCATGACAGCTGGCTGTATGATCACCAGAGTTGCCCCATAGCCAGCTAAGAGCAATGGTGAGAAAGCCTAATATGCAACTAACCTATGCAATTACTAACTCAAAGGTCACACAGATACATGACACTCCTTAAAATTTAAGTCGGAATCAGGTCAAGTAAATCGGATAGATGACGCAATATGGGGTCCCCAGGAGATGACTAAAACGCGCTCCAAACGTTAGTGGGCATATTTAAAAGGATGGCCCTATTTGAACCCCGATAACTTTGGAAGGCAGGATCCTAGAGATTCGTTGATGGTCTCGTTGGAATCGGGGTGCGGAAATCTATGGGGGTCTTGGTAGACACTCTGCCAGAGGTCTTTACTTGGGAGATATTTGACTCCAGGGGACAGCTCAGTCATGTACAGTAGGTTTGTTGCACCTGGGCAACACGCCTCATGACAGCACGTTAACGCTCATGAAAGGGTTTTGCAGTTAACAGCCTGAAAGCAACAGTGAGAGAAGCAAACACGTACATAACCCTTGCATTTTAATAAGTCAGTTCTCATGACAGCTGGCTGTATGATCACCAGAGTTGCCCCATAGCCAGCTAAGAGCAATGGTGACAAAGCCTAATATGCAACTAACCTATGCAATTACTAACTCAAAGGTCACATAGATGCATGACACTCCTTAAAATTTAAGTCGGAATCAGGTCAAGTAAATCGGATAGATGACGCAATATGGGGTCCCCAGGAAATGACTAAAACGCGCTCCAAACGTTAGTGGCCATATTTAATAGAATGTCTCTATTTGAACCCCGATAACTTTGGAAGGCAGGATCCTAGAGATTCGTCGATGGTCTCGTTGGAATCGGGGTGCGGAAATCTATGGGGGCTTTGGTAGACACTCTGCCAGAGGTCTTTACTTGGGAGATATTTGACTCCAGGGGACAGCTCGGTCATGTACAGTAGGTTTGTTGCCCCTGGGCAACACGCCTCATGACAGCACGTTAACGCTCATGAAAGGGTTTTGCAGTTAACCGCCTGAAAGCAACGGTGAGAAAAGCAAACACGTACATAACCCTTGCATTTTAATAAGTCAGTTCTCATGACAGCTGGCTGTATGATCACCAGAGTTGCCCCATAGCCAGCTAAGAGCAATAGTGACAAAGCCTAATATGCAACTAACCTATGCAATTACTAACTCAAAGGTCACACAGATGCATGACACTCCTTAAAATTTAAGTCGGAATTAGTTCAAGTAAATCGGATAGATGACGCAATATGGGGTCCCCAGGAAATGACTAAAACGTGCTCCAAACGTTAGTGGCCATATTTAAAAGGATGGCCCTATTTGAGCCCCGATAACTGTGGAAGGCAGGATCCTAGAGATTCGTCGATGGTCTCGTTGGAATCGGGGTGCGGAAATCTATGGGGGCCCTGGTAGACACTCTGCCAGAGGTCTTTACTTAGGAGATGTTTGACTCCAGGGGACAGCTCGGTCATGAACAGTAGGTTTGTTGCCCCTGGGCAACACGCCTCATGACAGCACGTTAACGCTCATGAAAGGGTTTTGCAGTTAACCGCCCGAAAGCAACGGTGAGAGAAGCAAACACGTACATAACCCTTGCATTTTAATAAGTCAGTTCTCATGACAGCTGGCTGTATGATCACCAGAGTTGCCCCATAGCCAGCTAAGAGCAATGGTGACAAAGCCTAATATGCAACTAACCTATGCAATTACTAACTCAAAGGTCACACAGATGCATGACACTCCTTTAAATTTAAGTCGGAATCAGGTCAAGTAAATCGGATAGATGACGTAATATGGGGTCCCCAGGAAAGTACTAAAACGCGCTCCAAACGTTAGTGGCCATATTTAAAAGGGTGGCCCTATTTGAACCCCGATAACTTTGGAAGGCAGGATCCTAGAGATTCGTCGATGGTCTCGTTGGAATCGAGGTGCGGAAATCTATGGGGGAATTGGTAGCCACTCTGCCAGAGGTCTTTACTTGGGAGATATTTGACTCTAGGGGACAGCTCGGTCATGTACAGTAGGTTTGTTGCCCCTGGGCAACACGCCTCATGACAGCACGTTAACGCTCATGAAAGGGTTTTGCAGTTAACCGCCCGAAAGCAACGGTGAGAGAAGCAAACACGTACATAACCCTTGCATTTTAATAAGTCAGTTCTCATGACAGCTGGCTGTATGATCACCAGAGTTGCCCCATAGCCAGCTAAGAGCAATGGTGACAAAGCCTAATATGCAACTAACCTATGCAATTACTAGCTCAAAGGTCACACAGATGCATGACACTCCTTTAAATTTAAGTCGGAATCAGGTCAAGTAAATCGGATAGATGACGCAATATGGGGTCCCCAGGAAATGACTAAAACGCGCTCCAAACGTTAGTGGCCATATTTAAAAGGATGGCCCTATTTGAACCCCGATAACTTTGGAAGGCAGGATCCTAGAGATTCGTCGATGGTCTCGTTGGAATCGTGGTGCGGAAATCTATGGGGGAATTGGTAGCCACTCTGCCAGAGGTCTTTACTTGGGAGATATTTGACTCCAGGGGACAGCTCGGTCATGTACAGTAGGTTTGTTGCCCCTGGGCAACACTCCTCATGACAGCACGTTAACGCTCATGAAAGGGTTTTGCAGTTAACCGCCTGAAAGCAACGGTGAGAGAAGCAAACACATACATAACCCTTGCATTTTAATAAGTCAGTTCTCATGACAGCTGGCTGTATGATCACCAGAGTTGCCCCATAGCCAGCTAAGAGCAATGGTGACAAAGCCTAATATGCAACTAACCTATGCAATTACTAACTCAAAGGTCACACAGATGCATGACACGCCTTAAAATTTAAGTCGGAATCAGGTCAAGTAAATCGGATAGATGACGCAATATGGGGTCCCCAGGAAATGACTAAAACGCGCTCCAAACGTTAGTGGCCATATTTAAAAAGATGGCCCTATTTGAACCCTGATAACTTTGGAAGGCAGGATCCTAGAGAATCGTCGATGGTCTCGTTGGAATCGGGGTGCGGAAATCTATGGGGGCCTTGGTAGACACTCTACCAGAGGTCTTTACTTGGCAGATATTTGACTCCAGGGGACAGCTCGGTCATGTACAGTAGGTTTGTTGCCCCTGGGCAACACGCCTCATGACAGCACGTTAACGCTCATGAAAGGGTTTTGCAGTTAACCGCCTGAAAGCAACGGTGAGCGAAGCAAACACGTACATAACCCTTGCATTTTAATAAGTCAGTTCTCATGACAGCTGGCTGTATGATCACCAGAGTTGCCCCATAGCCAGCTAAGAGCAATGGTGACAAAGCCTAATATTCAACTAACCCATGCAATTACTAACTCAAAGGTCACATAGATGCATGACACTCCTTAAAATTTAAGTCGGAATCAGGTCAAGTAAATCGGATAGATGACGCAATATGGGGTCCCCAGGAAAGGACTAAAACGCGCTCCAAACGTTAGTGGCCATATTTAAAAGGATGGCCCTATTTGAACCCCGATAACTTTGGAAGGCAGGATCCTAGAGATTCGTCGATGGTCTCGTTGGAATCGGGGTGCGGAAATCTATGGGGGCCTTGGTAGACACTCTGCCAGAGGTCTTTACTTGGGAGATATTTGACTCCAGGGAACAGCTCGGTCATGTACAGTAGGTTTGTTGCCCCTGGGCAACACGCCTCATGACAGCACGTTAACGCTCATGAAAGGGTTTTGCAGTTAACTGCCTGAAAGCAACGGTGAGAGAAGCAAACACGTACATAACCCTTGCATTTTAATAAGTCAGTTCTCATGACAGCTGGCTGTATGATCACCAGAGTTGCCCCATAGCCAGCTAAGAGCAATGGTGAGAAAGCCTAATATGCAACTAACCTATGCAATTACTAACTCAAAGGTCACACAGATACATGACACTCCTTAAAATTTAAGTCGGAATCAGGTCAAGTAAATCGGATAGATGACGCAATATGGGGTCCCCAGGAGATGACTAAAACGCGCTCCAAACGTTAGTGGGCATATTTAAAAGGATGGCCCTATTTGAACCCCGATAACTTTGGAAGGCAGGATCCTAGAGATTCGTCGATGGTCTCGTTGGAATCGGGGTGCGGAAATCTATGGGGGCCTTGGTAGACACTCTGCCAGAGGTCTTTACTTGGGAGATATTTGACTCCAGGGGACAGCTCGGTCATGTACAGTAGGTTTGTTGCCCCTGGGCAACACGCCTCATGACAGCACGTTAACGCTCATGAAAGGGTTTTGCAGTTAACCGCCTGAAAGCATCGGTGAGAGAAGCAAACACGTACATAACCCTTGCATTTTAATAAGTCAGTTCTCATGACAGCTGGCTGTATGATCACCAGAGTTGCCCCATAGCCAGTTAAGAGCAGTGGTGACAAAGCCTAATATGCAACTAACCTATGCAATTACTAACTCAAAGGTCACACAGATGCATGACACTCCTTAAAATTTAAGTCGGAATCAGGTCAAGTAAATCGGATAGATGACGCAATATGGGGTCCCCAGGAAATGACTAAAACGCGCTCCAAACGTTAGTGGCCATATTTAAAAGGATGGCCCTATTTTAACCCCGATAACTTTGGATGGCAGGATCCTAGAGATTCGTCGATGGTCTTGTTGGAATCGGGGTGCGGAAATCTATTGGGGCCTTGGTAGACACTCTGCCAGAGGTCTTTACTTGGGAGATATTTGACTCCAGGGGACAGCTCGGTCATGTACAGTAGGTTTGTTGCCCCTGGGCAACACGCCTCATGACAGCACGTTAACGCTCATGAAAGGGTTTTGCAGTTAACCGCCTGAAAGCAACGGTGAGAGAAGCAAACACGTACATAACCCTTGCATTTTAATAAGTCAGTTCTCATGACAGCTGGCTGTATGATCACCAGAGTTGCCCCATAGCCAGCTAAGAGCAATGGTGACAAAGCCTAATATGCAACTAACCTATGCAATTACTAACTCAAAGGTCACACAGATGCATGACACTCCTTAAAATTTAAGTCGGAATCAGGTCAAGTAAATCGGATAGATGACGCAATATGGGGTCCCCAGGAAATGACTAAAACGCGCTCCAAACGTTAGTGGCCATATTTAAAAGGATGGCCCTATTTGAACCGCGATAACTTTGGAAGGCAGGATCCTAGAGATTCGTCGATGGTCTTGTTGGAATCGGGGTGTGGAAATCTATGGGGGCCTTGGTAGACACTCTGCCAGAGGTCTAGAGGTCTTTACTTGGGAGATATTTGACTCCAGGGGACAGCTCGGTCATGTACAGTAGGTTTGTTGCCCCTGGGCAACACGCCTCATGACAGCACGTTAACGCTCATGAAAGGGTTTTGGTTTGCAGTTAACCGCCTGAAAGCAACGGTGAGAGAAGCAAACACGTACATAACCCTTGCATTTTAATAAGTCAGTTCTCATGACAGCTGGCTGTATGATCACCAGAGTTGCCCCATAGCCAGCTAAGAGCAATGGTGACAAAGCCTAATATGCAACTAACCTATGCAATTACTAACTCAAAGGTCACACAGATGCATGACACTCCTTAAAATTTAAGTCGGAATCAGGTCAAGTAAATCGGATAGCTGACGCAATATGGGGTCCCCAGGAAATGACTAAAACGCGCTCCAAAAGTTACTTGCCATATTTAAAAGGATGGCCCTATTTTAACCCCGATAACTTTGGAAGGCAGGATCCTAGAGATTTGTCGATGGTCTCGTTGGAATCGGGGTGCGGAAATCTATGGGGGCCTTGGTAGACTCTCTGCCAGAGGTCTTTACTTGGGAGATATTTGACTCCAGGGGACAGCTCGGTCATGTACAGTAGGTTTGTTGCCCCTGGGCAACACGCCTCATGACAGCACGTTAACGCTCATGAAAGGGTTTTGCAGTTAACCGCCTGAAAGCAACGGTGAGAGAAGCAAACACGTACATAACCCTTGCATTTTAATAAGTCAGTTCTCATGACAGCTGGCTGTATGATCACCAGAGTTGCCCCATAGCCAGCTAAGAGCAATGGTGATAAAGCCTAATATGCAACTAACCTATGCAATTACTAACTCAAAGGTCACACAGATGCATGACACTCCTTAAAATTTAAGTCGGAATCAGGTCAAGTAAATCGGATACATGACGCAATATGGGGTCCCCAGGAAATGACTAAAACGCGCTCCAAACGTTAGCGGCCATATTTAAAAGGATGGCCCTATTTGAACCCCGATAACTTTGGAAGGCAGGATCCTAGAGATTCGTTGATGGTCTCGTTGGAATCGGGGTGCGGAAATCTATGGGGGTCTTGGTAGACACTCTGCCAGAGGTCTTTACTTGGGAGATATTTGACTCCAGGGGACAGCTCAGTCATGTACAGTAGGTTTGTTGCCCCTGGGCAACACGCCTCATGACAGCACGTTAACGCTCATGAAAGGGTTTTGCAGTTAACAGCCTGAAAGCAACAGTGAGAGAAGCAAACACGTACATAACCCTTGCATTTTAATAAGTCAGTTCTCATGACAGCTGGCTGTATGATCACCAGAGTTGCCCCATAGCCAGCTAAGAGCAATGGTGACAAAGCCTAATATGCAACTAACCTATGCAATTACTAACTCAAAGGTCACATAGATGCATGACACTCCTTAAAATTTAAGTCGGAATCAGGTCAAGTAAATCGGATAGATGACGCAATATGGGGTCCCCAGGAAATGACTAAAACGCGCTCCAAACGTTAGTGGCCATATTTAATAGAATGTCTCTATTTGAACCCCGATAACTTTGGAAGGCAGGATCCTAGAGATTCGTCGATGGTCTCGTTGGAATCGGGGTGCGGAAATCTATGGGGGCTTTGGTAGACACTCTGCCAGAGGTCTTTACTTGGGAGATATTTGACTCCAGGGGACAGCTCGGTCATGTACAGTAGGTTTGTTGCCCCTGGGCAACACGCCTCATGACAGCACGTTAACGCTCATGAAAGGGTTTTGCAGTTAACCGCCTGAAAGCAACGGTGAGAAAAGCAAACACGTACATAACCCTTGCATTTTAATAAGTCAGTTCTCATGACAGCTGGCTGTATGATCACCAGAGTTGCCCCATAGCCAGCTAAGAGCAATAGTGACAAAGCCTAATATGCAACTAACCTATGCAATTACTAACTCAAAGGTCACACAGATGCATGACACTCCTTAAAATTTAAGTCGGAATTAGTTCAAGTAAATCGGATAGATGACGCAATATGGGGTCCCCAGGAAATGACTAAAACGTGCTCCAAACGTTAGTGGCCATATTTAAAAGGATGGCCCTATTTGAGCCCCGATAACTGTGGAAGGCAGGATCCTAGAGATTCGTCGATGGTCTCGTTGGAATCGGGGTGCGGAAATCTATGGGGGCCCTGGTAGACACTCTGCCAGAGGTCTTTACTTAGGAGATGTTTGACTCCAGGGGACAGCTCGGTCATGAACAGTAGGTTTGTTGCCCCTGGGCAACACGCCTCATGACAGCACGTTAACGCTCATGAAAGGGTTTTGCAGTTAACCGCCCGAAAGCAACGGTGAGAGAAGCAAACACGTACATAACCCTTGCATTTTAATAAGTCAGTTCTCATGACAGCTGGCTGTATGATCACCAGAGTTGCCCCATAGCCAGCTAAGAGCAATGGTGACAAAGCCTAATATGCAACTAACCTATGCAATTACTAACTCAAAGGTCACACAGATGCATGACACTCCTTTAAATTTAAGTCGGAATCAGGTCAAGTAAATCGGATAGATGACGTAATATGGGGTCCCCAGGAAATTACTAAAACGCGCTCCAAACGTTAGTGGCCATATTTAAAAGGGTGGCCCTATTTGAACCCCGATAACTTTGGAAGGCAGGATCCTAGAGATTCGTCGATGGTCTCGTTGGAATCGAGGTGCGGAAATCTATGGGGGAATTGGTAGCCACTCTGCCAGAGGTCTTTACTTGGGAGATATTTGACTCTAGGGGACAGCTCGGTCATGTACAGTAGGTTTGTTGCCCCTGGGCAACACGCCTCATGACAGCACGTTAACGCTCATGAAAGGGTTTTGCAGTTAACCGCCCGAAAGCAACGGTGAGAGAAGCAAACACGTACATAACCCTTGCATTTTAATAAGTCAGTTCTCATGACAGCTGGCTGTATGATCACCAGAGTTGCCCCATAGCCAGCTAAGAGCAATGGTGACAAAGCCTAATATGCAACTAACCTATGCAATTACTAGCTCAAAGGTCACACAGATGCATGACACTCCTTTAAATTTAAGTCGGAATCAGGTCAAGTAAATCGGATAGATGACGCAATATGGGGTCCCCAGGAAATGACTAAAACGCGCTCCAAACGTTAGTGGCCATATTTAAAAGGATGGCCCTATTTGAACCCCGATAACTTTGGAAGGCAGGATCCTAGAGATTCGTCGATGGTCTCGTTGGAATCGTGGTGCGGAAATCTATGGGGGAATTGGTAGCCACTCTGCCAGAGGTCTTTACTTGGGAGATATTTGACTCCAGGGGACAGCTCGGTCATGTACAGTAGGTTTGTTGCCCCTGGGCAACACTCCTCATGACAGCACGTTAACGCTCATGAAAGGGTTTTGCAGTTAACCGCCTGAAAGCAACGGTGAGAGAAGCAAACACATACATAACCCTTGCATTTTAATAAGTCAGTTCTCATGACAGCTGGCTGTATGATCACCAGAGTTGCCCCATAGCCAGCTAAGAGCAATGGTGACAAAGCCTAAAATGCAACTAACCTATGCAATTACTAACTCAAAGGTCACACAGATGCATGACACGCCTTAAAATTTAAGTCGGAATCAGGTCAAGTAAATCGGATAGATGACGCAATATGGGGTCCCCAGGAAATGACTAAAACGCGCTCCAAACGTTAGTGGCCATATTTAAAAAGATGGCCCTATTTGAACCCTGATAACTTTGGAAGGCAGGATCCTAGAGAATCGTCGATGGTCTCGTTGGAATCGGGGTGCGGAAATCTATGGGGGCCTTGGTAGACACTCTACCAGAGGTCTTTACTTGGCAGATATTTGACTCCAGGGGACAGCTCGGTCATGTACAGTAGGTTTGTTGCCCCTGGGCAACACGCCTCATGACAGCACGTTAACGCTCATGAAAGGGTTTTGCAGTTAACCGCCTGAAAGCAACGGTGAGCGAAGCAAACACGTACATAACCCTTGCATTTTAATAAGTCAGTTCTCATGACAGCTGGCTGTATGATCACCAGAGTTGCCCCATAGCCAGCTAAGAGCAATGGTGACAAAGCCTAATATTCAACTAACCCATGCAATTACTAACTCAAAGGTCACATAGATGCATGACACTCCTTAAAATTTAAGTCGGAATCAGGTCAAGTAAATCGGATAGATGACGCAATATGGGGTCCCCAGGAAAGGACTAAAACGCGCTCCAAACGTTAGTGGCCATATTTAAAAGGATGGCCCTATTTGAACCCCGATAACTTTGGAAGGCAGGATCCTAGAGATTCGTCGATGGTCTCGTTGGAATCGGGGTGCGGAAATCTATGGGGGCCTTGGTAGACACTCTGCCAGAGGTCTTTACTTGGGAGATATTTGACTCCAGGGAACAGCTCGGTCATGTACAGTAGGTTTGTTGCCCCTGGGCAACACGCCTCATGACAGCACGTTAACGCTCATGAAAGGGTTTTGCAGTTAACTGCCTGAAAGCAACGGTGAGAGAAGCAAACACGTACATAACCCTTGCATTTTAATAAGTCAGTTCTCATGACAGCTGGCTGTATGATCACCAGAGTTGCCCCATAGCCAGCTAAGAGCAATGGTGAGAAAGCCTAATATGCAACTAACCTATGCAATTACTAACTCAAAGGTCACACAGATACATGACACTCCTTAAAATTTAAGTCGGAATCAGGTCAAGTAAATCGGATAGATGACGCAATATGGGGTCCCCAGGAGATGACTAAAACGCGCTCCAAACGTTAGTGGGCATATTTAAAAGGATGGCCCTATTTGAACCCCGATAACTTTGGAAGGCAGGATCCTAGAGATTCGTCGATGGTCTCGTTGGAATCGGGGTGCGGAAATCTATGGGGGCCTTGGTAGACACTCTGCCAGAGGTCTTTACTTGGGAGATATTTGACTCCAGGGGACAGCTCGGTCATGTACAGTAGGTTTGTTGCCCCTGGGCAACACGCCTCATGACAGCACGTTAACGCTCATGAAAGGGTTTTGCAGTTAACCGCCTGAAAGCATCGGTGAGAGAAGCAAACACGTACATAACCCTTGCATTTTAATAAGTCAGTTCTCATGACAGCTGGCTGTATGATCACCAGAGTTGCCCCATAGCCAGTTAAGAGCAGTGGTGACAAAGCCTAATATGCAACTAACCTATGCAATTACTAACTCAAAGGTCACACAGATGCATGACACTCCTTAAAATTTAAGTCGGAATCAGGTCAAGTAAATCGGATAGATGACGCAATATGGGGTCCCCAGGAAATGACTAAAACGCGCTCCAAACGTTAGTGGCCATATTTAAAAGGATGGCCCTATTTTAACCCCGATAACTTTGGATGGCAGGATCCTAGAGATTCGTCGATGGTCTTGTTGGAATCGGGGTGCGGAAATCTATTGGGGCCTTGGTAGACACTCTGCCAGAGGTCTTTACTTGGGAGATATTTGACTCCAGGGGACAGCTCGGTCATGTACAGTAGGTTTGTTGCCCCTGGGCAACACGCCTCATGACAGCACGTTAACGCTCATGAAAGGGTTTTGCAGTTAACCGCCTGAAAGCAACGGTGAGAGAAGCAAACACGTACATAACCCTTGCATTTTAATAAGTCAGTTCTCATGACAGCTGGCTGTATGATCACCAGAGTTGCCCCATAGCCAGCTAAGAGCAATGGTGACAAAGCCTAATATGCAACTAACCTATGCAATTACTAACTCAAAGGTCACACAGATGCATGACACTCCTTAAAATTTAAGTCGGAATCAGGTCAAGTAAATCGGATAGATGACGCAATATGGGGTCCCCAGGAAATGACTAAAACGCGCTCCAAACGTTAGTGGCCATATTTAAAAGGATGGCCCTATTTGAACCGCGATAACTTTGGAAGGCAGGATCCTAGAGATTCGTCGATGGTCTTGTTGGAATCGGGGTGTGGAAATCTATGGGGGCCTTGGTAGACACTCTGCCAGAGGTCTAGAGGTCTTTACTTGGGAGATATTTGACTCCAGGGGACAGCTCGGTCATGTACAGTAGGTTTGTTGCCCCTGGGCAACACGCCTCATGACAGCACGTTAACGCTCATGAAAGGGTTTTGGTTTGCAGTTAACCGCCTGAAAGCAACGGTGAGAGAAGCAAACACGTACATAACCCTTGCATTTTAATAAGTCAGTTCTCATGACAGCTGGCTGTATGATCACCAGAGTTGCCCCATAGCCAGCTAAGAGCAATGGTGACAAAGCCTAATATGCAACTAACCTATGCAATTACTAACTCAAAGGTCACACAGATGCATGACACTCCTTAAAATTTAAGTCGGAATCAGGTCAAGTAAATCGGATAGCTGACGCAATATGGGGTCCCCAGGAAATGACTAAAACGCGCTCCAAAAGTTACTTGCCATATTTAAAAGGATGGCCCTATTTTAACCCCGATAACTTTGGAAGGCAGGATCCTAGAGATTTGTCGATGGTCTCGTTGGAATCGGGGTGCGGAAATCTATGGGGGCCTTGGTAGACTCTCTGCCAGAGGTCTTTACTTGGGAGATATTTGACTCCAGGGGACAGCTCGGTCATGTACAGTAGGTTTGTTGCCCCTGGGCAACACGCCTCATGACAGCACGTTAACGCTCATGAAAGGGTTTTGCAGTTAACCGCCTGAAAGCAACGGTGAGAGAAGCAAACACGTACATAACCCTTGCATTTTAATAAGTCAGTTCTCATGACAGCTGGCTGTATGATCACCAGAGTTGCCCCATAGCCAGCTAAGAGCAATGGTGATAAAGCCTAATATGCAACTAACCTATGCAATTACTAACTCAAAGGTCACACAGATGCATGACACTCCTTAAAATTTAAGTCGGAATCAGGTCAAGTAAATCGGATACATGACGCAATATGGGGTCCCCAGGAAATGACTAAAACGCGCTCCAAACGTTAGCGGCCATATTTAAAAGGATGGCCCTATTTCAACCCCGATAACTTTGGAAGTCAGGATCCTAGAGATTCGTCGATGATCTCGTTGGAATCGGGGTGCGGATATCTATGGGGGCCTTGGTAGACACTCTGCCAGATGTCTTTACTTAGGAGATGTTTGACTCCAGGGGACAGCTCGGTCATGTACAGTAGGTTTGTTGCCCCTGGGCAACACGCCTCATGACAGCACGTTAACGCTCATGAAAGGGTTTTGCAGTCAACCGCCTGAAAGCCACGGGGAGAGAAGCAAACACGTACATAACCCTTGCATTTTAATAAGTCAGTTCTCATGACAGCTGGCTGTATTATCACCAGAGTTGCCCCATAGCCAGCTAAGAGCAATGGTGACAAACCCTAATATGCAACTAACCTATGCAATTACTAACTCAAAGGTCACACAGATGCATGACACTCCTTAAAATTTAAGTCGGAATCAGGTCAAGTAAATCGGATAGATGACGCAATATGGGGTCCCCAGGAAATGACTAAAACGCGCTCCAAACGTTAGCGGCCATATTTAAAAGGATGGCCCTATTTGAACCCCGATAACTTTGGAAGGCAGGATCCTAGAGATTCGTCGATGGTCTCTTTGGAATCGGGGTGCGGAAATCTATAGGGGCCTTGGTAGACACTCTGCCAGAGGTCTTTACTTGGCAGATATTTGACTCCAGGGTACAGCTCGGTCATGTACAGTAGGTTTGTTGCCCCTGGGCAACACGCCTCATGACAGCACGTTAACGCTCATGAAAGGGTTTTGCAGTTAACCGCCTGAAAGCAACGGTGAGAGAAGCAAACACGTACATAACCCTTGCATTTTAATAAGTCAGTTCTCATGACAGCTGGCTGTATGATCACCAGAGTTGCCCCATAGCCAGCTAAGAGCAATGGTGACAAAGCCTAATATTCAACTAACCTATGCAATTACTAACTCAAAGGTCACACAGATGCATGACACTCCTTAAAATTTAAGTCGGAATCAGGTCAAGTAAATCGGATAGATGACGCAATATGGGGTCCCCAGGAAATGACTAAAACGCGCTCCAAACGTTAGTGGCCATATTTAAAAGGATGGCCCTATTTGAACCCCGATAACTTTGGAAGGCAGGATCCTAGAGTTTCGTCGATGGTCTCGTTGGAATCGGGGTGCGGAAATCAATGGGGGCCTTGGTAGACACTCTGCCAGAGGTCTTTACTTGGGAGATATTTGACTCCAGGGGACAGCTCGGTCATGTACAGTAGGTTTGTTGCCCCTGGGCAACACGCCTCATGACAGCACGTTAACGCTCATGAAAGGGTTTTGCAGTCAACCGCCTGAAAGCCACGGGGAGAGAAGCAAACACGTACATAACCCTTGCATTTTAATAAGTCAGTTCTCATGACAGCTGGCTGTATTATCACCAGAGTTGCCCCATAGCCAACTAAGAGCAATGGTGACAAAGCCTAATATGCAACTAACCTATACAAGTACTAACGCAAAGGTCACACAGATGCATGACACTCCTTAAAATTTAAGTCGGAATCAGGTCAAGTAAATCGGATAGATGACGCAATATGGGGTCCCCAGGAAATGACTAAAACGCGCTCCAAACGTTAGTGACCATATTTAAAAGGATCGCCCTATTTGAACCCCGATAACTTTGGAAGGCAGGATCCTAGAGATTCGTCGATGGTCTCGTTGGAATCGGGGTGCGGAAATCTATGAGGGCCTTGGTAGACACTCTGCCAGAGGTCTTTACTTGGGAGATATTTGACTCCAGGGGACAGCTCGGTCATGTACAGTAGGTTTGTTGCCCCTGGGTAACACGCCTCATGACAGCACGTTAACGCTCATGAAAGGGTTTTGCAGTTAACCGCCTGAAGGCAACGGTGAGAGAAGAAAACACGTACATAACCCTTGCATTTTAATAAGTCAGTTCTCATGACAGCTGGCTGTATGATCACCAGAGTTGCCCCATAGCCAGCTAAGAGCAGTGGTGACAAAGCCTAATATGCAACTATCCTATGCAATTACTAACTCAAAGGTCACACAGATGCATGACACTCCTTAAAATTTAAGTCGGAATCAGGTCAAGTAAATCGGATAGATGACGCAATATGGGGTCCCCAGGAAATGACTAAAACGCGCTCCAAACGTTAGTGGCCATATTTAAAAGGATGGCCCTATTTGAACCCCGATAACTTTGGAAGGCAGGATTCTAGAGATTCGTCGATGGTCTTGTTGGAATCGGGGTGCGGAAATCTATGGGGGCCTTGGTAGACACTCTGCCAGAGGTCTTTACTTGGGAGATATTTGACTCCAGCGGACAGCTCGGTCATGTACAGTAGGTTTGTTGCCCCTGGGCAACACGCCTCATGACAGCACGTTAACGCTCATGAAAGGGTTTTGCAGTTAACCGCCTGAAAGCAACGGGGAGAGAAGCAAACACGTACATAACCCTTGCATTTTAATAAGTCAGTTCTCATAACAGCTGGCTGTATTATCACCAGAGTTGCCCCATAGCCAGCTAAGAGCAATGGTGACAAAGCCTTATATGCAACTAACCTATGCAATTACTAACTCAAAGGTCACACAGATGCATGACACTCCTTAAAATTTAAGTCGGAATCAGGTCAAGTAAATCGGTTAGATGACGCAATATGGGGTCCCCAGGAAATGACTAAAACGCGCTCCAAACGTTAGTGGCCATATTTAAAAGATGGCCCTATTTGAACCGCGATAACTTTGGAAGGCAGGATCCTAGAGATTCGTCGATGGTCTTGTTGGAATCGGGGTGCGGAAATCTATGAGGGCCTTGGTAGACACTCTGCCAGAGGTCTTTACTTGGGAGATATTTGACTCCAGGGGACAGCTCGGTCATGTACAGTAGGTTTGTTGCCCCTGGGCAGCACGCCTCATGACAGCACGTTAACGCTCATGAAAGGGTTTTGCAGTTAACCGCCTGAAAGCAACGGGGAGAGAAGCAAACAGGTACATAACCCTTGCATTTTAATAAGTCAGTTCTCATGACAGCTGGCTGTATGATCACCAGAGTTGCCCCAGAGCCAGCTAAGAGCAATGGTGACAAAGCCTAATATTCAACTAACCTATGCAATTACTAACTCAAAGGTCACACAGATGCATGACACTCCTTAAAATTTAAGTCGGAATCAGGTCAAGTAAATCGGATAGATGACGCAATATGGGGTCCCCAGGAAATGACTAAAACGCGCTCCAAACGTTAGTGGCCATATTTAAAAGGATGGCCCTATTTGAACCCCGATAACTTTGGAAGGCAGGATCCTAGAGTTTCGTCGATGGTCTCGTTGGAATCGGGGTGCGGAAATCAATGGGGGCCTTGGTAGACACTCTGCCAGAGGTCTTTACTTGGGAGATATTTGACTCCAGGGGACAGCTCGGTCATGTACAGTAGGTTTGTTGCCACTGGGCAACACGCCTCATGACAGCACGTTAACGCTCATGAAAGGGTTTTGCAGTCAACCGCCTGAAAGCCACGGGGAGAGAAGCAAACACGTACATAACCCTTGCATTTTAATAAGTCAGTTCTCATGACAGCTGGCTGTATTATCACCAGAGTTGCCCCATAGCCAGCTAAGAGCAATGGTGACAAACCCTAATATGCAACTAACCTATGCAAGTACTAACTCAAAGGTCACACAGATGCATGACACTCCTTAAAATTTAAGTCGGAATCAGGTCAAGTAAATCGGATAGATGACGCAATATGGGGTCCCCAGGAAATGACTAAAACGCGCTCCAAACGTTAGTGACCATATTTAAAAGGATGGCCCTATTTGAACCCCGATAACTTTGGAAGGAAGGATCCTAGAGATTCGTCGATGGTCTCGTTGCAATCGGGGTGCAGAAATCTATGGGTGCCTTGGTAGACACTCTGCCAGAGGTCTTTATTAGGGAGATATTTGACTCCAGGGGACAGCTCGGTCATGTACAGTAGGTTTGTTGCCCCTGGGCAACACGCTTCATGACAGCACGTTAACGCTCATGAAAGGGTTTTGCAGTTAACCGCCTGAAAGCAACGGTGAGAGAAGCAAACACGTACATAACCCTTGCATTTTAATAAGTCAGTTCTCATGACAGCTGGCTGTATGATCACCAGAGTTGCCCCATAGCCAACTAAGAGCAATGGTGACAAAGCCTAATATGCAACTAACCTATGCAAGTACTAACTCAAAGGTCACACAGATGCATGACACTCCTTAAAATTTAAGTCGGAATCAGGTCAAGTAAATCGGATAGATGACGCAATATGGGGTCCCCAGGAAATTATTAAAACGCGCTCCAAACGTTAGTGACCATATTTAAAAGGATCACCCTATTTGAACCCCGATAACTTTGGAAGGCAGGATCCTAGAGATTCGTCGATGGTCTCGTTGGAATCGGGGTGCGGAAATCTATGGGGGCCTTGGTAGACACTCTGCCAGAGGTCTTTACTTGGGAGATATTTGACTCCAGGGGACAGCTCGGTCATGTACAGTAGGTTTGTTGCCCCTGGGTAACACGCCTCATGACAGCACGTTAACGCTCATGAAAGGGTTTTGCAGTTAACCGCCTGAAAGCAACGGTGAGAGAAGAAAACACGTACATAACCCTTGCATTTTAATAAGTCAGTTCTCATGACAGCTGGCTGTATGATCACCAGAGTTGCCCCATAGCCAGCTAAGAGCAGTGGTGACAAAGCCTAATATGCAACTATCCTATGCAATTACTAACTCAAAGGTCACACAGATGCATGACACTCCTTAAAATTTAAGTCGGAATCAGGTCAAGTAAATCGGATAGATGACGCAATATGGGGTCCCCAGGAAATGACTAAAACGCGCTCCAAACGTTAGTGGCCATATTTAAAAGGATGGCCCTATTTGAACCCCGATAACTTTGGAAGGCAGGATCCTAGAGATTCGTCGATGGTCTTGTTGGAATCGGGGTGCGGAAATCTATGGGGGCCTTGGTAGACACTCTGCCAGAGGTCTTTACTTGGGAGATATTTGACTCCAGCGGACAGCTCGGTCATGTACAGTAGGTTTGTTGCCCCTGGGCAACACGCCTCATGACAGCACGTTAACGCTCATGAAAGGGTTTTGCAGTTAACCGCCTGAAAGCAACGGGGAGAGAAGCAAACACGTACATAACCCTTGCATTTTAATAAGTCAGTTCTCATGACAGCTGGCTGTATTATCACCAGAGTTGCCCCATAGCCAGCTAAGAGCAATGGTGACAAAGCCTAATATGCAACTAACCTATGCAATTACTAACTCAAAGGTCACACAGATGCATGACACTCCTTAAAATTTAAGTCGGAATCAGGTCAAGTAAATCGGATAGATGACGCAATATGGGGTCCCCAGGAAATGACTAAAACGCGCTCCAAACGTTAGTGACCATATTTAAAAGGATCGCCCTATTTGAACCCCGATAACTTTGGAAGGCAGGATCCTAGAGATTCGTCGATGGTCTCGTTGGAATCGGGGTGCGGAAATCTATGGGGGCCTTGGTAGACACTCTGCCAGAGGTCTTTACTTGGGAGATATTTGACTCCAGGGGACAGCTCGGTCATGTACAGTAGGTTTGTTGCCCCTGGGCAACACGCCTCATGACAGCACGTTAACGCTCATGAAAGGGTTTTGCAGTTAACCGCCTGAAAGCAACGGTAAGAGAAGCAAACACGTACATAACCCTTGCATTTTAATAAGTCAGTTCTCATGACAGCTGGCTGAATGATCACCAGAGTTGGCCCATAGCCAGCTAAGAGCAATGGTGACAAAGCCTAATATGCAACTAACCTATGCAATTACTAACTCAAAGGTCACACAGATGCATGACACTCCTTAAAATTTAAGTCGGAATCAGGTCAAGTAAATCGGATAGATGACGCAATATGGGGTCCCCAGGAAATGACTAAAACGCGCTCCAAACGTTAGTGGCCATATTTAAAAGGATTGCCCTATTTGAACCCCGATAACTTTGAAAGGCAGGATCCTAGAGATTCGTCGATGGTCTCGTTGGAATCGGGGTGCGGAAATCTATGGGGGCCTTGGTAGACACTTTGCTAGAGGTCTTTACTTGGGAGATATTTGACTCCAGGGAACAGCTCGGTCATGTACAGTAGGTTTGTTGCCCCTGGGCAACACACCTCATGACAGCACGTTAACGCTCATGAAAGGGTTTTGCAGTTAACCGCCTGAAAGCAACGGTGAGAGAAGCAAACACGTACATAACCCTTGCATTTTAATAAGTCAGTTCTCATGACAGCTGGCTGTATGATCACCAGAGTTGCCCCATAGCCAGCTAAGAGCAACGGTGACAAAGCCTAATATGCAACTAACCTATGCAATTACTAACTCAAAGGTCACACAGATGCATGACACTCCTTAAAATTTAAGTCGGAATCAGGTCAAGTAAATCGGATAGATGACGCAATATGGGGTCCCCAGGAAATGACTACAACGCGCTCCAAATGTTAGTGGCCATATTTAAAAGGATGGCCCTATTTGAACCCTGATAACTTTGGAAGACAGAATCCTAGAGATTCGTTGATGGTCTCGTTGGAATCTGGGTGCAGAAATCTATGGGGGCCTTGGTAGACACTCTGCCAGAGGTCTTTACTTGGGAGATATTTGACTCCAGGGGACAGCTCGGTCATGTACAGTAGGTTTGTTGCCCCTGGGCAACACGCCTCATGACAGCATGTTAACGCTCATGAAAGGGTTTTGCAGTTAACCGCCTGAAAGCAACGGTGAGAGAAGCAAACACGTACATAACCCTTGCATTTTAATAAGTAAGTTCTCATGACAGCTGGCTGTATGATCAACAGAGTTGGCCCATAGCCAGCTAAGAGCAATGGTGACAAAGCCTAATATGCAACTAACCTATGCAATTACTAACTCAAAGGTCACACAGATGCATGACGCTCCTTAAAATTTAAGTCGGAATCAGGTCAAGTAAATCGGATAGATGACGCAATATGGGGTCCCCAGGAAATGACTAAAACGCGCTCCAAACGTTAGTGGCCATATTTAAAAGGATTGCCCTATTTGAACCCTGATAACTTTGGAAGGCAGGATCCTAGAGATTCGTCGATGGTCTCGTTGGAATCGGGGTGCGGAAATCTATGGGGGCCTTGGTAGACACTCTGCTAGAGGTCTTTACTTGGGAGATATTTGACTCCAGGGGACAGCTCGGTCATGTACAGTAGGTTTGTTGTCCCTAGGCAACACACCTCATGACAGCACGTTAACACTCATGAAAGGGTTTTGCAGTTAACCGCCTGAAAGCAACGGTGAGAGAAGCAAACACGTACATAACCCTTGCATTTTAATAAGTCAGTTCTCATGACAGCTGGCTGAATGATCACCAGAGTTGGCCCATAGCCAGCTAAGAGCAATGGTGACAAAGCCTAATATGCAACTAACCTATGCAATTACTAACTCAAAGGTCACACAGATGCATGACACTCCTTAAAATTTAAGTCGGAATCAGGTCAAGTAAATCGGATAGATGACGCAATATGGGGTCCCCAGGAAATGACTAAAACGCGCTCCAAACGTTAGTGGCCATATTTAAAAGGATTGCCCTATTTGAACCCTGATAACTTTGAAAGGCAGGATCCTAGAGATTCGTCGATGGTCACGTTGGAATCGGGGTGCGGAAATCTATGGGGGCCTTAGTAGACACTCTGCTAGAGGTCTTTACTTGGGAGATATTTGACTCCAGGGGACAGCTCGGTCATGTACAGTAGGTTTGTTGCCCCTGGGCAACACACCTCATGACAGCACGTTAACGCTCATGAAAGGGTTTTGCAGTTAACCGCCTGAAAGCAACGGTGAGAGAAGCAAACACGTACATAACCCTTGCATTTTAATAAGTCAGTTCTCATGACAGCTGGCTGTATGATCACCAGAGTTGCCCCATAGCCAGCTAAGAGCAACGGTGACAAAGCCTAATATGCAACTAACCTATGCAATTACTAACTCAAAGGTCACACAGATGCATGACACTCCTTAAAATTTAAGTCAGAATCAGGTCAAGTAAATCGGATAGATGACGCAATATGGGGTCCCCAGGAAATGACTAAAACGCGCTCCAAATGTTAGTGGCCATATTTAAAAGGATGGCCGTATTTGAACCCTGATAACTTTGGAAGACAGAATCCTAGAGATTCGTCGATGGTCTTGTTGGAATCGGGGTGCGGAAATCTATGGGGGCCTTGGTAGACACTCTGCTAGAGGTCTTTACTTGGGAGATATTTGACTCCAGGGGACAGCTCGGTCATGTACAGTAGATTTGTTGCCCCTGGGCAACACACCTCATGACAGCACGTTAACGCTCATGAAAGGGTTTTGCAGTTAACCGCCTGAAAGCAACGGTGAGAGAAGCAAACACGTACATAACCCTTGCATTTTAATAAGTCAGTTCTCATGACAGCTGGCTGTATGATCACCAGAGTTGCCCCATAGCCAGCTAAGAGCAACGGTGACAAAGCCTAATATGCAACTAACCTATGCAATTACTAACTCAAAGGTCACACAGATGCATGACACTCCTTAAAATTTAAGTCGGAATCAGGTCAAGTAAATCGGATAGATGACGCAATATGGGGTCCCCAGGAAATGACTAAAACGCGCTCCAAATGTTAGTGGCCATATTTAAAAGGATGCCCTATTTGAACCCTGATAACTTTGGAAGACAGAATCCTAGAGATTCGTCGATGGTCTTGTTGGAATCGGGGTGCGGAAACCTATGGGGGCCTTGGTAGACACTCTGCCAGAGGTCTTTACTTGGGAGATATTTGACTCCAGGGGACAGCTCGGTCATGTACAGTAGGTTTGTTGCCCCTGGGCAACACGCCTCATGACAGCACGTTAACGCTCATGAAAGTGTTTTTCAGTTAACCGCCTGAAAGCAACGGTGAGAGAAGCAAACACGTACATAACCCTTGCATTTTAATAAGTCAGTTCTCATGACAGCTGGCTGTATGATCACCAGAGTTGCCCTATAGCCTGCTAAGAGCAACGGTGACAAAGCCTAATATGCAACTAACCTATGCAATTACTAACTCAAAGGTCACACAGATGCATGACACTCCTTAAAATTTAAGTCGGAATAAGGTCAAGTAAATCGGATAGATGACGCAATATGGGGTCCCCAGGAAATGACTAAAACGTGCTCCAAACTTTAGTGGCCATATTTAAAAGGATGGCCCTATTTGAACCCCGATAACTTTGGAAGGCAGGATCCTAGAGATTCGTCGATGGTCTCGTTGGAATCGGGGTGCGGAAATCTATGGGGGCCTTGGTAGACACTCTGCCAGAGGTCTTTACTTGGGAGATATTTGACTCCAGGGGACAGCTCGGTCATGTACAGTAGGTTTGTTGCCCCTGGGCAACACGCCTCATGACAGCACGTTAACGCTCATGAAAGGGTTTTGCAGTTAACCGCCTGAAAGCAACGGTGAGAGAAGCAAACACGTACATAACCCTTGCATTTTAATAAGTCAGTTCTCATGACAGCTGGCTGTATGATCACCAGAGTTGGCCCATAGCCAGCTAAGAGCAATGGTGACAAAGCCTAATATGCAACTAACCTATGCAATTACTAACTCAAAGGTCACACAGATGCATGACACTCCTTAAAATTTAAGTCGGAATCAGGTCAAGTAAATCGGATAGATGACGCAATATGGGGTCCCCAGGAAATGACTAAAACGCGCTCCAAACGTTAGTGGCCATATTTAAAAGGATGGCCCTATTTGAACCCCGATAACTTTGAAAGGCAGGATCCTAGAGATTCGTCGATGGTCTCGTTGGAATCGGGGTGCGGAAATCTATGGGGGCCTTGGTAGACACTCTGCCAGAGGTCTTTACTTGGGAGATATTTGACTCCAGGGAACAGCTCGGTCATGTACAGTAGGTTTGTTGCCCCTGGGCAACACACCTCATGACAGCACGTTAACGCTCATGAAAGGGTTTTGCAGTTAACCGCCTGAAAGCAACGGTGAGAGAAGCAAACACGTACATAACCCTTGCATTTTAATAAGTCAGTTCTCATGACAGCTGGCTGTATGATCACCAGAGTTGCCCCATAGCCAGCTAAGAGCAACGGTGACAAAGCCTAATATGCAACTAACCTATGCAATTACTAACTCAAAGGTCACACAGATGCATGACACTCCTTAAAATTTAAGTCGGAATCAGGTCAAGTAAATCGGATAGATGACGCAATATGGGGTCCCCAGGAAATGACTACAACGCGCTCCAAATGTTAGTGGCCATATTTAAAAGGATGGCCCTATTTGAACCCTGATAACTTTGGAAGACAGAATCCTAGAGATTCGTTGATGGTCTTGTTGGAATCGGGGTGCGGAAATCTATGGGGGCCTTGGTGGACACTCTGCCAGAGGTCTTTACTTGGGAGATATTTGACTCCAGGGGACAGCTCGGTCATGTACAGTAGGTTTGTTGCCCCTGGGCAACACGCCTCATGACAGCACCTTAACGCTCATGAAAGGGTTTTGCAGTTAACCGCCTGAAAGCAACGGTGAGAGAAGCAAACACGTACATAACCCTTGCATTTTAATAAGTAAGTTCTCATGACAGCTGGCTGTATGATCAACAGAGTTGGCCCATAGCCAGCTAAGAGCAATGGTGACAAAGCCTAATATGCAACTAACCTATGCAATTACTAACTCAAAGGTCACACAGATGCATGACGCTCCTTAAAATTTAAGTCGGAATCAGGTCAAGTAAATCGGATAGATGACGCAATATGGGGTCCCCAGGAAATGACTAAAACGCGCTCCAAACGTTAGTGGCCATATTTAAAAGGATTGCCCTATTTGAACCCTGATAACTTTGGAAGGCAGGATCCTAGAGATTCGTCGATGGTCTCGTTGGAATCGGGGTGCGGAAATCTATGGGGGCCTTGGTAGACACTCTGCTAGAGGTCTTTACTTGGGAGATATTTGACTCCAGGGGACAGCTCGGTCATGTACAGTAGGTTTGTTGTCCCTAGGCAACACACCTCATGACAGCACGTTAACACTCATGAAAGGGTTTTGCAGTTAACCGCCTGAAAGCAACGGTGAGAGAAGCAAACACGTACATAACCCTTGCATTTTAATAAGTCAGTTCTCATGACAGCTGGCTGAATGATCACCAGAGTTGGCCCATAGCCAGCTAAGAGCAATGGTGACAAAGCCTAATATGCAACTAACCTATGCAATTACTAACTCAAAGGTCACACAGATGCATGACACTCCTTAAAATTTAAGTCGGAATCAGGTCAAGTAAATCGGATAGATGACGCAATATGGGGTCCCCAGGAAATGACTAAAACGCGCTCCAAACGTTAGTGGCCATATTTAAAAGGATTGCCCTATTTGAACCCTGATAACTTTGAAAGGCAGGATCCTAGAGATTCGTCGATGGTCACGTTGGAATCGGGGTGCGGAAATCTATGGGGGCCTTAGTAGACACTCTGCTAGAGGTCTTTACTTGGGAGATATTTGACTCCAGGGGACAGCTCGGTCATGTACAGTAGGTTTGTTGCCCCTGGGCAACACACCTCATGACAGCACGTTAACGCTCATGAAAGGGTTTTGCAGTTAACCGCCTGAAAGCAACGGTGAGAGAAGCAAACACGTACATAACCCTTGCATTTTAATAAGTCAGTTCTCATGACAGCTGGCTGTATGATCACCAGAGTTGCCCCATAGCCAGCTAAGAGCAACGGTGACAAAGCCTAATATGCAACTAACCTATGCAATTACTAACTCAAAGGTCACACAGATGCATGACACTCCTTAAAATTTAAGTCAGAATCAGGTCAAGTAAATCGGATAGATGACGCAATATGGGGTCCCCAGGAAATGACTAAAACGCGCTCCAAATGTTAGTGGCCATATTTAAAAGGATGGCCGTATTTGAACCCTGATAACTTTGGAAGACAGAATCCTAGAGATTCGTCGATGGTCTTGTTGGAATCGGGGTGCGGAAATCTATGGGGGCCTTGGTAGACACTCTGCTAGAGGTCTTTACTTGGGAGATATTTGACTCCAGGGGACAGCTCGGTCATGTACAGTAGATTTGTTGCCCCTGGGCAACACACCTCATGACAGCACGTTAACGCTCATGAAAGGGTTTTGCAGTTAACCGCCTGAAAGCAACGGTGAGAGAAGCAAACACGTACATAACCCTTGCATTTTAATAAGTCAGTTCTCATGACAGCTGGCTGTATGATCACCAGAGTTGCCCCATAGCCAGCTAAGAGCAACGGTGACAAAGCCTAATATGCAACTAACCTATGCAATTACTAACTCAAAGGTCACACAGATGCATGACACTCCTTAAAATTTAAGTCGGAATCAGGTCAAGTAAATCGGATAGATGACGCAATATGGGGTCCCCAGGAAATGACTAAAACGCGCTCCAAATGTTAGTGGCCATATTTAAAAGGATGCCCTATTTGAACCCTGATAACTTTGGAAGACAGAATCCTAGAGATTCGTCGATGGTCTTGTTGGAATCGGGGTGCGGAAACCTATGGGGGCCTTGGTAGACACTCTGCCAGAGGTCTTTACTTGGGAGATATTTGACTCCAGGGGACAGCTCGGTCATGTACAGTAGGTTTGTTGCCCCTGGGCAACACGCCTCATGACAGCACGTTAACGCTCATGAAAGTGTTTTTCAGTTAACCGCCTGAAAGCAACGGTGAGAGAAGCAAACACGTACATAACCCTTGCATTTTAATAAGTCAGTTCTCATGACAGCTGGCTGTATGATCACCAGAGTTGCCCTATAGCCTGCTAAGAGCAACGGTGACAAAGCCTAATATGCAACTAACCTATGCAATTACTAACTCAAAGGTCACACAGATGCATGACACTCCTTAAAATTTAAGTCGGAATAAGGTCAAGTAAATCGGATAGATGACGCAATATGGGGTCCCCAGGAAATGACTAAAACGTGCTCCAAACTTTAGTGGCCATATTTAAAAGGATGGCCCTATTTGAACCCCGATAACTTTGGAAGGCAGGATCCTAGAGATTCGTCGATGGTCTCGTTGGAATCGGGGTGCGGAAATCTATGGGGGCCTTGGTAGACACTCTGCCAGAGGTCTTTACTTGGGAGATATTTGACTCCAGGGGACAGCTCGGTCATGTACAGTAGGTTTGTTGCCCCTGGGCAACACGCCTCATGACAGCACGTTAACGCTCATGAAAGGGTTTTGCAGTTAACCGCCTGAAAGCAACGGTGAGAGAAGCAAACACGTACATAACCCTTGCATTTTAATAAGTCAGTTCTCATGACAGCTGGCTGTATGATCACCAGAGTTGGCCCATAGCCAGCTAAGAGCAATGGTGACAAAGCCTAATATGCAACTAACCTATGCAATTACTAACTCAAAGGTCACACAGATGCATGACACTCCTTAAAATTTAAGTCGGAATCAGGTCAAGTAAATCGGATAGATGACGCAATATGGGGTCCCCAGGAAATGACTAAAACGCGCTCCAAACGTTAGTGGCCATATTTAAAAGGATGGCCCTATTTGAACCCCGATAACTTTGAAAGGCAGGATCCTAGAGATTCGTCGATGGTCTCGTTGGAATCGGGGTGCGGAAATCTATGGGGGCCTTGGTAGACACTCTGCCAGAGGTCTTTACTTGGGAGATATTTGACTCCAGGGGACAGCTTGGTCATGTACAGTAGGTTTGTTGCCCCTGGGCAACACACCTCATGACAGCACGTTAACGCTCATGAAAGGGTTTTGCAGTTAACCGCCTGAAAGCAACGGTGAGAGAAGCAAACACGTACATAACCCTTGCATTTTAATAAGTCAGTTCTCATGACAGCTGGCTGTATGATCACCAGAGTTGCCCCATAGCCAGCTAAGAGCAACGGTGACAAAGCCTAATATGCAACTAACCTATGCAATTACTAACTCAAAGGTCACACAGATGCATGACACTCCTTAAAATTTAAGTCAGAATCAGGTCAAGTAAATCGGATAGATGACGCAATATGGGGTCCCCAGGAAATGACTAAAACGCGCTCCAAATGTTAGTGGCCATATTTAAAAGGATGGCCCTATTTGAACCCTGATAACTTTGGAAGACAGAATCCTAGAGATTCGTCAATGGTCTTGTTGGAATCGGGGTGCGGAAACCTATGGGGGCCTTGGTAGACACTCTGCCAGAGGTCTTTACTTGGGAGATATTTGACTCCAGGGGACAGCTCGGTCATGTACAGTAGGTTTGTTGCCCCTGGGCAACACGCCTCATGACAGCACGTTAACGCTCATGAAAGGGTTTTTCAGTTAACCGCCTGAAAGCAACGGTGAGAGAAGCAAACACGTACATAACCCTTGCATTTTAATAAGTCAGTTCTCATGACAGCTGGCTGTATGATCACCAGAGTTGCCCTATAGCCTGCTAAGAGCAACGGTGACAAAGCCTAATATGCAACTAACCTATGCAATTACTAACTCAAAGGTCACACAGATGCATGACACTCCTTAAAATTTAAGTCGGAATAAGGTCAAGTAAATCGGATAGATGACGCAATATGGGGTCCCCAGGAAATGACTAAAACGTGCTTCAAACTTTAGTGGCCATATTTAAAAGGATGGTCCTATTTGAACCCCGATAACTTTGGAAGGCAGGATCCTAGAGATTCGTCGATGGTCTCGTTGGAATCGGGGTGCGGAAATCTATGGGGGCCTTGGTAGACACTCTGCCAGAGGTCTTTACTTGGGAGATATTTGACTCCAGGGGACAGCTCGGTCATGTACAGTAGGTTTGTTGCCCCTGGGCAACACGCCTCATGACAGCACGTTAACGCTCATGAAAGGGTTTTGCAGTTAACCGCCTGAAAGCAACGGTGAGAGAAGCAAACACGTACATAACCCTTGCATTTTAATAAGTCAGTTCTCATGACAGCTGGCTGTATGATCACCAGAGTTGCCCCATAGCCAGCTAAGAGCAATGGTGACAAAGCCTAATATGCAACTAACCTATGCAATTACTAACTCAAAGGTCACACAGATGCATGACACTCCTTAAAATTTAAGTCGGAATCAGGTCAAGTAAATCGGATAGATGACGCAATATGGGGTCCCCAGGAAATGACTAAAACGCGCTCCAAACGTTAGTGGCCATATTTAAAAGGATGGCCCAATTTGAACCCCGATAACTTTGAAAGGCAGGATCCTAGAGATTCGTCGATGGTCTCGTTGGAATCGGGGTGCGGAAATCTATGGGGGCCTTGGTAGACACTCTGCCAGAGGTCTTTACTTGGGAGATATTTGACTCCAGGGGACAGCTCGGTCATGTACAGTAGGTTTGTTGCCCCTGGGCAACACGCCTCATGACAGCACGTTAACGCTCATGAAAGGGTTTTGCAGTTAACCGCCTGAAAGCAACGGTGAGAGAAGCAAACACGTACATAACCCTTGCATTTTAATAAGTAAGTTCTCATGACAGCTGGCTGTATGATCACCAGAGTTGGCCCATAGCCAGCTAAGAGCAATGGTGACAAAGCCTAATATGCAACTAACCTATGCAATTACTAATTTAAAGGTCACACAGATGCATGACGCTCCTTAAAATTTAAGTCGGAATCAGGTCAAGTAAATCGGATAGATGACGCAATATGGGGTCCCCAGGAAATGACTAAAACGCGCTCCAAACGTTAGTGGCCATATTTAAAAGGATTGCCCTATTTGAACCCCGATAACTTTGGAAGGCAGGATCCTAGAGATTCGTCGATGGTCTCGTTGGAATCGGGGTGCGGAAATCTATGGGGGCCTTGGTAGACACTCTGCTAGAGGTCTTTACTTGGGAGATATTTGACTCCAGAGGACAGCTCGGTCATGTACAGTAGGTTTGTTGTCCCTAGGCAACACACCTCATGACAGCACGTTAACGCTCATGAAAGGGTTTTGCAGTTAACCGCCTGAAAGCAACGGTGAGAGAAGCAAACACGTACATAACCCTTGCATTTTAATAAGTCAGTTCTCATGACAGCTGGCTGAATGATCACCAGAGTTGGCCCATAGCCAGCTAAGAGCAATGGTGACAAAGCCTAATATGCAACTAACCTATGCAATTACTAACTCAAAGGTCACACAGATGCATGACACTCCTTAAAATTTAAGTCGGAATCAGGTCAAGTAAATCGGATAGATGACGCAATATGGGGTCCCCAGGAAATGACTAAAACGCGCTCCAAACGTTAGTGGCCATATTTAAAAGGATTGCCCTATTCGAACCCCGATAACTTTGAAAGGCAGGATCCTAGAGATTCGTCGATGGTCTCGTTGGAATCGGGGTGCGGAAATCTATGGGGGCCTTGGTAGACACTCTGCTAGAGGTCTTTACTTGGGAGATATTTGACTCCAGGGGACAGCTCGGTCATGTACAGTAGATTTGTTGCCCCTGGGCAACACACCTCATGACAGCACGTTAACGCTCATGAAAGGGTTTTGCAGTTAACCGCCTGAAAGCAACGGTGAGAGAAGCAAACACGTACATAACCCTTGCATTTTAATAAGTCAGTTCTCATGACAGCTGGCTGTATGATCACCAGAGTTGCCCCATAGCCAGCTAAGAGCAACGGTGACAAAGCCTAATATGCAACTAACCTATGCAATTACTAACTCAAAGGTCACACAGATGCATGACACTCCTTAAAATTTAAGTCGGAATCAGGTCAAGTAAATCGGATAGATGACGCAATATGGGGTCCCCAGGAAATGACTAAAACGCGCTCCAAATGTTAGTGGCCATATTTAAAAGGATGGCCCTATTTGAACCCTGATAACTTTGGAAGACAGAATCCTAGAGATTCGTCGATGGTCTTGTTGGAATCGGGGTGCGGAAACCTATGGGGGCCTTGGTAGACACTCTGCCAGAGGTCTTTACTTGGGAGATATTTGACTCCAGGGGACAGCTCGGTCATGTACAGTAGGTTTGTTGCCCCTGGGCAACACGCCTCATGACAGCACGTTAACGCTCATGAAAGGGTTTTTCAGTTAACCGCCTGAAAGCAACGGTGAGAGAAGCAAACACGTACATAACCCTTGCATTTTAATAAGTCAGTTCTCATGACAGCTGGCTGTATGATCACCAGAGTTGCCCTATAGCCTGCTAAGAGCAACGGTGACAAAGCCTAATATGCAACTAACCTATGCAATTACTAACTCAAAGGTCACACAGATGCATGACACTCCTTAAAATTTAAGTCGGAATAAGGTCAAGTAAATCGGATAGATGACGCAATGTGGGGTCCCCAGGAAATGACTAAAACGTGCTCCAAACGTCAGTGGCCATATTTAAAAGATGGCCCTATTTGAACCCCGATAACTTTGGAAGACAGGATCCTAGAGATTCGTCGATGGTCTCCTTGGAATCGGGGTGCGGAAATCTATGGGGGCCTTGGTAGACACTCTGCCAGAGGTCTTTACTTGGGAGATATTTGACTCCAGGGGACAGCTCGGTCATGTAGAGTAGGTTTGTTGCCCCTGGGCAACACACCTCATGACAGCACGTTAACGCTCATGAAAGGGTTTTGCAGTTAACCGCCTGAAAGCAACGGTGAGAGAAGCAAACAGATACATAACCCTTGCATTTTAATAAGTCAGTTCTCATGACAGCTGGCTGTATGATCACCAGAGTTGCCCCATAGCCAGCTATGAGCAATGGTGACAAAGCCTAATATGCAACTAACCTATACAATTACTAACTCAAAGGTCACACAGATGCATGACACTCCTTAAAATTTAAGTCGGAATCAGGTCAAGTAAATCGGATAGATGACGCAATATGGGGTCCCCAGGAAATGACTAAAACGCGCTCCAAACTTTAGTGGCCATATTTAAAAGGATGGCCCAATTTGAACCCCGATAACTTTGGAAGGCAGGATCCTAGAGATTCGTCGATGGTCTCGTTGGAATCGGGGTGCGGAAATCTATGGGGGCCTTGGTAGACACTCTGCCAGAGGTCTTTACTTGGGAGATATTTGACTCCAGGGGACAGCTCGGTCATGTACAGTAGGTTTGTTGCCCCTGGGCAACACACCTCATGACAGCACGTTAACGCTCATGAAAGGGTTTTGCAGTTAACCGCCTGAAAGCAACGGTGAGAGAAGCAAACACGTACATAACCCTTGCATTTTAATAAGTCAGTTCTCATGACAGCTGGCTGAATGATCACCAGAGTTGGCCCATAGCCAGCTAAGAGCAATGGTGACAAAGCCTAATATGCAACTAACCTATGCAATTACTAACTCAAAGGTCACACAGATGCATGACACTCCTTAAAATTTAAGTCGGAATCAGGTCAAGTAAATCGGATAGATGACGCAATATGGGGTCCCCAGGAAATGACTAAAACGCGCTCCAAACGTTAGTGGCCATATTTAAAAGGATTGCCCTATTCGAACCCCGATAACTTTGAAAGGCAGGATCCTAGAGATTCGTCGATGGTCTCTTTGGAATCGGGGTGCGGAAATCTATGGGGGCCTTGGTAGACACTCTGCTAGAGGTCTTTACTTGGGAGATATTTGACTCCAGGGGACAGCTCGGTCATGTACAGTAGGTTTGTTGCCCCTGGGCAACACGCTTCATGACAGCACGTTAACGCTCATGAAAGGGTTTTGCAGTTAACCGCCTGAAAGCAACGGTGAGAGAAGCAAACACGTACATAACCCTTGCATTTTAATAAGTCAGTTCTCATGACAGCTGGCTGTATGATCACCAGAGTTGCCCCATAGCCAGCTAAGAGCAATGGTGACAAAGCCTAATATGTAACTAACCTATGCAATTACTAACTCAAAGGTCACACAGATGCATGACACTCCTTAAAATTTAAGTCGGAATCAGGTCAAGTAAATCGGATAGATGACGCAATATGGGGTCCCCAGGAAATGACTAAAACGCGCTCCAAACATTAGTGGCCATATTTAATAGGATGTCCCTATTTGAACCCCGATAACTTTGGAAGGCAGGATCCTAGAGATTCGTCGATGGTCTCGTTGGAATCGGGGTGCGGAAATCTATGGGGGCTTCGGTAGACACTCTGCCAGAGGTCTTTACTTGGGAGATATTTGACTCCAGGGGACAGCTCGGTCATGTACAGTAGGTTTGTTGCCCCTGGGCAACACGCCTCATGACAGCACGTTAACGCTCATGAAAGGGTTTTGCAGTTAACCGCCTGAAAGCAACGGTGAGAGAAGCAAACAGATACATAACCCTTGCATTTTAATAAGTCAGTTCTCATGACAGCTGGCTGTATGATCACCAGAGTTGCCCCATAGCCAGCTAAGAGCAATGGTGACAAAGCCTAATATGCAACTAACCTATGCAATTACTAACTCAAAGGTCACACAGATGCATGACACTCCTTAAAATTTAAGTCGGAATCAGGTCAAGTAAATCGGATAGATGACGCAATATGGGGTCCCCAGGAAATGACTAAAACGCGCTCCAAACGTTAGCGGCGATATTTAAAAGGATGGCCCTATTTGAACCCCGATAACTTTGGAAGGCAGGATCCTAGAGATTCGTCGATGGTCTCGTTGGAATCGGGGTGCGGAAATCTTTGGGGGCCTTGGTGGACACTCTGCCAGAGGTCTTTACTTGGGAGATATTTGACTCCAGGGGACAGCTCGGTCATGTACAGTAGGTTTGTTGCCCCTGGGCAACACACCTCATGACAGCACGTTAACGCTCATGAAAGGGTTTTGCAGTTAACCGCCTGAAAGCAACGGTGAGAGAAGCAAACACGTATATAACCCTTGCATTTTAATAAGTCAGTTCTCATGACAGCTGGCTGTATGATCACCAGAGTTGCCCCATAGCCAGCTAAGAGCAACGGTGACAAAGCCTAATATGCAACTAACCTATGCAATTACTAACTCAAAGGTCACATAGATGCATGACACTCCTTAAAATTTAAGTCGGAATCAGGTCAAGTAAATCGGATAGATGACGCAATATGGGGTCCCCAGGAAATGACTAAAACGCGCTCCAAACGTTAGTGGCCATATTTAATAGGATGTCTCTATTTGAACCCCGATAACTTTGGAAGGCAGGATCGTAGCGATTCGTCGATGGTCTCGTTGGAATCGGGGTGCGGAAATCTATGGGGGCTTTGGTAGACACTCTGCCAGAGGTCTTTACTTGGGAGATATTTGACTCCAGGGGACAGCTCGGTCATGTACAGTAGGTTTGTTGCCCCTGGGCAACACGCCTCATGACAGCACGTTAACGCTCATGAAAGGGTTTTGCAGTTAACCGCCTGAAAGCAACGGTGAGAGAAGCAAACACGTACATAACCCTTGCATTTTAATAAGTCAGTTCTCATGACAGCTGGCTGTATGATCACCAGAGTTGCCCCATAGCCAGCTAAGAGCAATAGTGACAAAGCCTAATATGCAACTAACCTATGCAATTACTAACTCAAAGGTCACACAGATGCATGACACTCCTTAAAATTTAAGTCGGAATTAGTTCAAGTAAATCGGATAGATGACGCAATATGGGGTCCCCAGGAAATGACTAAAACGTGCTCCAAACGTTAGTGGCCATATTTAAGAGGATGGCCCTATTTGAACCGCGATAACTTTGGAAGGCAGGATCCTAGAGATTCGTCAATGGTCTTGTTGGGATCGGGGTGCGGAAATCTACGGGGGCCTTGGTAGACACTCGGCCAGAGGTCTTTACTTGGGAGATATTTGACTCCAGGGGACAGCTCGGTCATGTACAGTAGGTTTGTTGCCCCTGGGCAACACGCTTCATGACAGCACGTTAACGCTTATGAAAGGGTTTTGCAGTTAACCGCCTGAAAGCAACGGTGAGAGAAGCAAACACGTACATAACCCTTGCATTTTAATAAGTCAGTTCTCATGACAGCTGGCTGTATGATCACCAGAGTTGCCCCATAGCCAGCTAAGAGCAATGGTGACAAAGCCTAATATGCAACTAACCTATGCAATTACTAACTCAAAGGTCACACAGATGCATGACACTCCTTAAAATTTAAGTCGGAATCAGGTCAAGTAAATCGGATAGATGACGCAATATGGGGTCCCCAGGAAATGACTAAAACGCGCTCCAAACGTTAGTGACCATATTTAAAAGGATGGCCCTATTTGAGCCCCGATAACTGTGGAAGGCAGGATCCTAGAGATTCGTCGATGGTCTCGTTGGAATCGGGGTGCGGAAATCTATGGGGGCCCTGGTAGACACTCTGCCAGAGGTCTTTACTTAGGAGATGTTTGACTCCAGGGGACAGCTCGGTCATGAACAGTAGGTTTGTTGCCCCTGGGCAACACGCCTCATGACAGCACGTTAACGCTCATGAAAGGGTTTTGCAGTTAACCGCCCGAAAGCAACGGTGAGAGAAGCAAACACGTACATAACCCTTGCATTTTAATAAGTCAGTTCTCATGACAGCTGGCTGTATGATCACCAGAGTTGCCCCATAGCCAGCTAAGAGCAATGGTGACAAAGCCTAATATGCAACTAACCTATGCAATTACTAACTCAAAGGTCACACAGATGCATGACACTCCTTAAAATTTAAGTCGGAATCAGGTCAAGTAAATCGGATAGATGACGTAATATGGGGTCCCCAGGAAATTACTAAAACGCGCTCCAAACGTTAGTGGCCATATTTAAAAGGGTGGCCCTATTTGAACCCCGATAACTTTGGAAGGCAGGATCCTAGAGATTCGTCGATGGTCTCGTTGGAATCGAGGTGCGGAAATCTATGGGGGAATTGGTAGCCACTCTGCCAGAGGTCTTTACTTGGGAGATATTTGACTCCAGGGGACAGCTCGGTCATGTACAGTAGGTTTGTTGCCCCTGGGCAACACGCCTCATGACAGCACGTTAACGCTCATGAAAGGGTTTTGCAGTTAACCGCCCGAAAGCAACGGTGAGAGAAGCAAACACGTACATAACCCTTGCATTTTAATAAGTCAGTTCTCATGACAGCTGGCTGCATGATCACCAGAGTTGCCCCATAGCCAGCTAAGAGCAATGGTGACAAAGCCTAATATGCAACTAACCTATGCAATTACTAGCTCAAAGGTCACACAGATGCATGACACTCCTTTAAATTTAAGTCGGAATCAGGTCAAGTAAATCGGATAGATGACGCAATATGGGGTCCCCAGGAAATGACTAAAACGCGCTCCAAACGTTAGTGGCCATATTTAAAAGGATGGCCCTATTTGAACCCCGATAACTTTGGAAGGCAGGATCCTAGAGATTCGTCGATGGTCTCGTTGGAATCGTGGTGCGGAAATCTATGGGGGAATTGGTAGCCACTCTGCCAGAGGTCTTTACTTGGGAGATATTTGACTCCAGGGGACAGCTCGGTCATGTACAGTAGGTTTGTTGCCCCTGGGCAACACTCCTCATGACAGCACGTTAACGCTCATGAAAGGGTTTTGCAGTTAACCGCCTGAAAGCAACGGTGAGAGAAGCAAACACATACATAACCCTTGCATTTTAATAAGTCAGTTCTCATGACAGCTGGCTGTATGATCACCAGAGTTGCCCCATAGCCAGCTAAGAGCAATGGTGACAAAGCCTAATATGCAACTAACCTATGCAATTACTAACTCAAAGGTCACACAGATGCATGACACTCCTTAAAATTTAAGTCGGAATCAGGTCAAGTAAATCGGATAGATGACGCAATATGGGGTCCCCAGGAAATGACTAAAACGCGCTCCAAATGTTAGTGGCCATATTTAAAAGGATGGCCCTATTTTAACCCCGATAACTTTGGATGGCAGGATCCTAGAGATTCGTCGATGGTCTCGTTGGAATCGGGGTGCGGAAATCTATTGGGGCCTTGGTAGACACTCTGCCAGAGGTCTTTACTTGGGAGATATTTGACTCCAGGGGACAGCTCGGTCATGTACAGTAGGTTTTTTGCCCCTGGGCAACACGCCTCATGACAGCACGTTAACGCTCATGAAAGCGTTTTGCAGTTAACCGCCTGAAAGCAATGGTGAGAGAAGCAAACACATACATAACCCTTGCATTTTAATAAGTCAGTTCTCATGACAGCTGGCTGTATGATCACCAGAGTTGCCCCATAGCCAGCTAAGAGCAATGGTGACAAAGCCTAATATGCAACTAACCTATGCAATTACTAACTCAAAGGTCACACAGATGCATGACACGCCTTAAAATTTAAGTCGGAATCAGGTCAAGTAAATCGGATAGATGACGCAATATGGGGTCCCCAGGAAATGACTAAAACGCGCTCCAAACGTTAGTGGCCATATTTAAAAGGATGGCCCTATTTTAACCCCGATAACTTTGGAAGGCAGGATCCTAGAGAATCGTCGATGGTCTCGTTGGAATCGGGGTGCGGAAATCTATGGGGGCCTTGGTAGACACTCTACCAGAGGTCTTTACTTGGCAGATATTTGACTCCAGGGGACAGCTCGGTCATGTACAGTAGGTTTGTTGCCCCTGGGCAACACGCCTCATGACAGCACGTTAACGCTCATGAAAGGGTTTTGCAGTTAACCGCCTGAAAGCAATGGTGAGAGAAGCAAACACATACATAACCCTTGCATTTTAATAAGTCAGTTCTCATGACAGCTGGCTGTATGATCACCAGAGTTGCCCCATAGCCAGCTAAGAGCAATGGTGACAAAGCCTAATATGCAACTAACCTATGCAATTACTAACTCAAAGGTCACACAGATGCATGACACTCCTTAAAATTTAAGTCGGAATCAGGTCAAGTAAATCGGATAGATGACGCAATATGGGGTCCCCAGGAAATGACTAAAACGCGCTCCAAACGTTAGTGGCCATATTTAAAAGGATGGCCCTATTTTAACCCCGATAACTTTTGATGGCAGGATCCTAGAGATTTGTCGATGGTCTCATTGGAATCGGGGTGCGGAAATCTATTGGGGCCTTGGTAGACACTCTGCCAGAGGTCTTTACTTGGGAGATATTTGACTCCAGGGGACAGCTCGGTCATGTACAGTAGGTTTTTTGCCCCTGGGCAACACGCCTCATGACAGCACGTTAACGCTCATGAAAGCGTTTTGCAGTTAACCGCCTGAAAGCAATGGTGAGAGAAGCAAACACATACATAACCCTTGCATTTTAATAAGTCAGTTCTCATGACAGCTGGCTGTATGATCACCAGAGTTGCCCCATAGCCAGCTAAGAGCAATGGTGACAAAGCCTAATATGCAACTAACCTATGCAATTACTAACTCAAAGGTCACACAGATGCATGACACGCCTTAAAATTTAAGTCGGAATCAGGTCAAGTAAATCGGATAGATGACGCAATATGGGGTCCCCAGGAAATGACTAAAACGCGCTCCAAACGTTAGTGGCCATATTTAAAAAGATGGCCCTATTTGAACCCTGATAACTTTGGAAGGCAGGATCCTAGAGAATCGTCGATGGTCTCGTTGGAATCGGGGTGCGGAAATCTATGGGGGCCTTGGTAGACACTCTACCAGAGGTCTTTACTTGGCAGATATTTGACTCCAGGGGACAGCTCGGTCATGTACAGTAGGTTTGTTGCCCCTGGGCAACACGCCTCATGACAGCACGTTAACGCTCATGAAAGGGTTTTGCAGTTAACCGCCTGAAAGCAACGGTGAGAGAAGCAAACACGTACATAACCCTTGCATTTTAATAAGTCAGTTCTCATGACAGCTGGCTGTATGATCACCAGAGTTGCCCCATAGCCAGCTAAGAGCAATGGTGACAAAGCCTAATATTCAACTAACCCATGCAATTACTAACTCAAAGGTCACATAGATGCATGACACTCCTTAAAATTTAAGTCGGAATCAGGTCAAGTAAATCGGATAGATGACGCAATATGGGGTCCCCAGGAAAGGACTAAAACGCGCTCCAAACGTTAGTGGCCATATTTAAAAGGATGGCCCTATTTGAACCCCGATAACTTTGGAAGGCAGGATCCTAGAGATTCGTTGATGGTCTCGTTGGAATCGGGGTGCGGAAATCTATGGGGGCCTTGGTAGACACTCTGCTAGAGGTCTTTACTTGGGAGATATTTGACTCCAGGGGACAGCTCGGTCATGTACAGTAGGTTTGTTGCCCCTGGGCAACACGCCGCATGACAGCACGTTAACGATCATGAAAGGGTTTTGCAGTTAACCGCCTGAAAGCAACGTTTAGAGAAGCAAACACGTACATAACCCTTGCATTTTAATAAGTCAGTTCTCATGACAGCTGGCTGTATGATCACCAGAGTTGCCCCATAGCCAGCTTAGAGCAATGGTGAGAAAGCCTAATATGCAACTAACCTATGCAATTACTAACTCAAAGGTCACACAGATACATGACACTCCTTAAAATTTAAGTCGGAATCAGGTCAAGTAAATCGGATAGATGACGCAATATGGGGTCCCCAGGAGATGACTAAAACGCGCTCCAAACGTTAGTGGGCATATTTAAAAGGATGGCCCTATTTGAACCCCGATAACTTTGGAAGGCAGGATCCTAGAGATTCGTCGATGGTCTCGTTGGAATCGGGGTGCGGAAATCTATGGGGGCCTTGGTAGACACTCTGCCAGAGGTCTTTACTTGGGAAATATTTGACTCCAGGGGACAGCTCGGTCATGTACAGTAGGTTTGTTGCCCCTGGGCAACACGCCTCATGACAGCACGTTAACGCTCATGAAAGGGTTTTGCAGTTAACCGCCTGAAAGCATCGGTGAGAGAAGCAAACACGTACATAACCCTTGCATTTTAATAAGTCAGTTCTCATGACAGCTGGCTGTATGATCACCAGAGTTGCCCCATAGCCAGTTAAGAGCAGTGGTGACAAAGCCTAATATGCAACTAACCTATGCAATTACTAACTCAAAGGTCACACAGATGCATGACACTCCTTAAAATTTAAGTCGGAATCAGGTCAAGTAAATCGGATAGATGACGCAATATGGGGTCCCCAGGAAATGACTAAAACGCGCTCCAAACGTTAGTGGCCATATTTAAAAGGATGGCCCTATTTTAACCCCGATAACTTTGGATGGCAGGATCCTAGAGATTCGTCGATGGTCTCGTTGGAATCGGGGTGCGGAAATCTATGAGGGCCTTGGTAGACACTCTGCCAGAGGTCTTTACTTGGGAGATATTTGACTCCAGGGGACAGCTCGGTCATGTACAGTAGGTTTGTTGCCCCTGGGCAACACGTCTCATGACAGCACGTTAACGCTCATGAAAGGGTTTTGCAGTTAACCGCCCGAAAGCAACGGTGAGAGAAGCAAA